>NW_024609879.1:24346799-24400446 GCF_016920785.2 Ixodes scapularis
AATACGATATAGCTTTGCCAATACTGGAAACTCCGCCGAAAACCTATGGGAGCGGCGGCGAACGTGGCAGTGGCGCCTCTAGCGGACTCGGAGTCTGCGGAAGCAGACGAAGCAATGGGAAAGTATAGGGTCCGCGACGTCCTCGAGCTTCGCGTGCCCCGTTTCGTCACCCCAACAACTGAAACAATTCATTACGGTCGGACCGCTTGCAAAGTGGAATCCACTGACCGCAACTGCAACGACAATCAAATAACAAGGCGCGCAAAAACAAAGACAGAAGTTTATTTAGAGGTTTGAAGCGCGTCTGGGAAGCGGAAAAAAGGCGTTTAGCTACTTGAACTACGTCAAAAGAGGTTACTGTTTGTCTGTTACAAACTGCGTTGTGAATTTTTTTTACCTGCCCTATTGAAAAAACCAGCTGAAGCTGGTACTACTCTGTAAAAAAATTCCGTAATTTTACAAACACTTTGTCGTAATTCTGACGGACAGTGTGTCCGTTTCTTAGTTAATGGACATAAAACCCGTTTTTTGTTAGGTTGAATAAAATAGTACAGTTGTGTGCCAAAGAGTACCGTAGTAGAGGATAAAAGCGTTAGAAGTGCTTGTATCGTCTGATCCTGCTAAGAGCAATTCGTTATAGTAAAGAGGCCAAAGACTATACCAAGAAACCCGCAGTACCCTGCAAAAGGAACAAATAAAAGTGGGGGGAAACACAAAATAGAAATCAAGTAAAAGTCTGCAATTCACGTTAAAGCACATAGGCACTGCTCTACCTCAGTGGGAGTGAAGGTAGCGAGTTTCCTGTCTACAGATGTTTTCGAGCTTGTGATGATTGTTAGGGGGGGTTCTGCGTGAGTGCAAATAAAGGGATTGCCAGAACAGTGAAGACCACACCAAGAAGGAAGGCTGTTGCTTTACAGTACGAAACGGTTGAAAGGCACCAGCACAATTCTTGCAAAAAACTCCTTTCAGTGCTGTCTCGTGAACTTGCAGTTCTACAACGTTGTTTAGGAGGCATAATAAGACAACCCGCTGGAGGGCCACACTTGAGATCAACTCTGGTCGTCCAATGAAGGGCCAGAATTCTAGCCAATGTCAAAGCAGTGAGTGATCCGGAGTGAGCTTGGCTGCCGAAGAATAGTGTATAGTTGCCCTTCGATGAACACTTTCAACTGATCTTACAAGATCAATCTCACAGGAGTCTCATATGGAGCTGCGATACTTTATGTGTGGCAGCACCAGGGCTGTGAAAGGCATGGGCGTACCAACCAGGGGTCAAGGGGGGCGCTTGTCCCCCAGTTCTTAGAGTGGGGGGGGGGGGGGGCATGTCATGTGTTTTGCCCCCCCCCCCCCCCCCTAAAACAGCCACCACTGGGCAGGGCAAACACTGGCTGGCAGCGCCCAAGGGGTACCAAGGGCACCGCTCCTCGGCCCCGGGGGGGGGGGGGGAGGAGGGGAGGGGAAAGGGGTTTAGTTTGTGTCCCCCCCCCCTCCACTCAAAACCAAGTTGGTACGCCACTGGTGAAAGGCACCTAAGTTTGTTATGGCCTGGTCTACTGGACACGCTAAGTACAAAACCCAGTGTTTCGCACGTTTTGAACAAAACTGTTGTCAGGCTGTGCGAAGAAGCATAGCTGGCTGTTTATAGTAGACCTTGTCGATGTTGTTCTGCAAACCCTGGTGGTTTCTGGGGCCACCTGATAAGCGGCACCAGTATCAGTTCGTCCGTAACAGCAGTGGAGTTGATTGCAGGGATCACGATTAATAAACATGTTGAGAACAAGTGGACTGAGCACACTGTACCGTCGAACTGTCGAGTATTTGGGGCCACTGGAAATAGTTCCATGGTATACACTGCACTCCGAGCGACTCAACTTGAAGACGTCTAGTATGCACACATTTAATTAAATCGTGTTAATGAGCACCAGTGACTCGCTGGGCAGGTCATAGGACTCAGCTTTCACGGAAGCCAGCTAGCATGCACAGTATAGCAGCCCCTTGCCATGCTTGTGAGAGGTTCCAGCTCCAGGTCGTGGCATCGCCAAAAGGGTAGTAGAAAAGGTACCACGACCAGCACAACCCTACAGTTCTTAGCACGATCCTATCTGTAAGCAGTGTGCTCCGCTGTAGCAATTGACAAGGTGACTGCCATAAACCGAATCCTGCATCCACGCTTTACATGCCGCTAGAACTGTTCAGGGATGCGTCTCATGGAGTGAGTGAAGGTGCAGCAGCTTATTCGGGACCAAGTGCCCTGTTTGAGAGCCACACTGCGAGTTGAAGCAACACAAACCAGGGAGTACAGGGATGGGGTTCGTCTGAGCGGGCCAGGGTGGTGGAACACGGGGGGCAGCGTCGCTGGTTGCCCGGGCGGGCCAGAGTGCGGTGTCCGTACTCGACACAGCTGTTGCAATGATGGGCTCGAGGTTGGTGGGGACGGCAGCGAAATTCAAGGCGGCGGTAGTACACTGTGTAAGGGACATGGGTTCGGATGAAGGTGATGATGGCTGATCCCGTTGTGCCTACTCGCCTTGCGTGAAGGATGTCACCTTGATAAGACTCCAGATCATTGACGATCTCGTCGGGGGTGGCCTCCGAGGCAATTCCACGTATAACACCTCGGCAGGAGTTGTTTGGAGCGGCTAGGTAGGAGTGGACGGGAGGGGAAGTGTTTTGTAAGGTGATATTGGTGATGCGAAGTAGCCAGTTGACGATCGCTTCGTGATGGGTGCGGAGGACGGTTATTTTGCCGGAGGTGGAGCGACACGTCGGTACATGTATGAGCAGGGAGCTGTGCGGCTTGCAAGAACGCCGGCAATCTGTCAAGAGGCAGCGCAGCTGCGCCAGCAGGACGGACTGGGAGATGCACTATAACTACGTGAAGGTCGGGGTCAAAGTCGGCCGGAAGACGAGATTTGCGGGGGCTTTCCAGAGGTGATCCATTTCCCACCTTGGTCGTCTCGCTCTATAGAGATTTTCATGTCCTGGCTCAGGATGGACGCAAAAATATTGGTGAGCTGCGAAGCGGCGATGTCGGCTGTAGCCATATTCGAAGCAGAACCGGGCGTTCCGCTCGCCAGAACGAAACTCGAGCGAACCGATCTCTTGGCGGACGTGCTGCGGCGGGCCGACGGAGCGCGGCGATGTTTATACCAGGATCACGTACAGTCGCGTACAGTTCTCTGGGGTTTGCGGAGCCCGGAGAAGACGTCCGCTCTCGTCGGAGGTTTGCAGCAGCCTCCGGACACTCAGTCTCCGGGCGTTCACATCGAAGAGTTCACTAATGAAGGGGGGCTGCTGAGGTTTTAAGAGCCACTGATCGTAGCAATCGCATTCCAAAGACACCGCGTTGTCGTAGATTGTTTTTCACCGGCTACGCCCTGTAGGGCTGAGGCCAGGGCTGGGGGATCCATCGCCGGAAACACGGAGGAACCAAGCAACGACGTGAGGCAACCCCAAGATTCTAGGACACGATCTGCTTGCGCCCTCTCTTGGTAGGTGTGCAATATCGCTGAAAAACAGTCGAATCTAGCGATCCGAATAAAATCACGCAAAGTTCCCTCGGAATTATTGAGATCATTGTGATTGATAACTTCAGGAAAATTTTCACCACTTCGTCACTCTTTCTCTTGGTTCCCAGGAAAAAAGAGTGATTTCCCCCATAGACTGCCATTGAAATCTCGCTTTATTTTTCACGTTCAGTGAGTTAATAAAGCAACCCCTCAATAGTTCAATAAGTTCCCGCAGGTATATATTCTAGAAGATTTATGCTATCGAAATATTCAAGCAGTTTTCATGTATATTAATTATCCCAGGTTCCCAGCGAGATAATTAATTACACCTGTAGCTTCCGCCGCGTGAAGGCATCTTTCCAACAAGAAGAGGAGTGCTACGGGAAAGACTACTTTACACTCGTCAGCAAAGGCGCACTTTTTGGCGATGTGCGCCTTTGCTGGGAACCTACAGAAAATACCTCACACGTTTGAAAGTTCTTAAAACATGTACCGTGGTAACTGTTCAATATGATTCCCGGGTAACTTTGCGAGATACGTCTTTGTTGCCGAGATACGCAGCGCTGAAGTAGGCTCCTTTGACAAGATTTCTCCCCGAAGCAGTGAACCGCGCACTTTTGGCGAAGTGCGCCTCCGCTGGGAACCTGCAGAGAACGCCTCAGACGTCTGAAAATTTTTAAAACATGTACCCTGGTAACTGTTCAATATGATTCCCGGGGAACTTTGCGAGATACGTCTTAGTTGCCGAGATACGCAGTACTGAAGTAGGCTTCTTTGACAAGATTTCTCCCCGGAGCAGTGAACCGTGTATTTTTGGCGAAGTGCGCCTCCGCTGGGAACCTACAGAGAACGCCTCAGACGTCTGAAAATTCTGAAAACATGTACCCTGGTAGCTGTTCAATATGATTCCTGGGGAACTTTGCGCGATACGTCTTGGTTGCTGAGATAGGGAGCGCTGAAGTGGGCTCCTTTGACAAGATTTCTCCCCGAAGCAGTGAACCGCGCATTTTTTGGCGAAGTGCGCCTCCGCTGGGAACCTACAGAGAACGCCTCAGACGTCTGAAAATTCTTAAAACATGTACCGTGTTAACTGGTCAATATGATTCCTGGGGAACTTTGCGAGATACGTCTTGGTTGCCGAGATACGTAGCGCTGAAGTGGGCACCTTTAACAAGATCTCTCCCCGCAGCAGTGAACCGCGCATTTTTTGGCGAAGTGCACCTCCGCTGGGAACCTACAGAGAACGCCTCAGACGTCTGAAAATTCTTAAAACATGTACCCTGGTAACTGTTCAATATGTTCCCTGGGCACTTTGGGAGATACGTCTTGGTTGCCGAGATACGTAGCGCTGAAGTAGGCTCCTTTGACAAGATCTCTCCCCGAAGCAGTGAACCGCGTATTTTTGGCGAAGTGCGCCTCCGCTGGGAACCTACAGAGAACGCCTCAGACGCCTGAAAATTCATAAAACATGTACCCTGGTAACTGTTCAATATGATTCCCGGGGAACTTTGCGAGATACGTCTTGGTTGCTGAGGTACGTGGCACTGAAGTTGCCTACGTTTATGGAAATGATCAAACCGCTGAGTGTTTTGCCAAGGTACGGCTCAGCTGGGAACCTGTGGAAAAAATTGCAAAGTCTTGGTCATGGTGACAAAGCTGAAGGGCACAGAATGTTCGTGCGCAAAGATTGGCGAAGATTGACATATGATGTGTCAATGGACGTTTTGCAGAAATGCGGGTTCGAGAGTAAATGGATCTGTCGCGCTTTCTTCTCTTCGTGCTGGCCGAGAGGAGAAGGACGGAGGCTTCTTTGTATTTACCTCAGGGCGAAAGATAATCGTAAAGATAAACAAAAGGGGTCTAGAGGGAGCTTGATCTAGGTCACCTCGACACAATAGTCTATTCACTTGCTGAGTCAGCGCCCACAAACATGGCCGCCACACGATAAAGCAACGCTTTTATTCGAGAGCTCTGTGAAAAATAAAAGAAGGCAAAGCAAACTCGCCAATCGGATAACCGCTTTTGCCTTCAGCGGTCATGCTTGTGTGTAGTGACTCGACATTAAAAGACGCAGTGGACATGCCTGCGGCCAGGGGACGCTCGTCTTCTAGCCATGTACTCTCGAACCAATATTTCTGCGTCCATTGTTGTGTAAGCTTTGCGTGGTAGGACGTCATGCTTTGCGTTGTTGGCGTTAAGTATTGCTCCCTTTGCGAAATGTCGTACGCTGCGCCTGCGTCCACAGCCCAGTGACTCGGCATTTTTTGCCCGGGTGATAAACGATGGAAAGGTGTATACTCTGTATCACTAAAACCGTGCAGTGACGCCAAAGCTACAGCCTCGTATGTCAAACAGAAAATCAAACGGCACTCTGCACTATCACTCTGCGGCGCATGAATCCGCGTTGGCTGTGTCCGCTCACATGAGCAAAAAGCAGACGATGTTCGATCTTCTGATTTGCTTACGACGGCTGTAACTTTGGCTGTATTGCGCGGGTTTAGTGAGACGGAGTACAGTTATATAACAGCTGAATTATGGAACTGATAGCGCATGCGCGATATTTTTGATGGCCGTTAATTTCTTGTCGCTTCCCTCTTGACCAATCTTTGCTGAGTCGGCGTTGTTATCGACGATGAGTTTAGATTACGCTGGCAGCTTTCCGGCACAAAAGGCTGGAGCAATCGCGGCTGATACAATCTGGTCTTCAATGCTTATGCGTTCGGAGACAAGGTCGCGGGACAGGATCCGGACTTCAGTGAATTTTTATGAAGCGGTATGATGGCATAACCAGTTTGTGCCCATGAGCTATGCTAAAAATATTACTTTCCTTAGAACGAAGAGTGCGAGCAGTTTGCATTCCAATTGACAGAAATTGACAATTCCGACGTTTTTTTTTTTTCTTTGTGTCATGTTTGAGAAAATGCCTAATCCATAAATTACGTTGGCGCATTCGCGGTCAATACACTCCACAATAAAGACAACCTCCATCGGTTTAACTATTTAAGTAGGATTTTGATTAATGCCTCCCCAATTAGCGTCGAAATTGTCGTTGACTGAGTCATAGTAGGGAATCCGGGTGGAGAGCTGGCTGAAAAAAAATAGATCAGCCGCTGGAATGCCGTTCGCATAGACATAATCTTATTGCTGCTGTGAGTTTTTTCTGTTTAGACAAGATAGGCGCTTTTAAACCCACGTACTCGCTGTGTTTGTATCGTCCCTCATTTTTCCCCAGTCTCGGGGTTTTGTCTAAAATGTTATTCGCTTAGTTTCATTATATTGCTCGCGATTACAGCGTAGTTGCTTTACTACTGCTTTGATATTTATATAGTGAAATATCTTAAATTTTAATGAATAAAAAAACTAATTTACAACTCTGTATTGATCTTCTATTCCAAAAAAAATAGCTACTTCCAGTAGTTACATGTCAAATGAAGATTGGTTAGGCATGCGCCCTTTTCTCGAGATATGTTTTTCGAGGTTATATATGTTTGCTCAACGTATTAACATAAATATTTATATTCTTTTACGTTGTGTTGTCGCACGCGGTTCCAGTATTTGTGGTACAATATTAAAATCTGCGGAGTAGCAACACCTAAAAAGACAGACATAGAAGTTTTACATATACTTTCATGCTGGCAGTAATCCAGGCACAGATTAAGCAAGAATGAATACAGTCGTGCATGTAACATTGTACGCTGGATGGGATACATAAGATCTAATGGAAAGGAGAACGACCTAGATGGGGCGCTTTCTCGAGTTTCTTGTCCATCTGTGTTTGTTTTGAGATAAGTCGTCTTACAAAATGCATTTACTGTTTCCATGTAGTAGTAGTAGTACAATATGTATGCATCGCTTCTCAGAAAACAATTAATGTCATTTTTTCTTGGTTAACGCCATCTGGGGTGAAAGGGAAGGAAGGGGGAGGGAAAAAGGTAGCAACATATGCTTCGCCAGCCCTCAGAGACGGAGAAACTCTAATAGATTCCACTATGTCTTTTCTATGAGAGTTTTCCATTTCTGGAGGGCCCATCCTTCATATGATGTGGGCCTCGTTTCCTCTTCGGGAGAGCTTATGCCACGCTTCGCGATATCGTGAGACCCGGGCCCAGTCCCTTACGAAGTGCGAATATATCGCCAGGGCCCTACAGTGTTCAATGTTGGGGCGATTCATAGGTCGTCTGGGTCCGTAGGTCTGCAAAACCTTGTCTGCCAGAAAGGAGTGATTATGGGTGATAGCCGTCTTGGTCTGATGCAGCCTGAGAATCACCTGTTCCCACCGGCTCTAGCCCGGTGAAATTGGGTGAGAATCTGGTGGGAGGAGGGAGATTAGCCTGAGTTTGCAGGCTAACAGATCATCTCTCTATGCCTCGTCTGAGACCGCGCTATGCCGGGCCTATCTTCTCGCGGTTCGAGGAATCGCGAGTGAGTGGGTACATCCGTACTGCTGCGATATCGCGGTGTTGTTCAACCTTTTGTTTCCCGGAACGCCTTCGTCACCCGAGATCCAGTCTACGACGACTCGGTTATTTCACGAAGCTTCGAATTTGAAGTCTGACGCCACCCTGCCAATAGAAAAGTGTGCATTTTCTGAAGGCTTCTGGTGAATCGGTGCACATGAGTGATTTGGGTCGCTGGTGACTGTTTGTGGCTTCCCTGGCCACCTGTAATATGGCCAGCCGCTTTGCCGTCTTCGGGGTGCTCGCCTTGTGTGTTTCTCCTCTCCTCGTTTGACCGCGGGTAGGATGGTCCCGACTCTCAAGGGATGCACGTTCAGGCTCGTTTGTGTCCGCGTCAGTTTAAGGGACGTCAGTGTCATCTTTCACTTGATGAAGCTTCTTTATGTGATCCTCGCTACTGTATTGGCGCTCCTTTCTCTGCTCTTTGCCTTGGTTCGTGGAGATCGGCTTGCTTGTAGAGACATCCCTCGTTTTCCATGGCGACTGTTGCGTCACCACGATTGTCCTTTTCAATTCTATGCAGGATAAGAACAAATGGTTGCGGTACACACAACAAAAAAATTAAAACCACATTCCACTGTGTGGGCTCGAGCTCGTCGCTCCAACCCCTATTTTGGTCACGCAAGAACTTGGACACAAATTTATTTCCTACGCTTCGCGCATCGTGAATAATCGCCTTCGGCTTCTGGGACCAATAATAAACAAGCAATTTTTGTTTGTTGCCCCCACGTATGAAGCAGCGTTGCTGTTCGATCTTGTCTCCACGACATTTTGGTTGCACGTCGAAATACCCCTAGGTTTTCTGAAGAATCATCAATCCTTCGCTGGGGTGTGCTATACTTAGTTTCCCCTTCAGTCCGAGCGCAGTGGATGCTACGCGCCGTTCCAGCCAATCCAGCGCCGGGGGAGTATCGCGTGATCTCGAGCTCCGCGTGTCGCTCCGCCCAACCACAAGGTCACGTGATACTCTCCCGGCGCTGAATTGGCTGGGATGGCTCGTAGCATCCGCTGCGCTTGGACTGAAGGTGAAACGAAGTATAGATGCTCTGCGTTGGTTTGGCATGTAAACACAAAAGAATAAGGTTCCTTAAAACAGGGCTGGCTTGCTCGAACTAAGGCACCCTAGCTCGAACCATTGTCTGAGATGAGACTGTCTGAAAGAAAGCACTGCCAAAGCTAGCGCATGAGCGGAGTGGCGCGTGAAGTCGCGTCTCAAATGCTCACGCGCCCCATGTTTGGCAGGCTTTCTTTCCTTCAAACGGTCTCATCTCAGACGCTGGTTGAGCAAGCCGGCCCTGATGTTTCAAGGCACATTTATTAGTTTTTCCTCGCCAACACTCCTAAGCTGACAGTGTGGTGGAAGCTACGTACTTGCTGGACCAGTCACCTGTCGTTCTTGCCACACGGGATCACACTCTGGGTGAAGCGATAACAGGCAGTCGATTGATTCGTCCGATGAACATGTAGTTTACATCGCATTGTCAGCTTAGGGGCGAACCCGAGTGTAGGTAAAATGTCATAGACATTTATGCGCGCTTACAATCAACTGACGACTGGGTTTTGTTTTCCTATCACGCAACCAGCGGAGTGAACAAACTGATACCCGGCACCACCGTGCAGGGATATGATAAATGTATGCCCTTACTCAGTTTGTTTTGCTTTATTGCAAAAGGGCTGCGACGGCTAAAAGAACACTTCCTTGCCGCGGAATAATGCCTTGTCGTCTTTCGGCGCGTCTTCATGTGAATAGAATCAGCTCCCAGTGTGTTTTAACGCGATAGCGTTAATGAGCTCGTGTCGCAGAAAAGCTGACGTCGGTGGCGTGACGCGAAAGCCCGGGATTGGTCAACAGGGTGATGACGTAACAGCCACATGACCTCGCGCAGAAATTTCAAACAACCCACAACGCTCACGTGAAAAGTGACGTCACGCGTGGAATGAAAGTGATAAAAAGATTACATGTAATGCGAATTAAAGATCGCCGCATTTCTCAAATGATTTCACTTTATGAAGTAATTCATTTTCTACGAAGACAAATTTGAAGAATTTTAGGTGGGATTTGAACCCACGTCCTCTCAGTTGCGCGCCAGCACGCTACTCACTACGCCACGTAAGGCAGCTTGCACGGCTTGGGAACGAAGAGTGTTGTGTCATGAGAACTAGGTCGTTGTGTGACTCAAGAGCATGAGAAGCGAATGAGAAGGCGATGCGAACGGGGCCCGATAACGCAATCGCGTTCCACTCCTAAAGGCGAAGCTTAAGCGTCCTCCAAGTTTCTCTTTTTTGCGCCATTGCCGTGCAACCTTAAGCAGAATGCGACATTCTACATGCTTTAAAAAGAAAAAGATAAAGATTAGTTTTGTGTTTTGGTGGAATGAGCTATCTACAAACTAGCAAGGTACCATGCAGGCCCCAACGGGGCGTGTGTTTGTGAACTAGCCTTCTTACGCTGTGCTGGGCTTTCTAGAGCGGCGTGTCAGTCTTGTACCTGGTCTGAGGTGCGAATAACGATTCGTAGCCTTGTTCGCATGACAGACCCTCATTACAAATCGGACCGCCAGGCGTTCAGTTTTTCCACTGAACTATTGAAATTTTACACTGTGCCTCGACATGCTTATACATCATAAAAAGGGCAGTTTGACACTCTCGACATCCATTCCACGATGTTCTGTGCGTCTTGACAACCCTCTTCGTCCAATTAGCATGTTGTGTTTGTAGGTACGCGCGCTCTGTATGCTGCCGTCTGGAGCGGTAATTTTGAAACCAAAAGTTTTAAGCAAATGGCACGTTGCCCGCGCGTCCATCAGTGTGTGAACGTCAGAACGCACTGGTGCACGTCGCGTCAAATTACACTGTAGCATGCTCCTTGGGCTTGGATAATTTCGAAAAACATCTATACTTCGTTTCCCGTTATCTGCGAACGAAGCCAAAGGTACAAGTACAAGCAGGCTGCCTTGAATAATGCTTGCAATACACAGGCACCCGTGCGAAACAGGAACACTCAGAGCGCTGGGCTCGCACTTCTAGCTTTGACTTCGCTCGCGCATAAGGCGATACGAAATATATTTGCAACTTGTGGACGGCCTTGAGACACACGACTGAGGTGTTTGAAGCATGGTAGGCTTAGGGTTCCTAGGTAGGCTTTGCTTGCTTATTTTTTTCCCGCCTAAAAAGAACGCACGCGAAATATAAAAGTACCACGAGACAACGCGCCCTCGTGCCGCGATTGGTGGGCGCGTTGTCACGTGGTCGAGCGTCCGACACTTCTTCGCTAGAATAATCTAGTGTGGGTTCGCGTATAGTACCAGCTGAGGTGAATACAGCACTGGCTCTACAATAGTAGGTAACACTTCCCCCCAAACCTCGCTTTTCTCCGACCGATAGGCTCCTACGCCTCTGACGCGTGATGAAGCGTTTTCTTCCAAAATGCGGTCGCTGGGTAAAAAGATTAAAGGGTGTGAGGGGGAACGAGCTATAAGAGAGGAGGTTAAGATAGCGGTGGACCGACGCACCGGCGTTTCGGAGTCCGTTCAAGGTTGATACGCCACGTGGCGTGAAAGTCAAGAACTATAGGCCGGCATGTCCCAGAAAGCTGGCCATGCTTGCCGATTCGGTTCGTGGGTGCCGACGACATTCGAGCAACGCTTCCAAGAAGACTGGATATTCTTTCCGGCGAGGACACAATACTTAGACAGCATGCTTGGGGCTGATGAGGATCGCATCAGGTGGATAACAGGACAACCAATGCACAGCAAATAGGTCGAGCACGGTACACGGCACAATAGACGCACAATAGTGGTCGCCGCCATGTTAAATTGAAATGAAGCTGACGAAGCCAAGCTCCAGTTTAGTACACAATGCGCTTCGACATGCTTTATTACAAATAATTTTATAAAACTTAAAACAATTTTTCTATCATAAAGTTTTAATTTAAGTCGAATAAAACAAGCAAATTCACGTTACGTCAAATAAACTTGGTCAGAACTCGGAACCAACGAGCATCGCCGCATCGCCATCGCCATGGTAACAAAACGCAAAAACTTTCAAAAACGAAGCGAGTTTCAAAACTTTCGCAACTTTCGGGCGCTTTCAGACTTTAGGAACAAACATCGAAGAACGTGCTTGGAAAAGGGAAGTGTCCTAGGTGCCGGCGTGCCCATAAAACCAGCTGTGGATATGAGTCTAATTGGTGAGTGCTCGCTCACTCGTTTTACTTTTTGAGTCATTTCTGTTCGGAGCGTTTATGACGTGATCCTTTTGTGTGCAGTCGGCGTGAACGCGAACGTGTGCGGTTCCTTGTCGCACAGGTGCTTTCCGCATTGGATGACCCTCGAGCTTTTGCCAAGGAAGCCACGGAACCGACGTGTCACTGCACGGGCACTCAGATTGCGGGAACGCAACCAAAGGCAAAGGTCCCACCGGAGGCAAGGGGGGCCAAGCGAGACACTTGGTGAGTGTATCAGGGAGCTTTATTTCTGCAAATCGGGTGGCGGCTTGGTACCAGATAGCTAGGCGGTGTGTTTCGCGGAACCCATGACTGCTAAAGGTACCCGTTAGTGTGATGGCGCTTGCCATCACACTAACGGGCATGCGGTTTGTGATGATTACGTCTACGACATCGCTCGCCTTGTCAAAGTGTTCGACATTGATTGCAGCAGCGATGAGTATGATTGCTATCAAGAGATGTTGAAAGCTGTTCATTTTGACTGCGACCCGCTGGCGACAAACTCCAGTGATGGCAAGTTACGGACGAACTCGTTGTGGTCACTATCGCCCGGGAATATCTCGCAGGCGCATGCAGGGTGGAAGGTCAACGGGCCGGCGGCGAGAGCGAGAAAAGCATTTGGGTTACCGAGTTGCGCGAGCGGTTTTGATCGTACCGCGGCGAGGAGAGCTTGGGCGATCATGGGGGCCCCTAGAATGAGAAAGCGTTCATGGTCAAATGCTTTATGGGCACCATGATGTGACTAACTTGGGCAGTGTTGCCTGGTCGCCAGATGAAAATGATACAAATTCGTAAATTGAATAGTGCAATTACCAGAGCTCTAAAATTGCGTAACTTGGTGTATATACTAAGTAGTCTATGAGCAATCCATTTCAAGAATAATAGATCCGTTTAATTTTCGTGTCATAACCCCTTTAAGTCACTGCAGACTCCGCTGTCCACTTATGGCCGATTCACATGATGAACTTATCCGCAGATAAATTGATCAAGTGACAAGACGTCCACGGAACATCACTCCCCCAAGCTCATTCATACGGAGGAGACGAGCAGATGACAGCGAGGAAAACTGAACCTATTCCCGGCCCTGCATTTCCGCAAAATGCCAACATCGCACTGTGGCACAGTTTTCCAAGGTCAGAAGTGGTGTTTGCGACTATGATCACTGTGCTATTATGAAAAAGTATCGTGTGCTGCTGTTACATACCGAGCGAGACAAAGGATCATGACAGGCTTAGCGTGAAGCGCTACTAGCTTTGCTAACCACATGACACAAGTATCGTCCTGCTCCAGGAGGCTTCAGCGTCTAATGGTGAATTCCACTCGTAGATCCGGAGCGCTTTCCAAAATCCGCGAGGGAGGCGAAATTCCGCTCCGTGGGGCCTGCTCCGAATCGACGCGGGGAAGATAAACTTGCATTTTTGGAGCGACCTCCCCCAGATCCCTCCTCATCGCTTCCCCCTCCGCCGTTCAAAATGGCCGCTGCTCGAACTTGACAAGCGCACCAACCCGTCGGCCGACTGATCTTTCCGACGACCTGTGACGACTGCCACTGCTTGGCTCCAGAAATAACACGCGACACACGCTGGGCGAAATTATACGTACCATGGCGCCCATGTCACAAATAACGAAGACGTCTGCGTTTGGCACCGTCACATACCTTTGGGCCGCCTCGAAGCGGCGGGGCACGGACAGCGATTGCCAGGGGTGGAGTTCAGATTTCTGGTACGACTTTAATAAACACAGAGGTAACCAACCATCACTCACACGGTCGTTGCCTATTCACTTCTTGCTTTATTTCTCGGGAAAACGCCGGCGGAATGCAGTGTAAAAAGGTAAACAATCATTGGCTGCAGAATGAACAGGCCTAACCTTGCGTCTGCCTCCAGCTTTTCTGTCGTTCTTTTTCTTGTTCTTCCTCTCACAATCACAGATGTCAGCGCTTACGATTTACCACGCTCCACAGTCCCGGCTTTGTATCCCTGATGTACGCGAGGTAGAAGCGTTCGAGCCGTCACAATCCCGCGTAAACAACCGACGCGCCCGAACAAATCCAACTCGACGATCCGACTGTGGCCCGCCCGGCCCGCCGACCTCTCCAAGCTCGCCGCGCATGCGCACTGCCGATTTAGACGGAAATCACGTGAGCAGCTCTGTCAACTTCCGGAGAGATCTGTGAGATGCCGCAGAGCAAGTTCGGCGGGGTTTGGGGCGCTCCGTGGAGCGGGCGCTGCCAGAGATCTACGAGCGGAAGATGACCAACTCGAGCCAGATCTGCGAGCGGGATACGCGCGCTCCAAATGAGCACTTTTGGAGCGCTCGAGATCTGCGAGCGGAATTCACCATAAGTGATGAAGTCCTGGTGTTGCGGAGGGGCATTTGGAAATGCCTTCACGCACTGCTTGCTTGTGCACCACTCTTCAGCACACTACAGCCGTAAGAAAGGTCTTGGCTGGGTTGAAAACTGGGTGGACATGCAGGAAAGCTTGCAGCTTGCTAGGCAAGTTTTCACTGAAGCTTCTTGACACCAAACCGGAGGAGTACCAGAACCTGCGGCTTGTCGGCTGGGCAAAGTTCTTGCAGCTTCTTTCACGAGTGGAAAATAAGAATGGTTCGACAAAATGAAACAGCGAATGGACAAAGTACAGTGCACTATCTTTGTTTGGCTCATTCGAAAACCAAAAATATTGCTCTGCTGTTGGTGCTCTACCGTAAACGCTTTTACTGTTACTAACCCGCTAAAAATCTCGGCATGGAAGGGCACTTTGCCCTTAAGTCTGGGCGTCTGCTGACGAGGTGCAAATCGGAGGAATAGTCGACATGATGGTAACGTGACAAACGGTCCACGGATGAAAATTGCGATTCAATCCATCGCGTCAATCTGCCATTATTTGACAATTGTCCTAATATGATTAATGGATTCCTATTAAAAAAGAACAATTGTTCTCTGAAACAATGTAATGAAAGGAAGTTTTTATAAACAATGTCTGCTCCTTTGACAACGGAATAGTACGAGCCTTGGTATAACAGGACCTTTTTGAGATCAGACATACGTTTATTCCATGCTCAAAGTAAAGACATGAGTTTGTCTTGGGAATGCCAACCTCCTGTGTATGATCTGTAAGAAGTCCTTAATGACCGTGGTCAAGGGAGAGGAGTTTCTGTTTTTAAGAACAGGATGGGGTGAAAGAAAAAGTGTCTCGATAAACAATGAATGCTCCAGCTTATCCACTCAGCCAAGTTTCTGCAACATGAACTAGGCTCTAAGAGAAAGACGTAGGATAAGCACTTCGAAATCTTTAGGATTTGCCAAGGGATGAAATTAATTAGATGCACAAAAAAGTAGGGGGAGGAGGATGGCAAGAAAATTGTGGGGCTTGTGTTCTTACACTTGAATTGTTTGTGCAGGAACCATTATTGACGCAGCACTTCATTCCTGAGGCAATAGTTTCTTGCTAGTAAAAGCCTGTTTCCAGAAAAACACATCAGGTGAGCGGCTTTTTTTTTCTCTTAAATATGAGGTGCTTTTTAACGTTGCCCTCCAATCCCAAAATGTTGTCCATTCGTCCGTGCGCTTTGCCGCTAAATTTAGTGGGAACATTTTTGTTGCGTGACGTCTGCACAAGTTCAGTTTCCTCTCTAAATTTAGCAGAAAATTGATGTCACAGGACCTACAGACAACTTCAAGCTCTTAGATAAATTTAGCGGAGAAATGGATGTCACATGAAGTATGCAGCAATTCAGTTTTCCCTCTAAATTTAGCAGAAAAATTGATGTCATCTGACCTATGCACCAATTCAGTTCCTCTGCTAAATTTGGTGGGAAAATTTATTTCACATGATCTGACGTCATGTGACCTACAGACAAATTCAGGTTACCTGCTAGATTTAACGGAAAAATTGATTTCACGGAACCTATACACCAATTCAGTTTCCCCACCAAATTTTCAGAAAAATTTATATTGCGTGATCTGACGTCATGTGACCTAGAGACAAAGTAAGGTTCCCACTAAATTTAGCAGAGCGATTTATGTTACGTGACCTTTGCACCAATTCAGCTTTCCCACTAAATTTGGCAGAAAAATTGATGTCGCGTGATCTCACGTCCTGTGGCCTATACACACATTCAGTTTAAAATAAATGATAAAAAAACCTACTTTTTAAATACTTCATTTTATGTGTTGCAGCACTTTGAAGGTAAAAGTCACTTCCAATTTTAAATAATGTTTTTACTTTAAAGAAGCAACCTTTCTCTAATTGTTTTGATTGAGCACCAGTGCCGTAAACTGCTAATAGCAGCTTTGAACAGTAAAGTTTGCACATCAGAAGGGTTGCTGATTTTTAACAGTATCTTTTGTCTCTTCCAACTCTTCAGTTCTGGGGGGAATAAGTCATCGCTAGTCAATGCCTGATTCCACAGATGCATATCAGGTGAGCACCTCTTAATGAAACAACTTTGCTCTCATTGTTCTAATTTAACACTAGTGTGGAAAATCTTGTTTTACTACGGTTCTTGAGGTGAAAACGGGTATAGTATTTCAGGTTAAAAAGTCAAATTTGGGGGTTTTACGTGCCAAACCAACGACGGGCATCTGGCACGCCCCAGCGGAGGACTGAGGATTAATTTGGACCGCCTGGGGATCTTTTGACGTGCAACCGAAAGCTCGGTTACACGGCGCCTCCTCCGCAATAAGCCTCCGTCAGATTGCGGGCACCTCGGCCGGGATTCGAACCCGCCACATGGGGATCCGTAGGCCAGCGCTCTCGCCTCGGAGCCACCGAGGCGGCTATTTCAGGTTAATGAAGTACTTTATAGGCACCATGTTTAAAGAAAAACTAAAAAAGTCCTTGAATTACAAAAAAAAAGTTAGAATGTGGACATCTTAAAAATGGTGTCTTAAGTTTTCTTCTGATCTTGTTAGTAGGAGCGTCATAATCATTCATTAAAATTTCAGCGTAGCCCTGCATGTTGTGGCACACCGAACAAAGCAGAGCGCAAGAACGGTGAAAAGAAAAACTAGCAAAAGTGACGTCATTGGCAGGATCCGATAACCCTTGTTCACCAATCGGCTGACTTGGGGATGCCAACAATGACGTCACGACGCTTTGGACACATTACAGGTGGAAGAGAGACTCACTGCATGCCCTGCTGCAATCACTGCACATATTTTTGAAAAATAAATGCAGTTTACGTTGACTTTCGCCCAAGTTTAGTGCGATCGCTGAATTCATGGGACAAAATGCTATGGAAGTCCACCCTTAACTCAGATTTCTTAAAAAGTGCTTCAGCTTCTTTTTAATGCTACTTTGACTTAGTTGCACTAGCCGGTTCCAGTTTACATTAAGCCCAAGAAGCTAAGCTATTAATTTGAATGCGACATACAGTAAACTCTCACTAATTCAAATTCCAGGAAACCACAAATTTTGCATAAATTATCAAAAGCTTGAGTTGTCAGTTCATCAAATATGTTGGAAGATAAATTATGATTTGCTATACGGATGGCTGCACACACAAAATGGATATCTGATGATTTCCTCTACATAAGCCTACTAATAATAAGCAGGTATGCCACTCATGAAACATTGGTAAAATTTATGACACAAGTTTATTCAATGCTCAAAAATGTTGTTTATCGGGGACTGTTTAGACAGCGCATGACACCTCAAAAAAATTTTGTTCAACCAGCAAAAATGTTGTCTCTTGTACAGGGTGATTCAAGGAGAGGCCTGGCTCTTTAAATCGACTGCAAAATTCGGTTTCTTAACCTATCGCGCTACGACTTTGTGCAGCTTTGCCCACAGATGGTGGATTTTGTTTTGTAAAATTTGCAAAGAGCGAACTTACCTGAGGAAAAAGTAAAGAAAGAAAAAGGCTTAGCTCCTATGAAAACGCAGCGAAGCCACCGGTCTTCAAACAACACGGCGCCGTTTCGCACGGGAGACAAGAGATGGCGCAATGAACGCCGCCAACAAACGAGCATACGGCGCCGAGAGCGGGCGTCTTTTGCAGACAATCTTTTCGACTCAAAAGCGGTGCGCGTTCCGCAGGCGGCGACAGTCGCAGAAACAAAAACAGGCGCTGTAACAACAAGGAACTGCAGTTGCTTGTCTGCGAAAGACGCCGGCTCTCAGCGTCGTCTGCTAATTGGTTGGCGGCAGTTGGCGTCGCGACAGCTTGCGCCATCTCTTGTTTCCCGTGCGAAACAGTACCGTGTTGTTTGAAGACCGGTGGCTTCGCTGCGTTTCCATAGGTGCTAAGCTTTTTTCTTTCTTTACTTTTTTTTCGGGTAAGTTTGCTCTTTGCAAATTTTACACAAAAAAATGCACCATCTGTGGGTAACGCCGCACAAAATCGTAGCGCGATAGGTTAAGAAACCGAATTTTGCGGTCGATTCAAAGAGCCTGGCCTCTCCTTGAATCACCCTGTACTTGTGTGAACGCTGTGACGTAAAGCCACGCCTCCACATCACAGCGTCCACGCAAGTTGCTGTTGAAACTGCAGTGCAGCACCCCTTTTCGTCGCTCATGTCTCCTCTGCTTCAGAGACGTATATAGGGAGAGTTTAACCATTCGTTGGAATGTATACGAGGCAAATGAGGAAGCACCATTGGCCGAAGGTGGGCTGGGCATGTTCCAGAGCATCTTGAGAAATGCAAATATGGCCAACCAGAAGCTGCGGATAATACCCTGGTGGTGGTTGCGAAAAGCAAAATTAATAAGTGCGTCGTGGTAACTCTCGGTGACTGGAAATATGGTGCACATGATGTTTTGATCACGGTCATGCAACATCATGGTGGAAGATACATAAAGATATAGAAGATATAAAAAGCATGCACGACCAACAGAACGATTGACATAATCCGAGCGCCGGGAATCTTCCATGGAAGCGATCTGACTTTGTTTGAGCAAAACAGAAATCAAGTGGCACAATCGTTTCTTACGTCTTCTTGCATAACCATAATCGAAACATTTTGTGCACCATAACCATGAAGAGGTACTGCATTTAACCCTTACGCACTTATTAAAACTGTTTCTCACTACCACGGCTAGGAGATTCTTTTCGGCTTCTGGTTGGCCAAGAGATCTTGTCAAGCCCTCTATTTGCCTGTAGACCTTTTTAAAGAACTTTACCGTTTGCATTTTCCGTTAAAAACCGTAACCGTAAACAAAAAGATAAGGAAACCCTGGGTGACCGCCGTACACATTAAAATGATGCATAAAAAAGACCGCCTATACACGGCTTTCCTAAAAACGAGGGACCCAAACAGGCTCTCATCTTTTAAGAAATTTAGGAATAATCTAACTTCTGAACTTAGAAAAGCAAAATCTTCATACTATAAGCATATGTTCCATAACGTCACTAGAGAGCGCCCTGATGTGGTTTGGAAAATAATAAATGAAGTCATAAATCGTACAAAGGTGTCCCCCTCTATCGGGGAATTAAAAATAGACGGTCAAGTTATGTCCGATGAAAGTCTGGCGGAATGCTTTAACACTCACTTTTCGGTTGAACAACCCACTGCTTTTAATCCTAGTGCCCTTTCATTTGTGAGGCATAATAACGATACGTTTTTTCTAAATCCAACTGACGAAATTGAGATATGTAATATATTCTTAGGACTAAAAAACAGCAAAAGTAGTGACGTTGACCAATTACAAAAAAAGCCGGCTAAATATGTAATAGATATAATCGCCCAATGCTTAGCACACATATATAATTTGGCATTATCATCTGGACAATTTCCAGCAAACATGAAGTTGGCAAAAGTTTCTGCTATATATAAAGGAGGCGATAAGAACGCCCCGAATAATTACAGGCCTATATCAGTATTACCTATCTTCTCTAAGGCACTTGAAAAAATTATACTCGCACGTCTAAATTCGTTTTTTACAAAACATTCTATACTATCGGACTGTCAATTTGGTTTTCGACAAGGTAAATCCACTGAAGCCGCTTTATTACTTCAAAAAGAAATTATATTGCAAAATATTAAAAAAAGGCTTCTTACGTTAGGTGTATTTATAGACTTCAGTAAAGCGTTCGATGTTCTCAATCACCACATTCTTCTTGCTAAACTTGGCAACTATGGTGTCCGCGGAGTACCCCTTGCTTTACTTACATCATATCTACAATATAGGAAACAGTGCGTAGTAATTGACGGTCATTACTCTTCCTTTCATAATGTTATTGCTGGTGTGCCGCAAGGAAGCATATTTGGGCCTTTTCTATTTAATGTATACATAAATGATATTGTTAACATCGATCACCAAGTTCAGTTTGTCATTTATGCTGATGATACGAGGCTCTTTGTTTCTGCTACTGATGCTGATGTTCTGATATGTAAAGCGAATAATATCTGAAGTAAATTTGACATGTGGTCCAAAGTTAATGGCCTTAAAGTAAACGCCCAAAAATCTAAAGCCATTTTATTTAGATCTTTTAATAAACCAGTTCTGGTTAAAAATGAAATCAAACTTGGTGATTCACAAATTGAATTCGTTAGCCAACATAAAATTTTAGGAGTACTTTTTTCCGAGTATATGATGTGGGACAGCCATGTTAACTATCTAATTGCTAAACTTTCCAGAGTTGTCGGCATTATTGCCCGCTGTCGTCATGTTCTACCAATCAGTATTAAGTCAAAACTTTACTACGCACTATTTGAGTCCAATTTAAATTACTGTAATCTTGTATGGGCTACGACAACTAAGACAAACCTTCAAAACATACTATTATTGCAAAAAAAGGTTTTACGTTTTATCGCGGGTGTCTCATATACAGACCATACAGAACCATTATTTTCTAGATATAAGATACTTCCCGTAGAACGCGTGTATAATTATCGTTTACTCTGTACCCTTCGTTTCTCATCGCCAACACTCATAGATTTTTTGTATTTTATTTCTGAACTTGAGAAACGTGAAAGTAATCTAAACACACGCCGTGTCGACACTTGGCTCCTTCCTCGGTGCCGCACAAATTACAACCTCCAATCATTGCATTACAAAGTACCATACGTGTTAAATAAATGTTCCACGAACAACATAAACATCTACACAATCGGCAAAAAAGACTTACGTACCTACTTTTTAACTATTCATAGCTAATTTTGTTCTCCTGCTACTCCAATGTTATGTGACCTTGTTTTATTTTTCTTATCACCATGCTAAAGTGTTTTATATGTTTGCTGTCCGAGCTGCTGCCATGTATAAGCGGGACCCAGACCCAGTCAAGCTGCTTTTAGCAGCTTTTTGTCTGGGGACCCCTCCAGTACTTCTGGAAAAATAAAGTTTATTGTATTGTATTGTATTGTATTTGCGTCCCGGTGCTAGGCATCTGCATTGCCCTAACTTCGTTTGCGCTGTCTTATCTGTTCTAAAGTCCCAAACTTAATTCAAGCAACGGGCATTGATGGCGACAGTCCCTCGGTCATCGGGACACCATTACACGAATAACGACAGAAAGCGTTGAATACTGTCTGAGAACCTATGTATTTTGCACAGAATTCAGCAAGGTGAGTGCGGCTGTTTCTACATGACACCAATCTCCGGTGGCAGTGGTTTGCTTCCGTAAACTGAAAAGACTTTTCTTCAACGCCATCCTCTTGACCGTGCTCGTAACATTTTGTGAATGGAGCGCACACCGAACTTAATGCTGTACCGTCGATGAACTTGGGGTACGCTCGCAAGGTGAGTGCAAGTTTTCTCGAGCTAATTGCTGCTTCAGGTTGTAACATTTTCTGACTGAATTTATCTTAATATTGATATTCCAAAGTGTTGACAATGACTCAATTTTATCAACTACAACGCTGAGTTGAAAGCTCATTTCCGCCGCCGGGTGTGGCTGAAAATTGTCGAAAAGCTTGTTCTATTGGTCTTCCTGAATCACGATCTCCTGAGCAATACCAGAGAGCCATGAACCTATGTTGACCGTCATAATGCGACTAGATTCTTATTTTAAAAATTAGTACATAATGTAGCCGGGAAGAAGCCTTCAATTTCTGTTGCTGAAAGTTGAAATACGCTCATGCATCAATTTCGAATCGTTGAATCATTGACCGACTCGCTCCGGCAAAAGGCCCACCTCGACTTTGCTGTTCTCAGTTCTCGACAAAAGACACACTCGTTGGCTCGGGATCCTCAAATAAAACGTTTATAAACACCGATGCATGAGCATGTTTCTATGTTTATAAACAGTGATGCATGAGCATGTTTCAACTTTAAGCAACAGAAATTGAAGGTTTCTCTCCAGCTACATTATGCACTAATTTTGAAAATAAGAATCTAGTCGCATTGTGACGGTCAGCACGGGCTCATGGCTCGCTGGTATTGCGCAGGAGATTGGGATTCAGGCAAAGCAATAGAACTAACTTTTTGACAATCGCTAGCCACACCTGGCGACAAAAATCAGCCTTCAACTAAGTGCTGTAGATAATAAAATTAAGTCAATGTCACCACTTCAAAATATCTATATTAAAATAAATTCAGTTCCAAAATGTTACGAGCTGAAAGCAAATATCAGGAGAAAACTTGCACACACCTTGCGAGCGCACCCCGTGTTCATCGACGGTACAGCGTTAAATGTGATGCCCACTCCATTCACAAAATGTTCCGAGCACAGTCAAGAGGATGGCGTTGGGGAAAAGTCTATTAGATTTAAGGACGCAAGCCACTACTGCCGGAAATCGGGGTCATGTGGAAAGCGATGGAGCTTAAAGACACTGCAGTCGCACTCGCCTTGCGGGATTTTGTGCAAGCTACGCAGGCTCTCGGACAGCATTCAACGCTTTCTGTCGTTATTCGTGCACCGTATAACTGAGCAATGGTGTCTTGATGACCGGGCGACTGTTGCCATCGAAGACCATGGCTCTAATTAAGTTTGGGAGTTTAAAACAGAGAACAAAACACAAAGTTCGGGCAATGCTTACACCGAACACCGGCAAAGCCTCTGATCTGGGGCTTTCACTGTCTTTAACGCTCCAGCAAGGGGGAAAGCGCCGGTAGCCCTTTCCCCTTTTATCTCTCGCACTCTTTTAGTAAAACAGTTTATACACGGTTCTGCTCTGCTTTAACCCCGTTAAACAAACTTCTTACCAAGCACCGGTGCACTGCGGAAAAGCAACACCAGCGGAAGCAAGCTCCACGGGTGTTGCTTCTCCGCAGTGCACCGGTGCTGCGAGAACAAAAAGTATGAATTACACGAAAACATTGTTCGAGTTAAGCGGCTTATGAATACATTGAAAACGTAGCTGGTCAACCAAAGTTTTGAAATTTGTTTGACTTAACCAGAAGTATTAAACATTCGAGTTTGAATTATCGCGAGTCTACTGTATATACTAAGGGAGATCTGGCTCAATCCAATGTGCTTAATATCACTGAATAGTTGTGCAATTTTAATTGGCTAGTTTTATTTCTCAAGCACTTGATATGTTCGGTATTCAAATCAATGCAAATGTTTATTTTGGTTCAATTTATGAGGGGTTTATTTTATATGTTATGTTTAGTAGGAGCTAGGCTAGTTGGTAAGCACATTGCTCACTTACTTTAACCGTGCATGTCATATACAATTTGTAGCGATTGTGTTTGAATGCAAATCCTCTTCTGCTCTTTATTTCAAGCTGCCCTTACATGCACCATGAAGATACCGAGGAGGTCTTCAATTGAATGACAACTTCAAGCACAAGCATGGAGGGGCATCTAAATGGCCAGCACAAGGACAACTATGTAAATTTTCTCCAAAGTTAAAGCAAGGCATGCCTTCTTCCAATAAAGGTATTGTGGGGAAACTTCTTAATTGGTTCGTTTGTTGAGCTGTCATCTATAGGAACAGCTGAGCTCACACAAACAAAATCCTGGCATTGAGAAGTACAGATTGTGTGCTCTTTCTCTTTTGCAAAACATGAACTTTTTGGCTGAGGATGAAAAATTATTCAAGTTCATATATTAAATGACGGAGCTATGAACTCTCTATACCAATCTACCCCAAACGCTTCATGTGACTTAGGCTTGCTTGAATATGGAAGCTTTTTGCACTAAACAATGAAGCACTTGACCTTTACGTCTTTTTGAACTGGACTCTCCGTAAAAACAAGGCATATAATTTTGTAGAATGGCGAAATGTCTGTAGCCCACATTATGGACAGCTATCCATATGAAATGTGAAAGCTGTCCGCACTAAATAACGAAGGACTATACCTTTCCGAATTATATAAGGCCAAAGCTACGAGTCATCCGCACATGTCCTGCACCTCTGATACGTCAGGTGACACCCCTGGCAGATCCAGAGCTCTGCCAGGTGAGTCGCCTGATTTATCGGAGGTGCAGGTGGTACGGATGGCTCGAGGCTTTGGCCTTATAAGGCGGAAAGGAGTAGTCCTTCGGTATTTAGTGCGGATAGCTTTCACATTTCCTACGGATAGCTGTCCGTAATGTGGGCTACAGACCTTCCGTCGTTCTACGAAATTATATGCCTTGTTTTTACGGACGGTCCAGTTTCTAGATTACGGCAAACCATACCGGCAATATTGAACCCGCAACTTTTACCCGTAAAATGGAAAACGGATAACTGTCTGTAAAGTGAACTACGGACGTTTTGTCACTTTACGAAATTATATGCCTTGTTTTTACAGACAGTCCCGTTTCTAGATTACTGCAAACCATACCGGCAATACTGAACCAGCAACTTTTGCCCGTAAAATGGGGTGAAACTTTTTTACAGTGTAGCTTCATGCTCAGTTATTGCTCCAGCATGCCCGGTTTAGCATGCCAGTCATGTTGGTTGATCTGGTCCCAGCTTCAAGCTCGGTTATTGCTCCAGCATGCCCATTTTGGCATGCTGGTTAAACTGGTCATGCTGGTGGACTTCCCAACCAGTTTAACCCGTTTAAATTAATACACAGGATAAACAAGCCAAGCTCTTCAGAGAAGCCAACTCGGCATCCAATTTTTTATTTTCGTACTTGCGGCCAGCTCAGATGAGCTCGGATGCTACACATCGTCGGCGCTGATGGAGTACTAACCGACGCACAGACAGTAGTTCTCAAGGCAAAACAAACAATGATATTTAAGAAAGATTGCTTATCTCTCAACACACGAACATACTAGACACACGCAGAAACAAGCATAAACAATACAAAATACTAAATGGATGCGAGAAGCGAACCTGTGTCCTGCCATTGATGGGGGCGAAGCGGCCTCTTGCGTAGTCGGCAGAGGCGAGGAAATCCGTGTGCCTTGGATGGCATTGGCAATACTCCTCCGCACCACTGTCATTCACGAGAACACACATGTTCTAAGACCCAAAACGACGCCTCAGTCGGGGTGTCCGACTTCTTCCTGCGCTGAACTGTCTGCCGCTCGCCGTATTCTCAAAACCCGCTGCGCTTGCACCGCCGTTCAAGTAGTCTCCAAACAACGCGCACACAGTCGTCCCTTCGAAAATCTCCCCAAGATAGCCAAACGTGTCTCAAATTCTCCATTCCTACCACTGTCTCTCTCTCTCTTTTCTCCCACAAAAAAGAAGCACGCAGCGCGCCTGAAGCGCCCGGTCGTCTACCAAAAACGAAAGGACAAAGAACAGGGCGTGGCATCGACCCCGCCCCAGCCGACATTGGCGCGCGCGCTCCAGCAATTCCAGTTCGACAGGCTCTAGCCGACCTGGGCGTGCGCGGTCGCAGCAAGACCAGCTTGTCCAGCTAGAACCAGTTTGGGCCAGGCTCAGAACCATCTCGAACCAGCTTGACAAGCTTGAACCAGCTCAAGTACCAGCCTGCCAAGCTGCAGTGCCAGCTTGAACCAGCTTGACCAGCTTGAACCAGCTTGACAAGCTTGAACCAGCTTCAGTACCAGCTCGAACCAGCTCAAGTATCAGCTTATCCAACTACAGTGCCAGCTCAAACCAGCTTGAACCAGCTGAACCAGCTCGAACCAGCTCGATTGCTGCCTAGACCAGCTCAAACCAGCTGGAACCAGCTTAAAAACCAGCTAGATCAGCTTGACCATCATGATTTTCTTGCTGTTTTTTTCAGTAGAGTTAATAGATGATTATTAAAACGTGCGCAAACAACATGTGATATTGTAATATTACCAGAGCAAGGGCACCAGACTCTGCAGCGTTACAAAAAAAAAAAGTAACGAGGAAAATGACCATGCAAACAGATTCCGAACATTGCAGAAAAGATGGGGTCCCCCATCCCAGACGGAAATAAAAAGAAGTGGGAAACAGTCGTGAACAATGGCGAATATGAAACAAAAAAGCAGACGATAAAAAGATACAAATGTCTCCCAGCGAAGACCTTCAACGACGACGATCGCACGGGACGTCGGCAAAAGCATTGAAAATTAGCAGGTGGTGCTCCTCGTTGGTGTTGAGTCCACAACAAGCAAAGCGGAAGCAACACGACGAAACTATAAAAGAGAGCTTCACTTCTTTTCTTTTTTGAGCTGCACGTAACGTTTGTTTATTTGCTTTCGCGGCGTTGGTATGAACTAAGAAAAAAACAGAGGTAAGAAATACCGTAGTCCAACTCACACTGCCCGGTAAATAAAAGTCGCACGCTGCAATCTGCTTTGTGCGAGCAGTATGTGACCTTTTTCAGTTTTCGCATTTCTTTTCCCAGTGACTTTGGCAGGTTGTTTGTTTGCTCGCTTGGCGAAGCGTTCAAAAGTACATTCAAGCACTTGTTAACGTACATGTCCAGGCGACCCTTGCACAACGTGCCTTTTTTTTGAGTGTCAATCAACGGCCTCCAGTGCGTTTTCAGCAAAACTGTTGCTTGGTGAAGTATATCAGTCAAATGTGTGTCGATGGAACGGCTGATGTTACCGGCTAGGTGACGAGCTAAGTCTTAAAGTGTTGTCATTTCCGCATGCGAGTATTTCTTGTCCTTCAACAGAATGTCTTTCTAGCTGTTCGATGTTTCTGATAGCAAGCATTATGACAGATCTGACCGGCTGCCCACCCGGCTACATAGGATTGGCTGTTCAGTCGTGCATCTGGTCTGTCGTCCCTGAAGTTTTCAGTGATCTCCATGGAGTTGCCATAACCAACATCTTTCCACAATACACCATGCGGACCCATTCCACATACCAAACTCTGAGCGAGTGATATCATATCTAGAGGAACAAGGAAACAACATCGTCTCGGGGTTTTCCTTGGACGTACAGGACATGTATTACTCCATTCCTGAAGCAAGGCTTGTACAGGTCCTCCGAAGTTCCATCGAAAACCAAGGGCTCGCGGAGTTCCAAAATGCAGCAGGTCTTAGCCTAGACACCTTCTTGGAGGTTTTAAGATATTATTTGTCCGCAACAGTAGTAACCCATCAAAATCGGCCTTATGTCCAGAAGAGTGGAGTGTGCATTGGTTCAAAAGTGGCCCCATATTTGTGCGACATCTTTCTCGCCGCATGTGGGGTAGCCATACAACAAGTTTTAAAAGACCCGCGAGTGGCCGCTAGTTTCAGGTATGTTGACGATTTTCTTATTTTATGTACCACTGGAGTGGATGAAACAGCAGACGGATGCCTCCGCACCACCCTCAGGCATTTCCAGACAAGCTGCATGGGGCTCACATTCACCTACGAGCTCCCTGTTGATAATTCCATAAGGTTTCTTGATTTGGCCTTGAACTTCCAAACAGAACATTTGTGTTGGAGATATGAAGTGCGATCGGGGAAAGGGTTCCTTCCCTTTGAATCCGAACATTCCAAAATTGTACAACAAGGGGTTGCTACTGCAGCTCTTTCAGCCAGCCTTAGAAAGACTTGCCCCCATCAGATGGTAAAAAGCTTTGAAACCCAAATGTCCAGGCTTCATGAGGCCGGATATCCGAAACCCTTCCTGGCCTCCATTTGTGAAAAAAATTGCCGCAACAAAAAAAGAACTTCTCAACGCACCGACCTTGATCCACCGAAGCAGATCTCCCGTTCACCTTTTGCGGTGGTCCCATACATACATGGGGTAACTCACAAGTTAAAAAAGATCGCAAGCATACACGGCGTAAATATCGTATGCTCGGCACCCAACACGGCACACGCAATGTGCAGGAAGGTCAATCTCGCCCAGGTTAACAATACAGGCAGGTGTACCACCAAACACAAGACAGAATACGTTCCATGCGACAAAGGTGTCGTCTACAACATACCACTGTTATGTGGACGTAACTACATTGGACATACGGGACGTTGTATAAATGACCGAGCGCGAGAACATGCCGCAAACTTAAGAAACTTGGCTGCACCTAGACATCTAGAAGCTCATTGTAGAGAATTCATCTGCGAGGCCAAGCTTGAAACGGTAAGCATCCTAGCTCACCACAAAGACCGGTTCGCCCGAGAACTAGTTGAGGCCTTAGCCATAGAACAACAAGACGACAACTGCGTCAGTTCACCATCCATTGCAATACAAACAAGTGAAACGAAGTTCCTGCGAGACGCAAATGCCTAAGAAGATAGAGGAAGATCAAGAAAAAAGGAAAAGAAGAAGACGTGAAATGGACAGCCACCAGACCAGTAGAAGACGAAGCCGAGGGTTAATAAATAGTTGGTAGTCCAGCGATCGGATGCCTTTTCTCCTTTCTCTCCTCACCCTTTTCTGTAAGTTCAGCTGGTTTCCACAATCTAAGTCTGTATTTAATGTTGCGGCAAAGCCAAAGCGCGCTAAGCTCTCAAGAAGACAGTCTCGGATTTGCCTAGTTTCCAGCTCGCGCGAAGGAAATATTTCGCCCCACTTCTTGAAGTGGTCGGTCATTACACGCGAACATTAATTAGCGCATAGACTACGGGAAAAGAGAACGACAATTTCACAGGCAACATACTCTTAGGGGGATGTTTGATGTCAGATCGTAGAATGACTTTCCGGAGTCATATATTTGATATTTCTGTAATAAATACATGTATAAGCTATGTTCTTGGGAGGAACATTCAGCTATATGTGGACACCGTACCTAGATATTTCCGAATATATGTTACTGAGAAGCTCGAAACGTGAAAATTGCCAAGATTTCACTATGGTTATTTGCACAGCGGTGAATGCCATACCAAAGCAGGCACACTTTATTTTTTTTTTCATGAACAATTAAAAACATGCACACTACATAATAAAATAATTTTTTTATATTTGAATAAAAAAAGGACTAAACACTTGAGAAAATAAAACGTTTTATAGACACATTCAAAAATTATTTACTCACAAAAACGTTACGCAAAACGTCGCAAAACATATAAAATGTGCCTCTTGAAATGCAGCATATGAATGCATCTAATATCCGCTTAGCCGTCACTGTAGTTTAGTAACTAATCCAGAAACCTAAGTAATCTCTCTGATAGTAGCAAAATTACACGTCAATATTAGAAAGCAAACTCAAACTTTTATTTCTTTTAAACTCTCCTTAACGTTTTGCAGTAACCTTAAATAACTTATGAAGGCAAAACAGTAAGTAGCATATTACCTCCATTTGAGAAAAGCGACAACACTTAAGCCTTCACTCAAATTGACCTTGCTTTTCTTCATTATAGGTGATTTGCCGTACGACGTCGGCTCAAAGCCATATTCTCTAGAACCGAAAAAAGTATGTACAACGGAGCTTCTCTATTGCAGAGCATAGAAAGTCGTCATAAGTCAAAAGCATGGACTAACCAAACGGACTACAAAGCACGAAATCACAAAAAAACAAAAACAGCTCAGTTTATTCGACTACAGAAAAGATACAGAAACTAGAACATGACGTCGCGAATATTTGAACAGACGTTGATTGAATAGCTAAATCCCTACAACGTTAGACACGCTTCCAAAAACGAGCGTCCGCCGATAAGCATCCACAAAGATAATCTCCGTCAAGACCATGAGAACGGACCAACTTCCCAATCTCAGGATGTTAGATTATGATGTTTCCTAACCAGCTCGTTTCCTTGCGTTCACTTCTCAGAAAGTCACACTGTCCCAAGCTTTGTTTTATATTTTTCTTTCCTTGTGTTGCTTCTGAAGGCTCCCCCCCCCCCCCCCTCTTATCTGCCAAGTAGTGCTGGCAGACGTCAATTCTGCCACGAGTTTCTTACAGTATGAATACCAGATTGCCTTGAATCACAAGCGCGCACACGAGAAAGGTCAGTCACAGCCTATACAAGGCGAGGGAAGTCTTCTTTGACAAGTTCTTACTAAGTGCTAATGTTGGTGTTTCTGAATGCTTCTATTCCGTTTCCCCATGTTTCGTGAGCACAGTGAAACCAAAAACAGCAAAAAAAGTCCTTGTGGTTGCCAAGTTTTATTTGCATTTTTGTACGTTTCGTTACATGACAATACTTTGAAATGGTGAGCCGATGTTGTTTGTTTTCCACCTCACAACGTTAAACACCAAGAGTGTGACTCCCCAGATGCTACTTCCCTCGCTTTGATTACGTGGTGACTAACCTTCCTTTCGTGCGCATATGAGTTTCAACACAATCTGCCACTCAAACTGCTCGCAACTGCCGGCAGCAGAGGCGTCCGCCGGCACTCCTTAGGAAGTAAGAGGGGGGGCTGATGAGGAAACACAAGGAAACAAAAAGATCAAGCAAAACTGGAGAAAGTTTGACGTTCTGAGAAGTGAACCTTTCGCAAGTAAGCTGGTTAGGAAGCATTATAATCAAACAACTTGTTATTAGGAAGTTGATCGGTTCTCCTACACTTGACTTGGCGTGAGGTCACGTGATTTAAAATGTCCCTCTAAATTTAGCGGGGAAACGGAATCAGTGTATAGGTCATGTCACGTCAATGTTTACGCTAAATTTGGCGGGGAAACTTAATTTGGTTGTAGGTCCCGTGACGTCAGGTCACGGGACATCAATTTTTTTGTTAAATTTATTAGAATATTTGAATAGCTAAGAAATGGTATCGTATTAAGAAAGGAACTACGTGCCTGCTTTGGCGTGTCATTGGTGGCTGTGCAAATTGCAATAGTGAAATCTTCGCTATGTCCACACCTCGAGCTTCTGAATTGTCTATATCTGGGTAAACTTTGGCTGAGGTGTTCACATATAGCTGAATGTTCTTTCAAAGATTATGTCTTTGACATATATGTCTTACAGACATAGCAGAAGTATGACCCAGACAGTCATTATACGATTTGACGTGGAAGCGACAATGGTAGTTGCCTTCGACCGACTGCAATAAACCTGGCGGTTGGCCACATGTGGGTTTCGTCTTCTGACATACCGTGCAGCTACGTGACTATCTCATTGGCTCCTGCCTCATGTCTGGCCAAGTTCTAAATTGAGACAACTTTTCGTAGGTTTAGCTCCCACTGCTGTGGCCGGCCAGCGCGGAATCATGCATATATCTTATAAATGACACGCAGTTTACGAGGGATTACGGTTCGGAATGGTGAAATGCCGACTTCATCATTCGCCAGGTGAATATCGCAGCAAAACTCCGTTGTTGTCTAGCAGGAAGTAGTGGAACTCACTTGGCATGTCGGTGTCGGTTGGATTTGCTTCTGACAGCCAGTGCGTCGCACGCTGTTAGAGTCCACCGGCCTGCTGGTTCGCCTGAAGCTCCTCCCTGCTCACCAAAATTCCTCATTGAGGATCTGGTGCGATTGGTGTCGCGTTATGGTACGTTTACACTTGCGGATCCGCTAGCGGATCCGCCCAACTTTTGTCGCTGGGGCGAAACGCTGGGCGGGAAACGCGGCGGCGAGCCGTATAGGTCCCGGACCTATTGCTGCCGCCGAACGAGGCGTTTCGCTGACCGGAAGTGTGACCGGAAGTGACATTTTTGCGTAGCGCGACGCTGCTACGTCACGAGTACGCGTTCTCCCCGTTTGTTTTTGGCGATGGCGTCGACGGCATCTAGCGTCTCTGGCATGGCTGGGAACGAGGACAGTTCAACCGCCCCATATTCAGCGGAGATGTTGATTGACATTGTAAAAAATTATACTTGCCTCTACGACCTTCGGAATGCGCCGTACAAAGACAACAAGTGTAAAGACGAAGTGTGGAACAAGGTCGGTGCGGCATTCAGAATGACAGGTATGTGCTTTCAAAATCTTGCAATTTTCAGAGGGAGCGGGTTTAGACTGCAGTGTGCCGTAAGCTTGCCCCGTATTTTGGAATATATTGCGAATTGCCAGCTACCTTGGCATGCGACCCCGATATTAGTCATCTGTTCTTGTAACAATGAACCGGTGTGTCGCCGAAGCAAGGAAACAATGCGGGCGTGTCGGTTAACTGAAAAAATGCACGCAGCACACCAGCGACGAAGAAATCGCTAAATGCAGCGAAAATGACAAGTGCTCTTTTGTGCTGTAAAGACGGTGCCAGGTCACGTCGGTGATGTGCGCCACAACGATCGCCGGTGCCGAACAGCAGTTGTAAAACCACTGTATGTGGTGTTTGCAGGACAGAAGTGCAAAAATAAATTTAAAAAATTTAAAGGACTCGTTCACGGAGGTGCGAAATGGAATATCCACATGCATGAAGAGTGGCGCCGGCGGAGCGGACGTGCCCACGGTGAAGCGGAAACACTTCGAACAAATGATGGAAGTGATGGAGTGGGTCTCCGAAGCTCCGATGTAAGTAACAAATTTTTATATACGCCTCAGGCTGGTCCGCGCAGCAGTTTTGAACCAGTTTCGCTGATTCAAGGGCATGTTGTGTCAAATAGATTTGCGCATTACTTTAAACATCTTTCCATCATGTTTCATCTTTCCATCACGTTTACGATGCATCGGTTTTCATTGCAGCCTGCGGACTAACATCGCATTGGGCAGAGAGGCGCAGTATGTTTCTGGCATTAATAATGCCGATCTCTACTTCAAAAACCAAGCATACAAAAATATTGAACATATAAAATGCAAATTATTACAAGTTGGGAGCACAGACTGCTGCAAGTGACTTTGCTCCGTTTTGGTGTGCAGTGCTCATGTGGGCGTACTGCTATTAGAGTGGTACACAGCTGTGATGCCTTATGCTCTAGTTCGTGTACTGTGCTAAGTCATGCATGTCATTGGTTAGCTTACTTTTTCTTTGAATGCAAATTCAGTTGAAGGAATTTTTTGATTTGAAAACATTTGCGTTTATAGGAGACAGCAGCTCGCTGTCGTCCGACGGCAGCATCGCTGACCAATAACACGTTGGGGAAGAACAGGCCGGCAGCCCGTTTCTCAGCTACCAGGACTTGGGTGCAGCTGGTACATCCAGCAGCTCCACGGAACCACATACAACTGAACAGAGTTCAAGATAAACAAATGAAACAAAATAAATGTAACGTAGGCTTATGTGCCCTCTTGGGACTGGTGTTGTTGCAAAAACGCAGAGACGTTTTACTCCAGCATGCGGATGCAAGCGTTTTATAACCTTAGGCCCAATAAACCCTGACACCTTGTCCGGCGATAAAAATATACATAGAAAAACACCGACTCTCAAAGTAATGAATCCCCTCCCTTGAGGGTCAGGTTGTTTTGTCCCGGTCCTTACTACAAGTTGTAGGTCAGGGCCGGACGATCGTGGACTGCCGCGCTGGGGTGTCGCTTCGCTCCTCGTTGGTGGTGGCGGAGCCTCGAGGAAAAGCGTTCAAAATCGAGAGCAACGAATGATAAAAACAAATATATTAAAACGACGCCAGCAAACTTGACTCAAGACTCTACTGTTCTCTCACGGCAGTAGTAAGATGAAAAACGCGCATCAGGGCTAAGTTCCCACTGCGCACGGTGGGGCTCAAAGTAACTGCTTGCAGTTTGCGACAAAGCTACACGGACCGGCGGACCGTGGGAGATTACTTGCTCCTCGCGCGGGCCACTTCAAACTCAACGTTTTTCAGACAGCACGATTGAGAAAACTCCCCGCTGAGACAGGGCCTCTCCAATGAGAACAATTACACGATTCTATTGGCCCCATTGCCAGCGGGTCCTTCCCCAATCACAGGGAAGCCACGGAACTCGTCCTTACCTTTTTCTACGAAGAAAAACAACGCTAAACCTCGTGGGGCATTCTCTCATCTGGGCGATTGTTTACGGGAAAACCACCACCTTTTCGCGGCCTCAAAGCAAATTCACGCCGTGTCCTTCGAAGCATGAGAGTAAAACGGCATCGAGTCCAAGTGGACCAAGACCCGCGCCTCTCATCGCCGAAACCCCACTGTTGCAGTCTCCCGCCTGGACAAGCCGTCACTGGGAGCGCGTCGGGACAACAAAGCCGGGGAAGGCGCCGCCACTCGCGGCGACAGGAAAGAATGTCTGTCTTTCCTTCCCTGGCCAAAGATTCAAGGGGCTCAAGCTGCTCATCCCCCCATCCCCGGGCGAGCTGTAGGGGCGCCCCCATTCCAACGGTTAAAGGTCAACCACCTCGCTTTCCAGGAAACGATGAACTCCCTAGGCGATTTCTACATTCAAGATAAAAGATCAAACCATGAAAACACCACCGAATTTGAAGAAAACTGAGCTCCGGAACAACGAAACCACACAAGTTAGAAACAGCATTGGAGCCACGATAGCGTCTCGTGTGAAATAGGTGCTTTATTCCAGGAAATCAGCGTTGTTATAGATCTCGGGAGGGGGGCGTAGTCCCTCGACTGATAAGTGTGTGTGCGTGATTGTGCACTACGTCACATCTTCCTTTTTTTCTTTGAGTTTAATTATTTCATGATTAGAACTCTGGCATCGGGTATCTTTTTGGTGGTTGACGCAATCGGTCACTTCTGCGTAGTTGTGGTTCTGGTCTCTCCGATCGTTCTGGGGGGTCTATGGTTGCTTTGGAAGGTGGTGGTGGTGCAGGCCTGAGGTGTTCTCATGTCCGCTGCAGCTGTTGTCCCTCCTCAGTTTCCACGATGTACGCTCGCGCGGTGTTTGCCGTTTGTACGACCTTGGCAGAGGACCAGGTCCTTGTGGGCACGTTGTACACCGTAACGGGAGAGCCAACAGGAAGCTCTTGAAGTGATTGTGTCCCTCTGTTGTAGAAGGAACGTTGCCTCTGTCTGTTTGAAGACGCTGGCGTACCTCCTTGGCTGGCACGATCCTGGGCTCTAGGAGGCTGGCTGGCTCAGGGAGCAGCGTTCTGGTCTGGCGGCGCATTAGTCGCTGTAAAGGAGACTTCAGAGAGGAGTCACGAGGAGAGTTCCTCCATTCAAGCAATGCGGCACAGAACCCAATGGTACCGTAACGATACCTCCTTAGGAGCTTTTTAGCTTCTTGTACAGCGCGTTCGGCCATTCCATTGGAGCGAGGATGGTACGGACTAGAACGGACGTGCAGCGTGCCGATCTCACCAACAAAGTCCTCGAACTTGTGACTGTTGAATGGTAGCCCGTTGTCGGTGCATAGTTGCATAGGGAAGCCATGTGTTGCAAAGATGTCGGCCAAGGCTGCTATCAACTTGTCGGCTGATGTCGTCTGCACCGCTCTGATTTAAAAAAAGAACGAATAAAAGTCAACAACAATCTCGTATCCGGCGCCTTCGTGATGGCAAAAGTCGGCTCCTACAAATTCCCAAGGTAGAGATGGGACATCGTGGTTTAGCAGTGGCAGCCTTGCATTCCTAGGCCTGCACTTTTGACAGGTTTGACAGCGTCGAGCTACTTCCTCGATGTCGCTGTTTATACTCGGTCAAAAGACTACGGTTCGAGCACGTGCCTTCATCTTTTCTGCGCCCGTATGCGCGGCATGAAGACAGCAGAGTACGTCGCTACGCGGGCTGGCAGGAATGATGAGGCGGTTGCTCCGAAACACGAGGCCATCTTGCGTGTGCAGCTCATCGCGGACGCTCCAGTAGCTGCGAAGCTCTGGAATGACTTCTGCCTTGTTGTCAGGCCACTGCGTGCTTGTATACTGGCGAAGTTGAACCATGACTGGATCTCTGTCTGTTTCTTGCCGGACTTAACCCAGGCGCCTGTCAGAAACTTGGAGAGGCGATGGCGTTAACATGGAAATGCGCACACTGCTCCTCCAGCTTGGCTGTATTCGGAAAACGCGATAATGCATCTGCATTGAGGAGCTGCTTTCCGGGAGTGTATTTGATGGTTATGGGATATTTATGCAGGTTCAGGCGCATGCGCTGCAGACGGAGAGGGCATTGACACAAGGGTTTTTTGAAAATCATCTCAAGAGGCTTGTGATCCAATTCTACAATTACCTCTGGTTAACCAAAAAAATAGTCCTCGAATTTCTCACAGCCATGTACAATTGCGAGCATCTCCTTCTCTATCTGTGCGCATCTTTGCTGAGCGTCTGTTTGCGATTGTGATGAATACGCCAGGGGGTGCCCGTCTTGCAGTATCACTGCGCCAACCCCAGCTTGGATGGCGTCGACCGATAGAGTGATCGGCTTGCCCTTGTTGTAGTAGGCCAGTACCGGAGCTTTCGCGAGGGCTTTGCGCAGTGCTTCGAAACTTGTCTGATGCCCGTCTTCCCAAACCCAAGCGACATTCTTTTTTACGAGTTCTCGAAGTGGCGCTGTTAGTGCTGACATGTTCGGTATAAAGCGAAAGACGAAATTCACCATACCTAGGAAGATCTGTAGCTCCTTCCGGTTGTGCGGTGCTTGCACTTGCAGAATGTCTTCCAGCCTCCCTGGATCAACGCTCAGCCCGTCCCGTGTCAGAAAATGTCTGAGATACTTGGCAACTGTCTGAAAAAAAACGGCACTTCTTGCTGTTCAGCTTGAGGTTGTGCTCTTGACATCGTTGTAGTACCTTTACTAGATTTTCGTCGTGTTCGTTTTTATATCGTCCCCCAGTCGAGAATATCATTCATGACTACTGCGACGCCTTCAAGACCCTCTAGTACTTCGTGTATTGCACGTTGAAATATTTCGGGTGCTGAGGAGATACTGAATAGCATGCGTAGGGATCGGTAACGACCATACACCGTACTCATGGTGCAGATTTTGGAGCTTTCCTCGTCCAATTTTAACTGCCAGAAACCCGAGGCGGCATCTAAAGTCGAAAAATACTGTGATCCACTGAGTGAGGGAGCGATGTCTTCTAGCGTAGGCATCGGGTAATGTTCCCTTAGCAGTGCTTTATTCAATTTCGAAGGATCGAGACATATGCGTACCTTGTCGTTCTTAGTGACTAGAACCATGTAGCTAGACCATTCCGTGGGCTCTGTCAGTTTGGCGATAACTCCTGCTGCTTCCATACGGTCCAGTTCCGCCTTTACTTTCTCGTGGACTGCAAATGGAACGCGGCGTGCTGGCTTGACCACCCCTTGAGAACCCGGCTTGAGCTTCAGGTGGTAGACGAACCCTTTGAGCTCGCCTAAGCCAGTGAAAACGTCTTAGTAAGGGACGGCCGCGGCGTAAAGGTCTTTTTGCTCCACTGAAGCTATCCGACGAAGCAAACCCAGTTTTTCTGCAACTGTGCCGCTCAAAGTTGCAGGTACGTTGTCTTATAATACGAAAAATTCTGCATCGAACGTTCCGTCGGGACCGGTCACGCGTAGTTGAATACGTCGTGTTGCTTTCTTCTGAAAGCCAAAGAAAGTGTTGAAATCAAAGGCACAGCTTTCAGGGGCCCTAAACTCGTCAAACACAAAGTTTGGGCCGAAGTTGACGGAGTGCACCGATTGGCTGATCACGACGATGACTTCGCGTTTCTGTCGCCGACGTCCAATCGGCGCGGCCCGCGAACTTTCGGCTCCAACTTTGTGGTTGACGAGTTTAGGGCCCCTGGTATCTTCTTTGTTATCTCTTGCAGCTGAGCGCTTGACATGACTGAGCAGTTCGCGCCCGTGTCGAGCTTGCAAACAATAGGCGTTCCCTCGACCTTCACGATTGCTGTCCAGCTATCGTCTTTTCTGCTGCGTTGTGATAACGCTTCTGACCAGAAATCGTCCGTCGGGGCTTCAAGTGACGCAACTTTTTTCTCGCTCGCGGGAAGCTTCGTGGTCTTAGTTTTGCATGCTGTCGCGAAATGATTGCGTTTGCCGCATTTCTTGCATATCCGTCCTTTTGCGGGGCATGCTTCGCTGTTGTGATGCTCCCTCGCGCATTTACTACAGCGACGGCTTTTAACCTGCGAATGTGCGTTGACTTCTGCGTGACTTTTCGTACGAGATTGGATTTCGTCGCTTTGCTCTTTGCCATGTTCGCGTGCGCGGCACATCTCGACAGTTTTAGCGAACGACGCATTCTCAAAAAAAAAGCTTTTCTTGGAGTTTCTTGTCTCTTAGCCCGAGAATAATTCTGCTTCTTAGCATGCGTTCTTCCAATTCGCCAAACTCGCAGCTTTTAGCGAGTGCCCGCAGCTCCGTTAACCAGTCGTTAAAGCTTTCACCGTCTTTCAGGTCACGCTTTGCGAAACGGAACTCGTGATAGGCTAGATTTAGCGCTGGCTTGTAGAAAGCTTCAAACTTTCCTTTAAGTACTTCGACGTCGCGTTTTTCCTCGTTAGCTTCAAACACAAAGGTGCTATACGTTTTGCTTGCGTCTTCTCCAATACTGATAAGAAGCGTGGCTGCCTGTACCTCTTTCGGCTGCTGGTCCAAGTAGGTTGCAGTTGCGAAGAGCTCGAACTCTTGCCTCCACGTCTTCCAACTCTGCCAGACGTCTCCTGTTGTATCCAGGGTTTCGGGGGAGGCAGTAGCGTGGTGACTGGCACCTGGCGACGTTGTTGGTCTTCGAGCGCCATGTCTCTGGTCCGGGGACTGCTCCGCCCGGGCTAGCGTGCTACCCGGTGGCTCTTTCGGTGTCGGTTCCGTGCATTGACCGTGAACCGCCCCACTTTTGACACCATGTAGCTACGACAGCGTCTCGTGTGAAATAGGTGTTTTTATACCAGGAAATCAGCGTTGATATAGACCTCGGAGGGGGGCGTAGTCTCTCGACTGATAAGTGCGTGTGCGTGACTGTGCACTACGTCACAAGCATTACGAAGCTATTCCTGCAGTATGCCGCGTTAAAAGGCACCACTGGTGATTGGTGCCTATTTGTGTGGGCGTGATGTCATACGCCTTTCCTCGTGTGTCCAGATGAAGTGAGACATATCTCTTTCAACATCTCTGCCGTTAGTGTGTAGACTAGAAATGACAAAACGAAAAAGTAGCGCTTGCTTTGAAGCCACTACATTACCTTTTTGTTAAAATTACTAATTTCGTACCACTTTTCGAGGTTACTCACTCGAGATCCAGTTGCGGCGGAACGAATCTACAGAATCTCACTACGAAAAATGTAAGTTTAGAATCATAACGAATTCATTTACAAACAAAAATAATAAAAGACGAGTGTATCGCTTAACCAGTAATTACTGAGAATTTTAAAAATGTTGACGCTTGTTACTTGCTGATTCTATCTTTTGGTGTGTCTCTGGGCTAATTCCGCTATATGACTGGCTGCGCCGCGATCATAAGTTGATTGGGATTCGTCACGCTCACCATCAGCAGTCGGGTCCTATATCAGGATTAGAGCGTGCACCCGGCAACCTTATTAGATTTTTAGAGTAATGTGGTGTCATCTCCACCGATAACACATTTTTCAGTTTTATCTCTGTTTATGATACCGTTCAAATATAAAATAAAACGGACTGAGAGTACCTTCTTGAAACACACCTGATCAGACTGGTTTTAGGTCGTAAGAATGACCATCTACAGTCAGTGACAGATTAATAGTTCAGCGCCAACCTCCTCCCACCCCCCTTCCACTTTAGCAGAGCGAACACTGAAAAGATGTGGCCACCTCTCCAGCGTTCGCCCTGTTAAAGTGGAAAGGAGTGGCAGGAGGTTCCCCGGAATATTTATCCTGTATCTGATTAAAGTCGCACAAACTGTTTTTGAATCCGTAAATACGACGTCGAAAGCATCGACGCTTTCTGGCGAAAGCCATACCTTTTAAAATTTATTTATTAATAGGTCATAAATCAAGTAATTGGAAGCATTCGAAAAACCACGAAAAATATATCTAGAGTTAATTCTTTGTTTTCAAACGAGTTTAGAAAATTTATTTCTGCTCCAATGAAGAGCCTTATGTTGAAGCATGTTTTCGAAATCTAGATTGTGCGGCATTAAGAATAGAACGCTTATCTCATAAATTAGGCATTCTGGCGAGAATGACACTTCCACCGAGCCCTCGGGTTTCGATGGCCAACCTCTATCTCTCTCTCTTATCTTTCTTTTGCAATAGAGTTCTTTCTGTTACGGTCTTTTTCATTTTCATCATGGCATGAAGCCGCAGAACCATGACACATACCGATAAAAAGATAAATTCAACTGGTGTATTTTTATGATATTTGCACTATAAGCCCATCTGTTCTACGCTTACTTGTTGGATTGAGAGCGTCCTTTTCATCTCACAGCTGGCACTCTACAACACTCCGTCCTTTTCGTATTTTAATTTATCTTTTGTAACCACTAGGAAAATTGCAAGGTTGAAGATGAAACAGTTGTTTTATAACGGTATATAGTACCCCTACAAAAAAATATAAATAAAATAATAAAACACGAATACAGTTCGGTGCCTGAATGCGATAAAAAAAAACAGATTTGGATTGCCTTGGAAACCTTTCTATTTTCAGAAATAGAAAATATATATATATATATATATATATATATATTATATATATATATATATATATATATATATATATATATATATATATATATATATTCAATCCCTTTGATTTGATTATTAAAACTTAGCATTCAATAAAATTGCCGAATATCTTTCTTGCACTGGGCTTATCTGCGTCAAAGTTACCTGCCAACATTATATTCATACAGGTGGATGATCTGGTAAGCGAGCCCTTTCTTTCGGAACCTTTGAAGCTCACTACTCGTTTGAAGTTGGCTAAAACCGTGACCGAATCCAACATTAAAACAGTTCGCAATATTGAAGCTGCTAGACTCAGCATGACCTTAGTATTTGTTTTTGACTACACAAATTGTCTCTTTCTTACGTAACCCTCTGTTGTGCCAGGCGGTTGGTCTGCATCGTATTTTCACAAAAGTAAACGTAATTGAGAGCTAAATAAACGGTTGTCTTAGTTGTCGTTTGTTTTGAGCAATGCCGTTCACATCACATTCAGGCTATCCGAAAATATACCGCGTTGAAATTGATCATTGTATTTTTTTGTTGGTTTGCGAGATAACAGGATAAATTAACGGAAACTTCTCGTACTCCAGTATCCCATGGCAGCTTATTTGTCGGTGCGTAAGGGCCCCGGACATAAATAAATTGTACTTGTGGGCCATATGAATGTGTCCATATGGATGTTATGCCTGCTTTCTTAACGTAATCTTTGATCATTTGAGAAGGTTCTGATGTTAATAGGTACGTGTTTTGGGAAATTCAGTCCTTAAATCGTTTATAGATCAAGTTTGTATTCAAACTGAACAGCAGAAAAAAGATTCAGAAAAGGAAAAAAATTATATATTTGGAATGTCACCTTCAAAATAAAGAAAAATTAGAGTTGATGCCGATAGTATGACTTCCCGTCACAGTAAAAAGAGATGCCTAAAAATACAGCGTTTGATTCCCAAAGAAGCCGGAATAAGTTTACGTTGATCAGTGACGAAACGTGTACCTAAATGTACGAAACCATTGCGGTAACCATTAAACCCTAAAAAAAAAAAAAAAGCAATGCATTCATTTTAAAGAATGGTTGATGTTCTCTGATAAAAAGCTTTAGAAATTGTTATTTGCCAATTAAAAAACTTCAAGTGATCTTCGGAGTTTTCTTTGAGAGCGCAACTCTTAGGCGGCCGTTTCCGCCCTGAGCGGCGTCGGAGTCCCCGTCGGCGTAACCGTAAAGCGCGAAAAACATGCACGTCAAAACTGTCCGATCCGGCGTGCAAACAGTCCGAAAGATGGCTGCTCCGAATCGCGCACAAGACGGTTCGACACATGACTTCCGACGCATTGTGGCGTCGCTCCGTTCAGCTCCGCCCAATTTCGGTTGGGTATCCCCACTGGGTATCCCTCTACCGAATGGATGGATGAATGCTGAGAGATGTGTTTTTGTTTTTTTTATAACGGGCGGTATCTCGCGCCCCCCAGCCTAAATACCTAATATACTTCACTCGCCGTTCTTGGTTTTTGTGACTTTAAAACAAACAGTATTTTTATTACGTTCTATTAAAGTGTGCATGTCTGAAGATCTTACGTGAGGTTACTTTTCTGGTCAACATCACTCAATCTCGATGGACCGCAGCGGACCTTAGGACCCATCCCAGCGAAGCGAGCACTGCAAGCAAATCACGTGACTACTTAGTCCGCACATTGCTGCGTCTCTCCCGAGGTTCATGTGACACTCACGACATTGGACTGGCTCGTAGCGTCCGCTGGTGTCCATCTTAAGTTGAAGCGGAGTATATTCGGGTTTCGACCGTCTCGATCGGTCCCAGAAGGCCGGCTTGCTATGGCGCGCAAAATCAGCAGCTCGTTTTCTGCGCGCGGGAAAACTCCGATGGCGTCCGTTTCCCTTCACAACCACGACTCGCGTCGCGTGACGCACCACGCACCGCCATATCCGCTTCCCCGAGCCACGTAGCGCCTCCTCGCCCGATCGGTCCGAAAGTCTCGTGACAACATGACCTTCGCGCCGTCCGTGACACGGAACGCTGCCTGGAGCAACGCGGCCGCGGTGGAAAAGTCTGATCGCGACAAAAACGAACTAAAACACACAAAAAAGATATTCCTACGGCGCTTCAAAAGCATCAAAGTCTGAGAATAACCCCTAGTTTCGGCCAAAAAGACCCTTTATAGTTGTAAAATGCTGCTAACCGACGCTGCAAGGTCCGGCCAGACGTCACCTGACACGTACGTGGGATAGAAAGAGACCTCGAAGATGGCGACCGTGGTGGCCGAAGCCAGCGCACCTGGCGAGTTACGTCAAGTGAATGTCACCTATACATATGTGATTCGGGCCGAACAGGCTTCAGCGTTGAAATTCAAATAAATATAGAATTAGCGGTACTCCGCAAGGTCTCAGAGGTCCTAATATAACGTCAGAAAAATGATCGATATACAAAATTTAAGTTGCTCCCACCGTACGTATGTCCTTTACGAGGATCTAAAGGCACTGTCCCAATCACCCTGCATTGCGCAAGTTCAGAACAAATCACGTATTTTTTTTTCAAAGAGAGCAAACCTGGCTTTGTGTGGTGTGGTATGTTGTGTTGTGTTGTGGTTGTGTGTGGTTGTAATGTGTGGCGTGGTGTGGTTTGTGTGTGTGTGTGTGTTCTTTTACGTGAACGTTCGGCGTAAACTCTGCAAATCGTAACCGGAAGGCGAGTGCTCGTATTTAATTGCACGATTTGTGACCCATAATTGGCGACCGCCAATGTCACTTGCTGGGGTTTTGAAAAGGGCCCATTTCTAGCTGATCGAATACTACTACAAAGTCAAGTAGTTATACTTTCCCTCCATTGTTTGTGGCCTGCTACAGCATGCCCCAACCCTTAGCACAATTGATAAATGGTATGCTTTGACGATAAAACATAATATTGCATTTAAATACAAAATTGATTGTTTTAATTGCATACATAATTGAATATTTATATTATATTCGCCTGTAACATATTGTATGTTTCTCAAAAATGCAGCGTAAGTTCATTATGGCTTCCCTTTTTAAATATTGCCCTTAAGACGATATTTAGAGAAATATAAATTATATATAAAAACACCAGGGACAGCTGCCTCGTTTTTTTTTTGTTTTTTTTTATGATGAATGTATTAGTTGCCAAAAAAAGGTGATCCTTGAATGTCGAATTTTTGTACCTTTTTAAGTCCATCCGTGTTTACTGCACTAGGAACATCAAGGTAAATTATTGTTTGCTAAGAACAAGATAGAGCAGCCCGTTCTCATCATATTATGGTCTTTGAAAGTACAGGAAAATAATAAACACAACTGCTTCGAAAATATACGGAAAAGAGAAAACTAACAGTACCATAAAACTAAATATTGCTTTACTCGTTGTCAATTGATATTCCCTTTGCAGTGCACTCTCACGCAGCTAAGAAAATTCAGGGTGCGCTAAGTGGACCCTGCCTTGTAAAACGATCCGGAAAAATCTATCCCTGCACATAACAAGCTCGAAGTTTCACTGAATGTGCATTGACGGGAAGCATCTGTTAAATATTCCAGATGTATTTTCCTGGTAAACGATCAAACCAACAAGTTAGAAAGTCAGCAGCGGGCGTATTCGCGGGTCCATCAAATGGGTTTTATTTGCGAACTGTCATAATAACACGTGTTGCGGTTTACAAATGTATAACTATGTTAATATCCGAAACACTTCTTTTCTTGAGTGACCAAGAATGTCAATTTCGCTAATTTGAGGAGTTACAGTATAATCTGGGTGCCGTTTTAACAGTATTATAATTGACATACACCCGAACCGAAACTCTGGACGCACAAAGTTAAAATCCACATAGAGATTTTTTTTTTTTTTTTTTTTTATGGAGCCGATGCAGCATATTGCGTTGACAAAACATGCTCTATGTGCTTCTGATAATTAGCATAAAGCATAATGCATCAAAAAAGTTTGTTTTTTGTATGCTCAATGGTAAATTCAATCGTAAACTCTTGCTGTTATGTAGTAACTGCTCATTGTGTACAGCAACCGACATGTGAGACGCTTAAATGGTGTTTTTATGTAACTAACAAAAGCCTTTCATATGGGTGCTCTCGGCTTGCATATTGTTCGTAATTTATCCATCTATTTTTTTATATTGGGTTCCGTATCTAAATCTCTTCTAATGCTTATTCACACTGGCCATTTACATGTTTTGGTTTTGTTGGGAGATCGCAGGTAGAAAAAAAAATAAAGAAACAGATTACTTAGACATAGCTGTTTGCATTTCAGCTGTACAATATTATTAATCACACTACCGCAGCTGGTTTCTGACAACTAAGAGCCCTTTGTGTCGACAGAGAGACCGACGCCATACAGAGTTTTATGAGCTTGTGATTTCATTATTAGAGGAAACAAGGTGATAGTTAAACCATCTTTTTTATGTTTTATGTAAGCTCGGCGTAGTGAGTAACGAGCAAAGGCTTGCGAATGAGTTGCAGCTGAATACTCTAACACTTAGTGACACTAGATGACACGTGAAAACTTATGCGCAGCATGACGAAAGTGACGTGCACACCGACTGCAGCAAGGTTCGTAAAAAAAAAGAACCCCACTTACGATTGCGGATTTTTTGTGTGGCCGTGACGACATACGCTCTTCCACGTGCACCCAGCTGAATTGAGGCCTATCTTTTTTAGCACCTCTGCCACAAGTGTCTAGACTGGAAACAACAAAAAAGTAGAGCTCGCTTTGAAACTCCTACTTAAACTCGTAGTAGTTAATGGTGTTATTTTCCTGACATTTTTCGAGGTATACTCACTCAAGATCCAAGTTTTCGACTCCACGCCTTTTCGGAATCACACTGCCGAAAACGTAAGTTTATTAACATACCATATTTATTTTTAAAGACTTCATGCGATTTACTTCCCGAAATCGGTACCTATAATTATTGCGATATTGAGAAAATTGCGGCGTGTCTCATAATCGTCTGTTTTTTTCCTTATTCGTAGTTTGGCGTTATTCTCAGCTAATTACGCAATATGATTAATCTGGCACGATATATGATAATTGGGATTTCTCACGCTCTCTATTCGTTAAGCGGCATTCGTTAAGCCGATATCTGGATCAGAGTGTGCAACCGGCAACTTAATCGGATTTGGTACTGTAACCAAAGTTTGTTCTTTACAATATTAATCACACTTATGGGCGACGGATATCGTCACCCCATTTGATTTTGCGTTATAAATCAACAAAAAAGGATAAATGGCATAAAAATTATTTCGTTACCACACGATGTGGTAATGAATTCTATGATCACAAACAACTCATGAAACGCGCAGCATCTCGAGTCTCGTGCATATTTTTATCATTCTTCTGCCAATGATAATACGGCATTGGCTGGTAAGGACGCCAGAGAATCAGTCATGAGGCAAGACACTTCGGTGTAATAAACCCGCCTTCGTTTCGTATGCTACCCCTGACTATGCCTGATGTAATCCTCATAGCCTTACTTTCAAATTTCTTTAGTTGGGTGTTAAGCTGGGCGAGTTGATAAACTTTGAACACAATGAAAAATTACACACAAAGAGACAAGGACAAAAGAGAAAGGAACACACAACACATACAGGCGCGTACTCACAGCTTTGGCATAATAGTATAGCGCGTACTCAGCTTTGCTGTAATAGTAATTGAAAATATAGACATTCATGCATGACAGGGGACACCGGCTCTAAAGGGAATACAGTTCAATCGCAGCCAAATTATCACAAAAAGGCCACCTCTTTTTCACTCGAAGCCACCAGTTGGACAGGTAGCTTGTTTGACGTGGCACGATGCCACCCGGGCGCTGCACACACTTTGGGCAGCCAGGTTGACCAGCAGAATGAGGCTAGTCAAGGGAAGAGAACAGATGGCAGAAGGTCCCGATGTAGAGGAAATAAACGGTAGTAAGATGGTGCGCTGGACGAGTTGGAAAACGTTTAGCATATTCCCCCTGGTGCTGGTGTCACTTGTCATGAATGAACCTTGCTTCATCTTTCCTTTCTTCACCTGGTATACAACATTTGTGAGTACGTGTCTGTCTTTGTGATGTGTTATCTTCTTTTCTCCTTGTCTCTTTTTCGGTGATTTTTATCATCTAAAAAATTCGTTCCTTGCTCCACACACTGCCTTTACTCTACCATAATATAACCCAAAAGCACAAAATACTCTAGTCGGTGGAACTGATCTATTTATTGCATCACGTTGTGGACAAATGCTGCTGCAAGTATTGACTGGAGCAGTTACGTGTAAGTTATAAATAGCGCATTGCTATACCGGAAACCTGAAGACAAGAATCGTATACTATATACTGCACGACGTCCTAAAAGAGACGGATGGGTGTACATAGTTTTGTCTGATACTATTTCATTGCATTCATTTTAGCGGAAAAAGTAATTTCCGGAGAATTTCCGTTATCGTCTATGTTTTTACGGGTGATATACTCTGCTGTCTGAACGCTACAGTAAAGATGTAACCGCGTTTATTTTTTATTTTCTCTCACTGGTGGTAAGAGAGTGATCGCCCTGATTAAATTATGTTTTTAGAGCGCAGCTCTTAGCCTTCCGTTTCCGCGTATAGCGGCGTCGACGTCGTCGTCGCCGTAGCCATCGGCGTAACCGCGCTTGTTACATTATGGGACATCACAGACCACTACACATTCTCCGCTGAATTTAACAAAGAAACTGAATTGGTGTGTAGGTCTGTGTCATCTCATAATGCAGTGGTTCTCAACCATCGATGTTTCGCGGACCCTTTGTGGATCGGCGGAGATGATGGAGGACCCTGTTTATGGTGAGGTGAGGGAAAAGGTATGGGCTAATTATGATAATGATTTAATAAATGGGTATAAAAGAGCTGCGTGACGTAGACTTTTCTCATTGGCATGCAGGCAGGAAAACTCACCCGAAAATTAAAACGTTTCTTCTCAATCTGAAAAAAAAAAAAATAAAGAAATACAGCTTTTATTACCGAGGCTTGACTGACCAGATGGAGCTTTGCAGACACATAGAATGCCTTTGCGGACCTCAAAGGCTCCGCGGATCCCGATTTGAGAACTACTGTCATAATGCAACACTGCGCATTCAGTTTCCCCGCTAAAGTTTGCTGTAAAACTGACGCCACATCACCTCAACACCAATTCATTTTCCTCGCTGAATTTAGTATGGAATTTAAATTCGCGTTGAGGTCACGTGACTTCCATTTAACGGAAGACTCAATTTGTTTGCAGCTGACGTGAAACGAAGTTAAGTGACATAATTCCCCCCCGCCCTAAATTTAGCGGCGAAATTAAATTGGTGTTGAGGTCACGTGGCTTTAAATTTCCAGCTAACTTTATCTTGGAAACTGTGGGGAGGAGGGGGAAGGTATGAAGGAGGAGGAAGGGAGGGTAGGAAGGTGGAAGGAGACACGGAAGAGGAGGAGGGGTGCACAAGCAGTATGTGAGGAGAGCGATCTATATTTGTATATATATATATAAATATAATTTCTTTCTTAAATTGTTTCACACGGTACATTGCCGCCTGCAGGGCCGAGAAAGCAACGTTCAGGCACGAACTTCCAGAAGATTGGCGTTTTATTCTTGCTCCGGACGTAACTTTTTATCATTTATTCCTGCTTTCTTGTTCTCGAAACTGCCAGTTCATTCTTGCCCCGTGCGCGCAACGCTCAAATCTTTTTTGCCGAACTTTCCAGATAGTGATGCACAGTAGATAAGGAGCTGTCCGCGATTTTGTCGAGTCAGTCTCGATCTGGCTTGCTGTTACGCCACCAATGTATGTGCGCATGATGAAAACAAGTAACTTAAAACACAAATTTGAACAGTAAATGCTGTATGGTCCGCCAAGTTGAAGTTCTAGCGCCGCGAATCTTCGGCTCCAACTTTGTGTTCGACGAGTTTACGGGCCCTAGTTTACACGGTAACAGGTAACGACCAAAGCCGACGAGAATCGTTACGATCCACTTTTGTCGCGCTTGATTGGCTCCGGAGAAAGCATAGAACAGGGTAAAAAATTACTTTCTTCTAACGTCCCTATTTTCCTGCATCAATTAAAAAAAACTCAAATTTTTAGTGATTTCAAAACATGTTGTACTACTAGCACTTGCGTTCATGATGAAACGATCGGTTGATGGTTAGTTCTAGCGAATTTCTTGAACTCACTTCCAAAGAGCTCCAATGATCACCATATTTACAGATATGTGATGAAACGCAGCGCGTGGCTGATTGCTTTATGTTCCATGCTTTTGATTCGTTCAGCAACACTCTTATTAGCTAATACAATACAGAAATCCCATCGTTCCCGAAGCGACATTATGATTCTAGTGACTCACCACGTTCTGCGTTTGCTGATGCCAGTGACTGTGCAGAGAGAAAGCCGTCTGCGTCTTGCGCAGGAGTTGCGGTGACTTCAGAACGACGCCAAGTTCTGATTGGCTTCGGCTTTGAAAGATAGTGGGTGTGCTCTAAGACATGCCTGGGGGGTCTACTGACCCACAAAGCACTCAAAAAGCCAGTCTCTGCGAACTACGAATTCAGCTCAGCGAATGATGAAACGCAGCATCCGTTTGGACCTCAAAATGAAGTCAGCGCTGTGGCATTACGCAATGCGAAAGCGTCGTGCTTGCATTGCGTTATGCCACAGCGCAGACTTAATTTCGAGGTCTAAACAGATGTTCCGCCTCATCATTCTCTGAGCTGATTTCGTAGTTCGCAGAGATTAGCTCTTCGAGTGCTTTGCGGGTAAGTAGACGCGCAGGCATTTCTTAGAGTGTCGACCTGAATGCTAGATACCTTGAGGTCTACCCGCTATTTTTTTTTTTTTTTCAACTAGCCACTTACAGCTCGGTGTTTTTAACATCATCATCGCAACCCGTGTGCAAGAATCAGACGGACTTGCGTTCTGCTTAGAATCGATGCACCTATTAGTGCTGCTTCTGGGATGGCCGGATATTTATTTCTAAAACCACAACTCTTTCCAGCATATTTTATACTCTGATCAGCACTCGATTTCATCTTTCTACTGTCGGTGTAAACACAAATCTGTTAGGGGGTGTGGCAATTATTATGTACAACCGACTATATCTTTAACACGAACCTGGTATTTTTAATTTAAATATGCCATATTTCCTTCCGAAAAGCCAAATATCATGAGGAAGTAGTTCCTGAATTCGAATGTTACCATTCATGTTTATGATCAACCATCGTTTCTGAGACGAAAGTCGTTCATCTAAATCTCCCAGAATATTAATGACTCTGCCAAGAGCTTTATCTATCTGAATGATTATCTCACTTTTCTAGTAAAAACCCGCTATGTTGTTTTTGAAAAAATAAAATAAAACAACCCAGGTGACTGTCTTTTGAACGAGCAAAACGATACCTGGAACTGGCAGAACTTTAACTTATTTTCGCCACTCGCTCTTTTTGCCAGAAGACCCGACTTCCAATGGTACTGCTGCTAGTCTTCCTCGTGTTGGGTTCATCGGCGTCAAAGTTACCTCCCAACATTATATTCATGCTGGTGGATGGCCTGGTAGGTAAACTCTTAGTTAACCTGTGCGCCGGGCTCAATCGAGAAAATGACCCCCTTTTTCCCCCCCGCATAAATGAACTAGGCATCGCAGAAAGCTGGAAATCGGTTAGAATTTAAAGCTAGCTATGAAAAGAATATGCGAATCGTTGAGCACATAACGTTACATTAACCAAAATATAGAAAATAAATAATTTTTATATGAGGCCACGTCTCATTTGCCTTGTGGGCACCTGGGGCGTTCATTTCAGTGGGGGGTGGGGAAAAAATGCCAGTAGAAAATGCAATATTGTTATTTTTTTCATGGCAACAAGTTTTTTTTTCTCTTTTACTGAAATGGATTTAGCAGGCGCACATAATCTAAAATTTTGGGTTCATAAATATTAGGCTTAGGTGGGCGCCGACTCATAAATTTTGTTTTTTGTCCTTTGAATCAGGCAACGTTACGCGCTCAAACATTCACAATGTGTCTCCATCGCCAGCGTTACTCTAATGGAGTTCCAGCTGTCGGCGATTCGTAGTTTATTTAATCGGGCCGAAAAGCTGGGTTTCAATTTTTAGATCGTTCCTTGTGTAGCGTATGTTTGGACATACTGAATGGAACACAAAAAAAATGCTCGTTTTTTTATAGCCATTGCGGCTAAATTTTGCTTATACTTTATTTTATCATAGGCTTGCTTATTTTATCATAGGATTGGTCGTCCGAACGTAATCAATGGTTAACCACGTCTTTAAAAACAAACGCAAGACATGCCGTATTATAATCATGCTCCTTGCGTCGTGGCTCGTTCTTTCCTATTCTTATCGTCAAATGCTGTAATTTTATTTAGGATTCGAGAGATAATTAGATGCTGTCCCTTACTATCAAACAAGTTATCTTCGCCGGAACATTCAGCATATTATGTTCACGTGTCCCATATCGAAGGGAAAATCCGCATTTCCATCCTCCAAAGCTATTAGTCCATCGTCATCAACTGCCGTTTTCAAAATAAAATGTCGTCCTCGTGGTTATGGTACAACGAAAATGTCGTACAACAACGACGTAGTCGTCGTCGCAGACGACGACGACTACGACGAAGACAATGTCATTTTATTTGTAATGTAATTTAATGCTATTTCAATTTGAAATTACATCTTATTTCCTGATGTCACCACAAAAGTCCTGTGTGAGCGTGCACCACCCGGCATAGTTTGCAACCGATCAACTCTCAGATTGCTCTGGTGGTTGCAATTGCGAAATTCACTGCAACTGCATGAATGTAGCCTCGAAAAATAAAATACGTTGATGACATTAGGTTCCATCACATTCCGATGAAATGCCTGCTCCCACCGAAACCACACAGCATTCGAAGGCAACAATACCTCACAGGTATCATCTGGAGCATCTCATACTTGGACTGAAAGGAACTCATCTCCAGAATACTACAACGACAGAGAACCTGTGGACGTCTCGTAAACACTGCAAGTGTTCTAGACAAGATCGTGCTCGAATTGGATATTCTAACCGCTGAGATTAAATGTTAAAGGGCGGACAACCACAGCCTCCATTCCGAGTGGACCAGTCTTCGTCAACATTTTCTGGAACGTGCACCTAGCACAGGATTATAGCCCGACAACTATGCCCTTGCAGCGTCGTTATTGCAGTGAAGACAAGAGCCACCTATCGCAGAAACCTACGGCGCGATGAAACAAGCTTTTAGAAGGCATAGCGGGGCAACCGCAATAAAACAGTCTCATGGGAGTCGCCATAACTGGTATACCGTGGCACATTTCGAGTTCATAGCTAGCGAATGAACGAAAATGAAGTCAAAACTTGAGAAACAATGAAGGCTTTACATTGTTTGCTCCTCGTCGCTGTCACATGCCATCAGTTGAAACAGCGAAAGCATCCAAGGTGACATATCTACATCGTGGTCCCATTCTCGAAGCTTTATTGGTGTCGCGTCTTGAAGATATTAGCGATTTAGCCGAACGAATTCTGAACGGAAAATCCGTCCGTTGTACGTAGTTGAAGGCTGGGTTTCTTTGGTATTCCTCTTTTTACATATCTATAGACCACCTGTCGTTTGACCGAATCAGCAATCTCGAAAGTTGCATGTTTCATCAGTTTCTAGGAAAATGTTACACTTTACTTCTTTTGCACTAGAATCCCTTAACACAATAGAGAATATATCTCCAACGAGCCTGGTGGTAAAGTATACTCGATAATAGGAATGATGGAACATGAAGAGGACAACACACAGACGAGTACATTCTTTAAATTCAGAACAAAGTTAATTCCACGGAATGTGATCGCTCGTTCCCCCGCGCATTCTTAGAAAAAAGGGGAAAAGGAAGAAGCAGAGGGAGAAGTCAGATGAAAGAAAAATGGCTGAGAAGGTCACGGGGGTGTTTACCCTTTGGGGGCGGGCCGTTCAGCGAGGTCGTCTAGTAATTCCGGACATTTCCAGGCGCAGAAAATCCATTTCTCTATCAGAGAGAGGGGGGTAAACGACACTGAAGCCAGAGTTTTTTCTGTCGCAAATAATTTCATTGCTTCCCTTCCGAATCTTTGAGGATGCCGCTCGAGAACGCACGTTTTCGTGAACCTAGCCGCGCATCCTTCGCATAAGCAACGATGTACTGCTATCGGGTGCACCGAGTTCTCGCTGGATCCGACGCCCCTTTAGGAAGTGCGCTCTCAGGCAATCATTTAGGTATAGGCCCGTTTATCCCATATATTCTCCTCCACAAGAAAAAGAGATGGAAAAGATTCCCTCCCTCCGGCTGGGAATGAAGAATTTTTCAAGTTTCTTGGGGCAGGGGTTTGGAGAGGAAGGAGTATTAACCTGCCAGCATTTTTCCTTGAGTTTTATTTTACACTTGAAGACGACTCCTACGTCGAAACGTGAGGCGAGCGCCTTGAGGCGATATACACTGCTGTGCATGTACGAAATGACTGCGAATTGTTTCCAGTGGGGTCGAGGTGTAGAGGAAGGTGTGTTGGAGGAGGCGGTAAGGCTCTTTAGAGTATTTGCCAGAAGGTCTTCTAGGTAGCCCGTCTTCTTCAGTCTATCATTCTGGAAGCTAACGCGATGTGTGGCAAGATGAGGGCAGAACTTAGCCCGCGCAGTTGTCAGGAATTATTTAACCAGGTCTAGCTTGACTGTCTTTTTAGTGGGCGCTGGTTAAGGGGAATGCTGGTTTTACGATAATAAGCCTCGGAGGAAGGAAACAAGGGGGACAAAGGAGAAACACAAAGCTCCAAACACTGCTAGGGGACTGGTGTTTGTCCTTTGACCTTTGGTTCCCTTCTCCAGAACTTATTATTGTCATTCTTGTCCAGCTCGCTTGCACCTTTGCATTTACTGTTTTACAATCAAAACTGGTTTTTCTTCTCTCTGTTTGGACTCTCAGCACATCCCCCGGCTCGATAAC
>NW_024609879.1:24400546-24725546 GCF_016920785.2 Ixodes scapularis
ACAGTGTGGCCACCGACCAAAAGACCATTGCAAACCATTGATCAACGATTGGTCAAATCTGCGCTGCTTGGGTGGCTTCAAATATTGCCGGAAATTTCCTTCCTTTGACTTTTTTCCATGGTTCCTTATGACCGTAACGCATTTTGGAGTAGTTTTTTTGTTACAGTCCGGCGTTACAATTAACTCTTACAAATATTCATAAAAAAATTGCTGTGGCTTAGCTTGGCCATGCCAGGATATACGTGGCGTGAGCTTAGGTTATTCTTAGCTTTCCTGGTTCTCTCGGATTAGCTTGATTATCATGCATACTGCTGCTTCAATGACTCACACACGGTATACGCATCCTGTGACACATGTATATTTATTTTTTCCCTCAACGTCTCTTTGCTTTTTTATTGCCACAAAGGCGGCTCGGTGGTCAGTGTAGTAACATGCTGCCGTCTCTATGGCCCCAACGCAGTACTTGGAATCGATTGTCTCTCTCTGATACACAAGATCAATGATGGTTCCCCATTGGGTCCTCTGTACAGTTTGAACACTGGCTAAGTCTAGGTTAAACATGTCCTTCAAATGAACCCCAAGAGAGTCTGGAGCACGATTGAGGTCACCAGCCACCACACACAGTTCGCTTGCCGCACGACTAGGTATAGACGTGGCCACTACGTCTATAGTGTCTTTAACTGAATTGTTCGGCGACACGTACACGGCTTCGATGACCACACCACTTTCGTTAAGCTGAACGGCACAGGCTTCATGCTTCAGCCTTGGGCACCGCTACGTTTGGCAGTTCCACTGGCAGCAATCCCATTTCTCACATAGATACAAACTCCCGAGCTTCTGGTAGCTTCAGCACGACTGGCATAAGCAACCATGCTAAACTCGGGGATTCTGACAGATTGTGATCCCGTGGCAACACCAACCTCTGCAAAGAGGAGAACATCAACACTGGTCAAGAGACGGTCACCACAAACGTACGCCATATGGCAAATCAACGATTGGACATTGAGCAGGGCCATTGTGTAGACCGTGGCGGGGTTTGTCATCAGCGCTCTACAGCGAGCATATTCTGTGTCCAGGCCGTGCTTGTTTATGCGCACAAACTCTGAGACCAAAGCCTCATCTGGATTGCTAAGATGGTGGTAGAATCTGTGGTCTTCCTCCACGTTGGTCAGATACAAACCCTGGAGGGTAGTGACACGACTAAGGGCAACCTAGACCAGCTTTTGAGGGTGCGTCTTAGCATAGTTTTATATCACAGTGTCGAAGGTACCACTTGCGACTTGTGTATCGTCATGGCGCTTGCTGTAACGAGAGGAAACTGGTTTCTCGGCACCGATACATGCCTCAAGCCTTTTCCCTTCATGGCGAATGGCATGGTGATGGGCTCGATCGGAGCCCATTGTGCATACCGCCTCACGCCCGAACGGTAGCTCACTTTGGCCTTGGTTAACGTTCCCACACCACTGGGACATTGCAGCCAAGCTATCTTAGGCGTACCGTCAACGTTAAGCTCAACCTCCATCAGCGTACCGACCATGCCGTTGACAAAGCTATCCGTGACATCAATGTTCTTCAGCAGCATATACGGCCGTTTCGTACAGAACGTCACCACAGATAGCAAGTTGCCACCCTATACACGACTGAGGTCTTCGATTCTCGCGAGGGCCTCAAGTTCCTCTTATGTGCTCCGATGGCCAGTCACCCCGTATGACTGGCCATCGGCGCTGTCATGCTTGTACTCACAAGACTCAGCAACCATTCTATTATAGGCGTCCACGTCCTTGTTACTAAAGAAGAGACGGACTGCCATGGGGCACTGTACAGCAGCCTGTTCACGAGTGACGAAACGATTTGTAAGCACAGGAATCTCGTCGCCGTTCAACTCCTTTCCGTCGCCTATCTTGGTGAGGAGACCCGAGAAACTAGCATCACTCTGTCTAACCACTTCACTTAAAGGGAAGTATGAGAGATGGTGCCACAGAAGCATGGACGTATTGTAGACGCTTCAGTGGCCCCGCGGTCTCTTGTATACCTCACTTGCTCGCACTGGAGGGAGCTGCCTAAGGCCCCCGCAGAAGAACCCTCCGAAGGGCTCCGTCATCTTCGAAGCCCTGATTTATCTCAAGCGCATGTCCACTACTCTGAGAAGCTCCGACGACAGCGTGCTCACCTCATCCACAGTGATGCACTTCACGTCGTGATACAGCATCCGAAACTTATTCAAATCACTCCATGAAAGTCACCGGTCCTCTGTCCTGTTGGTTATAACGGCCTTGAATGCCGAATGTATGGTTACTCCGTTCAACGCAACGGCTGCTTTACCGGCTGTTGCTAAGGCCACATACGCATTCATCGCACTGTTTTCCTGGGAATTCCCATACGAAATGGTACGATAACGAGAGTAACGGTTGTAAACGTCCATGATGAGGCGCAACGTAAAGGTCTTAACACAGCCAGCAGGCCCGGTAAAGAAGACTTGCAGCGGTTTAGCCGCCTGGTCAGTCACGCGATGTATCACTTCCCTTCCCGTATCAACGATGCCTGCCGTTCGTTAAGCAGTTTCATGTGCGCGTAGAAATCGCTTCACGGCATAACGTCGTCTCTACGGCGGACTCCCGGGCACGTGGCTGCAACCTCATTCTGCAGCGTCTTCGTCGTCGCTTCGTCAGGAACCAAGTCGAAATTATTGTTCATGTCCACCAAGGTCGGCACTGCACACGGCCTCTCTTCAGGTTGTTCCACTTCTTCTGTTTGACTTGCTTCCGAACGGCCAACCACCTCGCAAGTAGAAATCTACTCCGGAACGGTTACACCACCAGAGTACATCTGCTTGATTCTTATATTGGCTTCTTTGGTATCGTCAAAAAATTTTCTCAAAGGCATTACTATCCAGAATGTCGAATTCCTTGCGAAACGGCACGTACAGCATGACCTGTTCTCTCTTATAGTTTACCACATCGTCAATGCTGTAGTTTCGGCACCTGAGCACGGCTGCCTTCCGACGCTTCTTCAATCTACTCGGATTGTACTCAACCATAAATTCGGCGAACGTCACCACCTCCATTTCGGCTGGACGGTCTTCGTACCGCTCAATCGGTGTCTTGTGCCAAATGTCACAACTCGCGGGCAATACTCCGTGTTCCTCCAACACTGCCTTCGTCTTGCGGCTCCGATGGCGTTCTTCTGGCCATTGGGTGTTAACGTAAATGACATCTCGGCTAGTGATACACATGTCAAACCGCAGGAGAAACCAGGCAGCCTCTTGGGCCGATATCTCAATTCCATTCAGCATCTTCACCCCTAGCTGTCGCATAGCGTTTTCAAACGACAGCTGGGCCGATGGGTCCTCTTCGATTAAAACTTTAATGGTTCTGCCCAAGTTGGAGACGCCACGGTTGGCCATGTTCACGTATTCCACCACGTAAGACGCACAGGCATAAACGTCAAGAATTACTTGGAGGTCTGTGTTAAACTTCAGCACTGAGGCTATCCCAGGGCTAAAGGGGTTGACATTCGTCTGATCCATATCCCTATTAAGCAGCAGCGTAGGCCTGGCCAGTCTACTGCGAATCACCTCCTCATACTCGTCAAATCCACGTATGCCCTGATGTTGAAGCATTTCAGCGAAGGACTGATAGGCAGTGGCGTCGAGAGCACTATGGAACGCATCATGAGTCTTCTGCAGGAAGCGATATCATTTCTAACCGGCTTCGTCCATAGAGTAATATAGCAGAACGTAAAGAGTGGCCACTTCAATAGACCCAAGCGGCCCACTCGACTACCAGCGCTCCTAGCGGCCGCCGTGAAATGTTTCTCGACTTCCTATTTGGATGCTTTCGGTTTCGGTTTTCAACATGGATAGAGTCACAGAATACTATTAGTCAAATGGATGGATAACTAATATTAGTGCTCCCAACTGTATTGAGCGGTAGCTTGCGCCACCTAGGCTGTCGGGACTAACCACAATTTTAAGGCCAGAATGAGCGGGTTGGTAAGAGATAATTAAACTTCAGGAACAAAACAAGAAGGACGGACACCCTGTTTCACAAACTTCCAACTATGGTTGTCCGTCCTTCTCGGTTTCTTCCTCAAGTTTAATTCCAATTTTAATTTTTGTTACAGTTGCTAATTTAGAATTTACTTGGGCGTTTGAGCTGTGTATTCAACAACTCAAAAGCACGGTTAAATTCATTTACGATTTCAGGACAGACAGGTAACGAGGTAACCATGTACAATCCCAATATGAAATATAAAACTATGTCACGGAACAGGAAAAACAGGACAACCAACAGAACTCAGCAATTAACAAATATTAAAATTTTTATTTTGGCCACGAAGATAACCATAAACAAATAAACAAAAGACCGTGAAAATTATTTTTGCACCTAATTGTTTCGGGACGTGTTACAAAGAATATTTTTCAGAAAAACCTCATCAGCCTTTTTGTACAGGTTTGAGGGAGGAAACATCTAAAAGTTCACAACTGACACCAAAGCCGGGTGACCCAATGCGAAGATCCATACCCATAAAGAAACATTCAACACGTACACACTAGAAAAAAACACACATCAAGTGGTTCTGCAGTCGCTAGTAAAGACTGGTCGACTGGTGGCCTGCAACCTGGTCATTACAAATTATACCTGGAAATGCTCAGCGTGCAGTGTGCACCGTTCTGTCAAGTAACGTATTTTCCGGACTATAGTCCACACACAGGGTAGTGGTATAGTCTTCAGAGTCCACACAAATTTGTTTGTGTGCCCACACAAACATATTCTCCTAAGTAGCTCGCCGTGTAAACTTCCTGCCTTGTTAGCGCACAAAAACTTCTAGTATCAATTATTAGGGCACAAAAAGACTCTTAGCATAACAAAACATTATTTAACAAACTGTTATCCACAAATTCCGTCGAATCTATCATAAGGAACAAACTTGCAAAAACAAATCCTTGTATATTCCATACCTGCAGATTGCCCCCACAACATAGAATTGCAATTCAAAACATGACTAGCCCGCGGCTCTTGTCCAAACAATATGACTCTTCTTGCCTATGTACAAGCTGCACATCAAACTAAACCAGCAATCGTGAACAGGACCAGGAAAGGCCCAATGACACCTAAGTTGCGTGACCAATGGACAGGACTATGCATAATAGAAAAATGACAACTCTCCCATTCAACATGGCCATACATAAAAATACAAAGACAAATGATTTTGAAATTAGACATTCACCAATGTAGCCCGGTGGCCTGCGACCCAGCCTTAAAAAAGTAATACCAAAAATGCTTGACACTCGGTTTGCACTGCACAAATAAAACTTTCTTCGCACCTGTAACAGACATGTAATAAAATGCAAAATTAATGCTAAACGCATGTTTAAATTTATGCTACCCTTTAAACTTCACCAGTTGTGCCCCAGAGACGCAAGTTTGGAGCCAAACTGTGTGAATTCCGGTTAATCAAGCGCATATGCCAGCCGAGACGTACTCTGCAAAACATATTTAAAAACTTTGTATGGCACTCCTTAGTGCAAAACATAAAACTGCTAACGTCCACGAGTTTGGCATACAAAACACCACAGACATTACGAAGATGCGCCACTCTTTCAATGACAGAAAGGAAGTGCAACTCAAGCTGCTGGATGTATCTGAAGGCAGCTTCCGATGGCACGGTCAGGTTTCCAAAAAAGCTTGCTCGGGATGTGGTACGCTTTAAGCATGGTAAAATACTGATGAGGACCGTACAGGGTGTCATGCTCATTCTTCAGCAATTCTGAACATGAACAACCTGGCGCAGTCTTCTCAGCAAAACGTTTTATCAAAAATCCCGCGACATAGTATGTTGCAGATCTATCAATGATGTGCGAGTCGTCATGTGCCGCCAGTTCCGCAATGTTGTCTAGCGGAGGAAAGTTATTAGGCGGTACACAATCAACAATGTCTGCAAGCAATTCACTTTGAAGCGAAAATGGCGACAATTCCTGAAGAAGCCCAGACCCATCGTCTTCAACATTACCCTTATCTGGAAGCTTGAAAAGCATCTGAATCCCAATGTGCTTCAGCCCAGAAGTGAACTGAGACACATCGAGATTTGTATTGCAGCCTTGCTTCTGCCTAATACGCCCAAACATGTTTTTAAGCGGATCTTGCTGAAGGCGCCGGGTCAGCAGAAACTGGAAGTCATAGTTATGAGAAACATCTTCCCAGAGCAGCAGAATGGCTTTAATAGTGACTTGCCAGCCTATGATGGTTTGTGGCTGGCTTCTCCCCTCAAACCTCCACACTGCAATCCAAGAAAGCTGCTTCTAAAGAAGCTCAACTAACTCCAAATTTCCCGTCCGAATTCCATGTCGCAATTTTTGCTCTGTTTTTTCTTTGCACCTCGAACTGTTTAAACAGTCAAAAACCTTGTCCATCCAATCGCAAAAGTATGCCGTAGACATGGCTGCCTCTGGAAGTTCTTTTGCGTACACAAGAGACAACAGTGCGACGCATACCGAGGCGCTCAGAACCTGTGTGGCCCGTTTGACTTTCATGTTATTAAAAGGCTTTTGGTAAATGTGCCGGTCAGTCAGCTTTGGTGCCAATCGCAACCGCATCTCATATGTTGAATGGTATAACTGCACTATGTACGACTAATCCACAACTTCATTTTCGATGTGAAGCCTGTGCGCTTGCACATTGTTGCGAGTTGTTTTTATCAGGTCTGGAACGTCGAAAATGAAGTAAACACGTTCATTTTTTACAGCAAAATATGGCTGACTGACCGACACACCCAAGTGATTTGCCAAACTGACGTTGGAGGCCCCTTGGTCGCATGTGACAGCCTTTACAGTAATTCTGATGTCCTTTAGCTGTTCGATCAGCGATGTCAGCAAGTTACGGAGTACGGTTGATGGCGTCGATGGATGCCCAATAGTGTAGGCGACAGGCTGAACCCAACTCTTAGAGATACCAGAGAGTAGGACAACCAAGGCTCGGTCTGCGATTGTGGAAGTGCGTTCGATGCCATCGTCCGTAAATCCTCGAACGACATCCTGAGTTACATCATAGGCCAAGCACTTTTTTAGGACCATCTCGTCAAAGACGAGGGTACAGACTCGGTCCCGTTCATTCCACGACTGCGTCTTGGTCGAGATAGACGAAATAATTCCTGGAATAATTCCGGGTGTCATTTTGATATTACACAGCCACCTTCTCAGGGAGCGCCGAGAAGGCAGAGTGAAATGTGCGGACAAAAATCGGTACGCTTGCGGCCCACAAAAGTTTAAGTGCAAGGCAAACGTTTTTAGCCACAGCGGAAATCTCTTTCCCCAGCCCTTCGACCTCAGTTTCACATGACTTGACACCAGCTGGAATACCTCCTCAGTGACATGAGGGCAAATCATGGCGAGGGCTTCCGTAGCTGTCTGAGGCACCTTCTGCTCTTGCTTCCGCAGTCTTGTGGCGGCCTTCCTGTAGAGCGAGACCTTGGCTTAAAGACGCTTTATGACGTCCTTAGGTCTCACTGCTGACTTGCGGAAACTGGTCGTGGAAGCGCGTGAAATAGCTAGAACCAAGAAACAGAATGTTATCCAGCTGACAAGCAATATATGTGGCCATAGAGTTGAGCTTGTACACTCAACTCTGCATTATATTTATATAATGTGAAATATCAACACCACCTTATATTTTTTTAGTCTTAAACTTTTACTTCATTAATGCCTGTTAACTAAAGATATCCAGAAGCAACACCAACTTCCCATTTGCACAGAAGAATCTTACTGATGAAAAGCATAGAGGCATCCATAAAAGCAAAGAAAATTAGACACAAGCCTCGGCTGATTCAGAGCTGGCAGTGGAGATTGGTGTCACTGGGCTGAGGTCTGAAAGCGCTCCGTACGAGGCACTGGCCTGCACGAGATCTGCAAGAAGTTTGTTATCAGAAACAAGTTGTTGCTTCAAACAGAGTTGCTTCCTCACCATGAGCTGCCCTGGACAGGGTTACCGGCTGGCTGTCCGAAGGCGTGCTGTGCGAGGTGCTGGCCTCCACGAGGTATGCAAAAATTTTGCTATTAGAAACAAGATGAAGTCACCTGCAATTAACAAAATGTTGGACACGACAGCAGCAGTGTTGGGGGTGTAACACAGCAGTCAACACGTTCTGGACATTGAAACAAAACATTTCTAGATTACGGGAAGGTTCGGAGCTAATGAAGCTCCAAACCAATGATACTGAGACTAAGTAAACACACGCTATTTTGATGCAGATGCGCAAACATGACAGCATCGCCTAAACGTGACCATACCAATGATGCTAGATAGAAATAAGAGCAATGTCAGAGCTTATGAAGCAGTAAAAGTAGAGCTACAATCAAATCAAGTTTTTCTACTTGTATATTTTGCATACATCGGGAAGTGAATAAAGCATTACCACGACATATCACAGACTGCCAGTGTTCTAGTGGACGAACACTGGGCACTGCTGTTTTTGTGAGCCTCGTTCGTCCAGGGTCCATGAAGTCGTGTACAGTGAAGTGGTCGCTGCCCACGTAGTAGCTTGCATATAGGCGCGCCGCCGGTTTGTCCATGAGGTCATGTCTCTTGGCGTACTCGACCTACGCTTTAGACCTGTGACATGTAGTACAGGTATATAAATGCCTGAAGATGACTTGGACATTAAAGTGCCAGAGGCGGTTAATACATAGGCCATCGCTGTTTAGCAGGAATGCCTCTGTTCCTTCATCACAGATATATAATTTTATTTGTTCATTCAAAGTTACAGGATGTCACAAAAAGAACAGAAATTTTCAATGACAACTATTTTTGTTCATGATATATTCAGTGAAGTGTTACGTCTGTGCTGATATGAAGGCAAACACACGGTAGTGTTCTATACATTAGTTTCTCATAAGTACAGGCTATGTATGAGATTACGAAGTACAGTTTTAAGAAAAATGAAATACATAACAGTTCTACGGCTGGTAAGTGACAGTGTTACTTAACCACCTTAGTGCAGTTTGAGCAAAGGTTCTGCGAGTACTCCAGAGCTCTGGTCCTTCGTCTCGCCTGCACTGTTTTTAATCATCAATATGCAAAAGAACTCGCCCAAGTTTTCCCCTTACTACAGCTTTGAAACTAGGTTTGAAGAAACAAACTTTCTGTTTTTTCGCTTTGACAGCTGAACAGTCATCCAGTAAGTTTTTAAAACAAAGACAGATGGAAACAATGGCTACTTGCTGTCCCGCGGAACCCGGAAAAACTTTGTTCCCGGTTTCTTGCACGTTCTTCTCTTGTTACCGCACCACGCTACGCAGCAGTAGCTACCGTAGCTGGGCATTTCGATGGCATGCGCTGCAGAAGAAAATTTACAGAATTGGCGCCGTGAGATTTCGATATGCCTGCGAAAAGGGAGCTGGTCATGACACAATAAACTGTACTAATATACAAAACACAAGGTCAAGTTCGTACTGTATAAATCACGAGGTAAGCACGGTGCACGAACAGCGCCGTTAAATAAAAAGATGAATTGCATATTAGTCTAGACCTACTTGGACGACGTGAAGCCAATGCTTCGGCGCCTTATGATACTATGGTTCCCTATGGTACTCCAGCCTACACCAGCGCGCAGGGTGCACCAAATTACGCAGATGATCGGATGCCTTGCTCACCTGTGATTTAACTTCTCTGAGCAGGCTCTTCTCGACCAGATCAAATTAAAAGCATGGTGCTGCGGCATGTAATTTCAACATTAATAAGAAGGAAACCTCACGCAAAGAGCGAAAAACCCGTGCGAGTGGGTGAAACCACACCACATTGTGCGAAGTGTCTCAGGACCTCTCTTTGGCGGCACCGAGTCTCGGCCCCCGCAGAAACTGTGTGCTCCATTTCACCGTAAGTGCCAGGGAGGAAACAATTACTAGAGAGAGAGCTCGACGCTTTAAATGAGCATGTAATGCACGCGCGATTGAGAAGTGAAAGCTGGAATCAGCGTCGCTGAAGACAACGCGTACGTGTTTGCAGCGTCCGACGCTTCTGCCCTGCTGCATTTCACGCTATGTTACAGAGAAAAGCGGCAAGCCCGAAAGACGCTGACGCCCAACAGACCCCTGAAACACTCCTCAAGTGGTTGCGTAACAGTGTTTTGAAATGGCTCACCTTTTCCACGAAGCGAACACCGAGAAATCCACGTGACGACAGGAACAGCGGCAGACCGCCCGAGCCGCGGAGCCCAACACCCAGGCTGCCGTTATGGCGGCGTTTTGCCCAAGCGGAAGTCGCAATTATTGGAATATTTTTCTCTAACCTTCGAAGCTACTAATAATTTTAATATATTTTAAATTAAGATAGAACAATTTATGAACGGTGAAAATATAAGAAATGTATAAATAATTCGGCACCTTGGCGCCAGCTGGCGGCTGCCGTGAAACCTACTTCCTGGACCGCGATAGGGTTCGAGTGGCCACTCTTTACGTTCCACTATATTACTCTATGCTTCGTCGTCGTCGGCAGGGGCCTGTAGCGGAGTAAGCACTTTAGTCCTCGGCATCGGCCAGAGCGGACCATGGAACCTGCACTTCTTACGACCACCTTTATAACACGTGTGTGTGTGCTGGTGTTACTGGAAAACGACCATGAAGTCGTTTTGCACCTCCTCATCCGGAGCTTGATTCAGTCACAAGAGCAGATAAGCATGGGGGCTACCCTATGCTGAAACTCTATGCGCTTGAAACTTTCCACCACGTGGTATGATCCAAGCATATCTGGGGGAAAGACAGCTCCTCAGCCTGGGTATCATAAAAGATGCTGACAGGTCTCTTGCCCTTTCCCGGTGCCATGGTTAAGACCGCATCTTCATCGTACACCAAACATTGCTGGTCCAATGTCAAAGCTGTGGAAACATTCATCGGATCATCTAAATCGGCGAGATCCGGACAAGCCTCCACCTTAACGTCTTCGTCTGGCGCGACGGCTTCCCGATACAGCCTCTCTTAACGTCCGTGGTCAATGTTTATGCCGTAGTATTTATACAGTGGCGAGTCTCTCGGTACCTCAACCCATGGTCCAAGCACATCGCGAGAAACCATGTCCGACAGATAGGTAGTCTTGGCAAACATTCTCCTCTTTATGTTGACCACTATGCACTTATCATCTTCCAAGCTGCGAGGCAACTACTTTAGCACCTCCTCCGTGTCTACCGGCACGTTCACCGCGGGTCCCTTAATGCCAAACTAACCATTTCTCCTGTTCATTAAACGACGGATCCGAACGAACGGAATCCGCGGCGAAAGTAAACGTTTATCCACACCGTTTAGAACCGGTAGACCTGGTGGCGTGGGCGGGAAACGATACCCATTGGTAACGCTAACGAGAGGAATCTTCAAGTTCTTGCACGTTGTACAAACAAGCGCCACGGTTTCACCCCACTCAGGCGGCGCCGCTAAACTCAGCGTTTCACGCATGGCACTACTTACCACCATCAAGTCTTTCATGTGCCACAGTCTTTCACACACGTCGCACACATATCCAAACGGGTTGTTTACGAAGTCCATCTCGAAGGTCCGAGTCGTACTGGCGCTTTCGCTACGTTTCACCGTATAGTCAGGCAATCGTCGAGCTTTGACGTTATCGACAGCGTCTTGTTGTTGTTGCTGCTGAGATGGTCGGGCACGTCGCTCACTCTCCTGGGGACGCCGCTTTGCTAGACGTTTCTACCTTTGCTCCGGCGTCTCCGCAGCACGTTTAGCCTTCTTCAGTTCGTTCTTCCTACGCTTAACTGCTAATTGCCAGGCAACTACGTCGGGACCCGATGAGTTAAGCTTCTCCGCTCTTCTGCGCCGCTGAGCAGTGATTTCGCTCTCCTTCTCCATGGCTATACCACACTGGCAAACGCCCCGCTATATGTATACCCCCACTGATACCTCTGAGCATGCGCACGAAATGAGAGGCGCTATAAAGCGGCTCCGGTGCAGCGTCAGACTTGGTTACTGCGCAACGGAGGCGCAGAGCTTGGCACGCGGCGGCGCCAGTGCGTCTGCCGCGGCTATGACGTCACGCCTCTGGAATGCGCAGACCGGCAAGGCGCGCGCGGCGGCGGTGGAGCGCGCGGCGACGGTGGCTTCGGGGCGCATGCTGTGCGCCGTGTGACGTCACTGCTCCTTTCGCATGCGCAGCACGGCTCTCCAGGAGCCACGCGAAAATGCTCAACCTCGGCCAGTGTAGCTCACGCTAAAAAAAAACGGCTGATAAAATATATTGTGCGTTAAAATGTGCTTGCGATGTGTCACCCCTATTGAAAATTCTATCAAGATACGTAATTTGGGACACTGACTGCCAGTCAAGAGCCCAGGTGGAACGTGTCCTGATGGTCCATCAGATGACTTCTGACTGCCACTGCCAAGGGAATTTCATTAACAAGGGCAGCATTTATATAAAAGCTCCCATTCCGAGGTGGCCATCTCGGATGGCTATGAAACGGTTCACAAACCGAGGTGCCATCTTGCATGGCTATGAAATGGCTCACAAGTCCCTAAAATGAATGTAATTCATGACATCAAAAATCAGGTAAAGTGTGCACCAGTCCTCATTTTTTTCACTTTTGAAATTTGCGTATTTCTGGCAAAAAGGACATTCGTTTACAAGCGGGCCCACATGCACCCTAAGCATGTTTTAGAGAAACGCCCTCGATGTCTGAACATTTTGGGACGACCGTAAACACTTTAATTCACAAAACGTATGTGACTCCGTTGAAGCTAGAGAGCAAGCATGCATGCTACGACAGACAGCCCTGGCTTCCATGGACGAACGCGAGCAGCAGAGATATCTGAACTACGCACGCGAATGATTTCTGTCTGTGCTCTTCATGAAACAATAATAATGAGCTGCGACACTGCGGTAAGGTCAATAGCCTACACCAGATAGAAAGGTATAAACTTTCTAGCCTAAATCTCTCGGACCGAGTCAAGAGCATTTCAGTATTGCAGCGCGAGGTTCCGACAATGAGTGCATCGCTCTAAAGAATGGTTCGGCTCCATTTGCCGTTCAGCCTTGAGCATGTTATGCAAAGCACTCGTACATCAATCGCCGTACTTAAGTTCTACTCACCTGCCATATAGAGTAATTCCGCGTCGTAGAACCCTCCTTTTGTTCGCGCGTCTCTGGCCCAGCACACCTGGTACACCTTATCGTCTTCAACTACACCGCTAAAGTTTCTTGCATAGTCGGAACTCACGACAGACTGGGTCTTGTCGAGGAGAAGTTTTACTAAAACAAAAGACATTGCAGAGCCCGGGCAGGATCGACAGGTTGGAGCAAGCGGGCAAACAAAACGAGTCGAGAGCGATCGTTCATGGAAGCTCGGCGAAGCCTCTATGAGCGAAGCGAAAGTAGAAACTGGCGTGTTTGGCGTTTCGGCGGGCTTCTGATCAGGGTTGTCGGGTGCCCTGCTTGCCATATCTCTAACATCAGCGGTTTTATCGGTTCACGTCCCGAAATTGTTTTCTCGTGCATAGATTTTTTTTCGTATTTATAGATTTGACGAAATAGTGGTATCCGAACAAACTTTACGTCCTTTGACCGTACGTCTGTCTGCACGTCAAAGCTTTTTGACGTACAGTAAGTACCGTCGGAAACAATCGATGTACAATCAGAATCGCCGCCAAGAAACCTTGACGGCATTTCGCGGCGACCGACTGCCACCACCCACCAAACAAGCGACAAGCGGAGTCTGAGTGGAGTTAGACTGTCGGCCAGAGTAACTTTTTAGCCTATCAGACATGCTTGACGTACAGTCAGGCAAAGCCAGCGGCCACTAGAAAACATTAACTGCCAAACAGGGTTACATTGATGGATTTTTCGTTCGGGGCACTTCTGTCATTAGGACGATGAGTGGCTGGAGTCATATGATCAGTAACCATTTCATATTTTATATGTATGATATGCATATTGTCACGGGTGGTGACCAAAAACCAATAAATAAACAGGAAGAAATAAACGTTTAATGTGGTGAACTTGTGCCAAAACTAAAAGGGTACAAAAGATAATAACAGAGCGTCGCGGGCGTCGAAGTCGGCGAAGCAGCAGAGTCGAACGCTGGGGCGAAAACTGAATGCAGATCCCCACCCGGAGCCCCTTATGTACACGTGTGGGCTTCTGGAATAATCGGCGTAGAAGGTTCGGCGTGTAGAACATTCTTACCTAGATCAAGCAACATGGTTCTCAAATTTACCAGAACATTGCTTTACAGAGTCAACAAAAATGTGCCTCCGCGGCCAGGAATCGAACCCTGGCTTTCAGCGTGGAAAGCAAGCGCGATAACCGTTAGGCCACGCGCGCGCTGCCTACTTGGCCACCTGCGCGCGCGGCACTACTCCCCGCTTTAAAAAGTGCATCGTCCCGATGCAACCCAAAAACAAAACAAAACAAATAAAAAGAACGGTAAACTAAAGAGTCATTTGGAACACACAAGGTCCACAGTCCTATCGAGCTTAGTACGGCTTCAGTCGCACGACGTGGACGACTTCCGGTCGTGGGGGGGCGGCGTGACGAAGTCGTTCCGTCGGGCATCACCTCGTAGTTCAGATCCCCGAGTCGACGAAGCACTTTGTAGGGTCCAAAGTAACGTTACAGGAGTTTCTCGCTGAGACCGCGGCGGCGAATCGGTGTCCACACCAACACCCTGTCTCCGGGCTGGAAGTGGACGTCCCGACGACGAAGGTTGTAGCGGCCAGTGTCGACGCGTTGATGAGCCTCAATACGGAATCTGGCGAGCTGACGGACTTCTGCCCTTTGGGGAACCACCTGGGCGTCATCGCTTGCGTCGACAGCCGGTTCGTGGGGTAACATAGCGTCCAGCATTGTCGTTACCTTGCGCCCATGCACCAGTTGAAAGGGTGTCACTCCGGTGGTCTCTTGTACGGCCGTGTTGTAGGCAAATGTCACGTACGGCAACACCTCGTCCCATGTCTTGTGCTCCACGTCGACGTACATGGAGATCATGTCGGCGATGGTCTTGTAGAGTCTCTCCGTCAGCCCATTGGTCAGCGGGTGGTACGCCGTTGTGCGGCGATGGCTGGTGTGGCTGAGACGAAGGATTTCTTGCGTCAGCTGGGCCATGAACGATGAACTTCACAGCCGCGCGCGCAGCTGGCCAAGTAGGCAGCGCGCGCGTGGCCTAACGGTTATCGCGCTTGCTTTCCACACTGTAAAAAATTTTCACCCCATTTTACGGGCAAAAGTTGCCGGTTCAATATTGCCGGTATGGTTTGCCGTAATCTAAAAACGGGACTGTCTGTAAAAACAAGGCATATAATGTCGTAAAATGACGAAACGTCCGTAGTTCACTTTACAGAAAGTTATCCGTTTTCCATTTTACGGGTAAAAGTTGCCGGTTCAATATTGCCGGTATGGTTTACCGTAATCTAGAAACTGGACCGTCCGTAAAAACAAGGCATATAATTTCGTAGAACGACGGATTGTCTGTAGCCCACATTACGGACAGCTATCCGTAGGAAATGTGAAAGCTGTCCGCACTAAATACCGAAGGACTATACCTTTCCGCCTTATAAGGCGAAAGCCTCGAGCCATCCGTACCGCCTGCGCCTCCGATACATCAGGCGACTCACCTGGCAGAGCTCTAGATCTGCCAGTGGTGTCACCTGACGTATCGGAGGTGCAGGACTGGTGCGCATGACTCGTAGCTTTGGCCTTATATAATTCGGAAAGGTAAAGTCCTTCGTTATTTAGTGCGGACAGCTTTCAGATTTCATATGGATAGCTGTCCATAATGTGGGCTACAGACATTTCGCGATTCTACAAAATTATATGCCTTGTTTTTACGGAGAGTCCAGTTCAAAAAGACGTAAAGGTCAAGTGCTTCATTATTTATTGTAAAAAGCTTCCATATTCAAGCAAGCCTAAGTCACATGAAAGTTTTGGGGTAGATTGGTATGGAGAGTTCATAGCTCCGTCATTTAATATATGAACTTGAATAATTTTTTATCCTCAGCCAAAAAGTTCATGTTTTGCAAAAGAGAAAGAGCACATAACCTGTACTTCTCAGTGCCAGGATTGTGTTTGTGTGAGCTCAGCTGTTGCTATAGATGACAGCTCAACAAACGAACCAATTAAGAAGCTTCGCCACAATACCTTTATTGGAAGAAGGCATGCCTTGCTTTAACTTTGAAGAAAATTTACACTATAGTTGTCCTTCTGCTGGCCATTAGACGCCCCTCCATGCTTGTGCTTGAAGTTGTCATTCAATTGAAGACCTCCTCGGTATCTTCATGGTGCATATAAGGGCAGCTTGAAATAAAGAGCAGAAGAGGATTTGCCCTCAATACACAATCGCAACAAATTGTATATGACATGCATGGTTAAAGTAAGTGAGCAACGTGCTTACCAACTAGCCTAGCTCCTACTAAACATGCCATACAAAATAAACCCTCCATAAATTGAACCAAAGTAAAAATTTGCATTGATTTGAATACCGAACATATCAAGTGCTTGAGAAATAAAGCTAGCCAATTAAAATTGCACAACTATTCAGTGATATTAAGCACATTGGATTGAGCCAGATCTCCCTTAGTATATACAGTAGGCTCACGATACTTCAAACTCTGATATTTAATACTTCTGGTTAAGTCAAACATATTTCAAAACTTTGGTTGACCCGCTACGTTTTCAATGTATTCATAAGCCGCTTAACTCGAACGATGTTTTCAAGTAATTCATACTTTTTGTTTTCGCAGCACCGTTGAGCGCACTTCTTTCGGAGCACCGGTGCACTGCGGAGAAGCAACACCCGTGGAGCTTGCTTCCGCTGGTGTTGCTTTTCCGCAGTGCACCGGTGCTTGGTAAGAAGTTTGTTTAACGGGGTTAAACTAGAGCAGAACCGTGTGTAAACTGTTTTACTAAAAGTGTGTGAGAGATGAAAGGAAAAAGGGCTACCGGCGCTTTCCCCCTTGCTGGAGCGTTAAAGACAGTGAAAGCCCCAGAGGAGAGGCTTTGCCGGTGTTCGGTGTAGGCATTGCCCGAACTTCGTTCGTGCTTTGTTCTCTGTTTTAAACTCCCAAACTTAATTAGAGCCACGGGCTTGGATGGCAACAGTCCCCCGGTCATCAAGACACCATTGCTCAGTTATATGGTGCACGAATGACGACAGAATGCGTCGAATACTGTCCGAGAGCCTGTGTAGCTTGCACGAAATCCGGCAAGGCGAGTGCGACTGCAGTGTCTTTAAGCTCCATCGCTTTCCCCATGACCCCGATTTCCGGCAGTAGTGGCTTGCGTCCCTAAATCGAAAAGACTTTTCCCTAACGCCATCCTCTCGACTGTGCTCGGAACATTTTGTGAATGGAGTGGACATCACATTTAACGCTGGACCGTCGATGAACACGGGGTGCGCTCGCAAGGTGCGTGCTAGTTTTCTCCTGATATTTGCTTTCAGCTTGTAAAATTTTGGAACTGAATTTATTTTAATATAGATATTTCGAAGTGGTGACATTGACTCAATTTTATTATCTACAGCACTTAGTTGAAGGCTGATTTTCGTCGCCAGGTGTGGCTGGCAATTGTCAAGAAGTTAGTTCCATTGCTTTGCCTGAATCCCAATCTCCTGCGCAATACCAGAGAGCCATGAGCCCATGCTGACCGTCACAATGCGACTAGATTCTTCTTATTTTCAAAATTAGTACACAATGTAGCTGGAAAGAAACCTTCAATTTCTGTTGCTTAAAGTTGAAACATGCTCATGCATCACTGTTTATAAACATAGAAACATGCTCATACATCGGTGTTTATAAACGTTTTATTTGAGGATCCCGTGCCAACGAGTGTGTCTTTTGTCAACAGCTGGAAGCAGCAAAGCCGAGATGGGCCTTTTGCCGGAGCGAGTGGGTCAATGATTCAACGATTCGAAATTGATGCATGAGCATATTTCAACTTTTAGCAACAGAAATGGAAGGTTTCTTCCCGGCTACATTATGTACTCATTTTTAAAATAAGAAGAATCTAGTTGCATTGTGACGGTCAACATAGGTTCGTGGCTCTCTGGTATTGCTCAGGATTTCGTGATTCAGGAAGACCAATAGAACAAGCTTTTCGACAATTTTCAGCCACACCCGGCGGCGGAAATGAGCCTTCAACTCAGCGTTGTAGTTGATAAAATTGAGTCACTGTCAACACTTTGAAGTATCAATATTAAGATAAATTCAGTTAGAAAATGTTACAACCTGAAACAGCAATTATCTCGAGAAAACTTGCACGCACCTTGCGAGCGTACCCCATGTTCATCAACGGTACAGCGTTAAGTTCGGTGTGCGCTCCATTCACAAAATGTTACGAGCACGGTCGAGAGGATGGCGTTGGAGAAAAGACTTTTCAGTTTACAGAAGCTAACCATTGCAACCGGAGAATGGGGTTATGTAGAAACAGCCGCACTCACCTTGCCGGATTCTGTGCAAGATACATAGGTCCTCAGACAGTATTCAACGCTTTCTGTTGTTATTCGTGTACCCTAAAACCGAGCAATGGTGTCCCGATGACCGAGGGACTGTCGTCATCGATGCCCGTTGCTCGAATTAAGTTTGGGAGTTTAGAACAGAGAAAAAAGCGCAAACAAAGTTAGGGCAATGCAGATGCCTAACACCGAGACGCAAATAGAGGGCTTGACAAGATCTCTTGGCCAACCAGAAGCCGAAAAGAATCTCCTAGCCGTGGTGGTGAGAAACAGTTTTAATAAGTGCGTAAGGGTTAAATGATGTACCTCTTCATGGTTATGGTGCAAACAATGTTTCGATTATGGTTATGCTAGAAGACGTAAGAAACGATTGTGCCACTTGATTTCTGTTTTGCTCAAACAAAGTCTGATCGCTTCCACGGAAGATTCCCGGCGCTCGAATTATGTCAATCGTTCTGTTGGTCGTGCATGCTTTTTATATCTTCTATATCTTTATGTATCTTCCACCATGATGTTGCATGACCGTGATCAAAACATCATGTGCACCATATTTCCAGTCACCGAGAGTTACCACGACGCACTTATTAATTTTGCTTTTCGCAACCACCGCCAGGGTATTATGCGCAGCTTCTGGCTGACCATATTTGCATTTCTGAAAATGCTCTGGGACATGCCCAGCCCACCTTCGGCCAATGGTGCTTCCTCATTTGCCTCGTATACATTCCAACGAATGGTTAAACTCTCCCTATATACGTCTCTGAAGCAGAGGAGACATGAGCGACGAAAAGGGGTGCTGCACGGCAGTTTCAACAGCAGCTTGCGTGGACGCTGTGATGTGGAGGCGTGGCTTTACGTCACAGCATTCACACAAGTACAAGGTGATTTAAGGAGAGGCCCGGCTCTTTGAATAGACCGCAAAATTCGGTTTATTAACCTACCGTGCTACGACTTTGTGCAGCGTTGCCCACAGATGGTGCATTTCTTTTTTGTAAAATTTGCAAAGAGCAAACTTACCCGAGAAAAAAGTAAAGAAAGAAAAAGGCTTAGCTCCTATGGAAGCGTAGCGAAGCCACCGGTCCTCAAAAACGGTACTGTTTCGCACAGGAAACAAGAGATGGCGCAAGCTGTCGCGGCGCCAACTGCCGCCAACTAACCAGCACACGACGCCGAGAGCCGGCGTCTTTAGCAGACAAGAAACTGCAGTTCCTTGTTGTTACAGCGCCTGTTTTTGTTTCTGTGACTGTCGCTGCCTGCGGAACGCGCACCGCTTATGAGTCAAAAGATTGTCTGCAAAAGACGCCCGCTCTCGGCGCCGTATGCTCGTTTGTTGGCGGCGTTCGTTGCGCCATCTCGTGTCTCCCGTGCGAAACGGCACCGTGTTGTTTGAAGACCGGTGGCTTCGCTGCGTTTCCATAGAAGCTAAGCCTTTTTCTTTCTTTACTTTTTTCTCAGGTAAGTTCGCTCTTTGAAAATTTTCCTAAAAAAATTCACCATCTGTCGGCAAAGCTGCACAAAGTCGTAGCGCGATAGGTTAAGAAACCGAATTTTGCTGTCGATTTAAAGAGCCAGGCCTCTCCTTGAATCACTCTGTATAAGAGACAACATTTTTGCTGGTTGAACAAAATTTTGTTTTGAGGTGTCATGCGCTGTCTAAACAGTCCCCGATAAACATTTTTGAGGGTTGAATAAACTTGTGTCATAAATTTTACCAATGTTTCATGAGTGGCATACCTGCTTATTATTAGTAGGCATATGTAGAGGAAATCATCAGATATCTGTTTTGTGTGTGCATCCATCCATATAACAAATCATAATTTATCTTCCAACATATTTGATGAACTGATAACTCGAGCTTTTGACAATTCATGCAAAATTCGTGGCTTCCTGGAATTTGAATTAATGAGAGTTTACTGTATGTCACATTCACATTAATAGCTTAGCTTCTTGGGCTTAATGTAAACTGGAACCGGCTAGTGCAACTAAGTCAAAGTAGCATTAAAAAGAAACTGAAGCACTTTTTAAGAAATCTGAGTTAAGGGTGGACTTCCAAAGCATTTTGTCTTATGAATTCAACGATCGCACTAAACTTGGGCGAAAGTCAACGTAAACTGCATTTATTTTTCAAAAATATGTGCAGTGATTGCAGCAGGGCATGCAGTGAGTCTCTCTTTCACCTGTAATCTGCCCAAAGCGTCGTGACGTCATTGTTGGCATCCCCAAGTCAGCCGATTGGTGAACAAGGGTTATCGGACCCTGCCAATAACGTCACTTTTGCTAGTTTTTCTTTTCACCGTTCTTGCGCTCTGCTTTGTTCGGAGTGCCGCAACATGCAGGGCTACGCTGAAATTTTAATGAATGATTATGACGCTCCTACTAACAAGATCAAAAGAAAACTTAAGACACCATTTTTAAGATGTCCACATTCTAACTTTTTTTTTGTAATTCAAGGACTTTTTTAGTTTTTATTTAAACATGCTGCCTACAAAGTATTTCATTAACCTGAAATAGCCGCCTCGGTGGCTTCGAGACGAGAACGCTGGCTTACGGATCCCCATGTGGCGGGTTCGAATCCCAGCCGAGGTGCCCGCAATCTGACGTAGGCTTATTGCGAAGAAGGCGCCGTGTAATCGAGCTTTCGGTCGCACGTCAAAAGATCCCCAGGTGGTCCAAATTAATCCTCAGTCCTCCGCTGGGGCGTGCCAGATGCTTGTCGTTGGTTTGGCACGTAAAACCCCCAAATTTGACTTTTTAACCTGAAATACTATACCCGTTTTCACCTCAAGAACCGTAGTAAAACAAGATTTTCCACACTAGTGTTAAATTAGAACAATGAGAGCAAAGTTGTTTCATTAAGAAGTGCTCACCTGATATGCATCTGTGGAATCAGGCATTGACTAGCGATGACTTATTCCCCCCAGAACTGAAGAGTTGGAAGAGACAAAAGATACTGTTAAAAATCAGCAACCCTTCTGATGTGCAAACTTTACTGTTCAAGGCTGCTATTGGCAGTTTACGGCACTGGTGCTCAATCAAAACAATTAGAAAAAAGTTGTTTTTTTAAAGTAAAAACATTATTTAAAATTGGAAATGACTTTTACCTTCAAAGTGCTATAATGCATGAAATGAAGTATTTAAAATGTAGTTTTTTTTTATTTTGTTCATTTTATTTTAAACTGAATGTGTGTATAGGCCACATGACGTCAGATCACGCGACATCAATTTTTCTGCCAAATTTAGTAGGAAAGCTGAATTGGTGCAAAGGTCACGTAACATAAATCGCTCTGCTAAACTTAGCGGGAACCTTACTTTGTCTCTAGGTCACATGACGTCAGATCACGCATTATAAATTTTTCTGCCAAATTTGGTGGGGAAACTGAATTGGTGTATAGGTTCCGTGAAATCAATTTTTCCGCTAGATCTAGCAGGTAACCTAATTTGTCTGTAGGTCGCATGGTGTGAGATCATGTGAAATCAATTTTCCCATTAAATTTAGCAGGGGTACTGAATTGGTGCATAGGTCAGATGACATCAATTTTTCCGCTAAATATAGAGGGAAAACTGAATTGCTGCATAGTTCACGTGACATCCGTTTTTCCGCTAAATTTATCAGACAGCTTGAAATTGTCTGTAGGTCCTGTGACATCAATTTTCTGCTAAATTTAGAGAGGAAACTGAACTTGTGTAGAGGTCACGCAACAAAAATGTCTACACTAAATTTAGCGGCAAGGCGCACGGACGGATGGACAACGTTTTGGGATTGGAGGGCAACGTTAAAAAGCACCTCATGTTTAAGAGAAAGAAAAAAGCCGCTCACCTGATGTGCATTTCTGGAAACAGGCTTTGACTAGAAATAAATTATTGCCTCAGGAATGAAGTGCTGCTTCAGTAATAGTTCCTGCACAAACAATTCAAGTGTAAGAACACAAGCCCCAAAATTTTCTTGCCATCCTCCTCCCCCTACTTTTTTGTGCACTTAATTATTTCATCCCTTGGCAAATCCTTAAGATTTCGAACTGCTTATCCTACGTCTTTCTCTTAGAGCCTAGTTCATGTTGCAGAAACTTGGCTGAGTGGATAAGCTGGAGCATTCATTGTTCATCGAGACACTTTTTCTTTCACCCCATCCTGTTCATGAAAGCAGAAACTCCTCTCCCTTGACCACGGTCATTAAGGACGTTTTACAGAATATACACAGGAGGTTGGCATTGCCAAGACAAACTCATGTCTTTACTTTGAGCATGGAATAAACGTATGTCTGATCTACGGAAAGTTCCTGTTATACCAAGGCTCGTACTATTCCGTTGTCAAAGGAGCAGGCATTGTTTATAAAAAATTCCTTTCATTACATTGTTTCAGAGAACAATTGTTTTTTTTTATAGGGATCAATTAATCGTATTAGGACAATTGTCAAATAATGGCAGATTCACGCGATGGATTGAATCGCAATTTTCATCCGTGGACCGTTTGTCACGTTACCATCATGTCAACTATTCCTCCGATTTGCACCTCGTCAGCAGAAGCCCAGACTTAAGGGCAAAGTGCCGTTCCATGCCCAGATTTTTAGCGGGTGAGTAACAGTAAAAGCGTTTACGCTAGAGCACCAACAGCAGAGCAATATTTTTGGTTTTCGAATGAGCCAAACAAGATAGTGCACTGCATGTTGTCCGTTCGCTGTTCCATTTTGTCGAACCATTCTTATTTTCCACTCGTGAAAGAAGCTGCAAGAACTTTGCCCAGCCGACAAGCCGCAGGTTCTGGTACTCCTCCGGGTTGGTGTCAAGAAGCTTCAGTGAAAACTTGCCTAGCAAGCTGCAAGCTTCCCTGCATGTCCACCCAGTTTTCAACCAAGCCAAGACCTTTCTTACGGCTGTAGTGTGCTGAAAAGTGGCGCACAAGCAAGCAGTACGTGAAGACATTTCCAAATGCCCCTCCGCAACACCAGGACTTCATCACTTAGATGCTGAAGCCTCCTCGAGCAGGACGATACTTGTGTCATGTGGTTAGTAAAGCTAGTAGCGCTTCACGCTAAGCCTGTCTTGATGCTTTGTCTCGCTCGGTATGTAACAGCAGCACACGATACTTTTTCATAACAGCACAGTGATCGTAGTCGCAAACATCACTTCTGACCTTGGAAAACTGCGCCACAGTGCGATGTTGGCATTTTGCGGAAATGCAGGGCCGGGAATAGGTCCAGTTTGTCCTTGCTGTCATCTGCTCGTCTCCTCCGTATGGATGTGCTTGGGGTACTGATGTTCCGTGGACGTCTTGTCACTTGATCAATCTATCTGCGGATAAGTTCATCATGTGAATCGGCCATAAGTGGACAGCGGAGCCTGCAGTGACTTAAAGGGGTTATGACACGAAAATTAGACGGATCTATTATTCTTGAAATGGATTGCTCATAGACTAGTTAGTATATATACCAAGTTACGCAATTTTAGAGCTCTGGTAATTGCACTATTCAATTTACTTATTTGTATCATTTTCATCTGGCGACCAGGCAACACTGCCCAAGTTAGTCACATCATGGTGCCCATAAAGCATGTGACCATGAACGCTCTCTCATTCTAGGGGCCCCCATGATCGCCCAAGCTCTCCTCGCCACGGTACGATCAAAACCGCTCGCGCAACTTGGTAACCCAAATGCTTTTCTCGCTCTCGCCGCCGGCCCGTTGACCTTCCACCCTGCATGCGCCTGCGAGATATTCCCGGGCGACAGTGACCACAGCGAGTTCGTCCGTAACTCCCCTTCACTGGAGTGTGTCGCCAGCGGGTCGCAGTCAAAATGAACAGCTTTCAACATCTCTTGATTGCAATCATACTCATCGCTGCTGCAATCAATGTGCAACACTTTGACAAGGCGAACGATGTCGTAGATGTAATCATCACGAACCGCATGCTCGAAACGTGGAAGGTAAACGAGAAAGCTGAAGCTCGAGACGCCAAGATAGCCAAATTTGTGAGTGCGTGCAAGGAGACATCGCGCTGGAGGCTGGCTACAAAGCCAGCCTCCAGTTTTGTTTGGATCCGCCCCTCCGAGGGATTCACATATAAGTGGATTTGTCCACGAAACTATCGCGCCATTCTCAAAACAAATCTAGCAGGGTTACAGGAACATAGAATGGGTCCTAGCAGTATAGCTATCTTATATTGTATTTTTGGCGTGTCACTTCACGCCAAACACTTCTGTTGACGTTGCCTGCACGTCATAAAAGTGTGTCTCGTATCCAATTAGACATTGTCGAAGGAACGAGGAACCTGCATAATAATGTCACACACTGTTTACCTTAACCGTTTCTTTTTTCTTCAGTTTTTGATCCTAAGTTGTTTTTTCTATATTTATTGCACATACGGCCCAAGCTGCACATGTCTCCACAGTCAGTCGCCATCCTTAAAAATGTGTACAAAAAAATAATACATGCTGCCATCTCTGAGCAGCACCGCAAACTATGCTCGGAACAAGCCTGGGATGTCCAAAAAGAGCCGAGGGGCGAGGTATAGTGCGCGGATGAGTTACACCCATCCTAAACGGTTTAGGAACAACCCTAGGTGGACGAGCGAGGCTCGTCCAAAATGGGTTAAGGTGCACCAACACCTTCCACGTCGTTGAATCTTATGTAGTAGTATATCATCCTAAATTACCAGACTAGATTAAAGAAAGTAAAGAGTAAGAGGAGGACAAGACGTCATACCTTTTCATGTTCACATTTTTTCGCCAGTCCTGTATTAAAAGGTTTTCATAGTAAAAGTGACGGTTGTATTTTATCTACCCTTTTGTTTCTCGCAATCTCCTGCCTACCAACTCAACCAGCAAAGTAATGCCCCCCCCCCCCCCCCAACACACACCCAACCCACGATAGATATTTTTGGATACAAGATACCATGAATGTGCTGTGCATGTGAACCAAGCTGAAGACAAATTTGCGGTCTGAGGGAATAAAGAGTTACAAAACTGACAAACATGGCAGTAGCATACTTTTTACTTTTGCACACGAACCGCTAATTTCTATTAGAAAAGCGGAAAAGCCCAAGGCTATCAGGTTACTCACCGACAGCAACTACCAGGAAGAGAAAGGGGGGGGGGGGGTCATGATTGTGAGGGCAGCTGGTCTGTAATGCTTGTGCTTTCCTGAGAGTTGCAAGTAAGGCTTTTTAAGAAAAATGACCCAAACTATTGCAACAAAATATTCTTTTATTTCATTTCTCATACCAAAAAGGTTGGCATGAGGAACTTTGCCCAACTGACACAACGCAAAATCTGGTACTCATATGCGTCGAAAAACTTCTTTAAAGACGCGTCTACCACACCGCAATCACTTTGAATCTCCATTCAACCTTCCACCCAGCAAGACCTTTCTTGTGGCTGTGGTGTACTGAAGGCGCAAGTGCAAAGTGAGTGAAGGCATCTCCAAATGCCACTTAACGGGCCCAGGACTTCACCGCCTCCACGCCAAAGTCTCCTCGAGCAGGACCATGCTTGTGTCTCTGCCATGGTTTGGTTTAGTAAGGCTAGTGGCGCTTCGCACTAAGCCCATCATGGTGTTATGTCTCACTCCGCACGTAACAGTGGCGCACAGTTCTTGTTCAAAGTAGCAAACGTCGATTTCGATTTTGGACAACAGTGCCACAGTGTGGCTGCAAACATGTTCGGCTCGTCCTGGCTGTCATTTGCGCGTCTGCTCCTTCGTGTGGATGCGCTTGGGAGACGGACGAACTGCGGACATGATCAATCCGTCATGGATCAGTTCGTCGTGTGAACCAGCCATCAATGAAGAGTGCTGTTAATTTTGAACTTGACATAAACAGCCCGTTTGCAAAATCCCCCGAGCACGAGGATTTGTGGGAGAGACTCCCTCGCCCTGCCGCTCTGCCTTGAGATTGCATTGCCTTGTCGCTTGCCTCCTCTTAATCCTCTGTTTTTCGATTCCATTACCTGTTTTTATCTATTCCAATGTATTTTTTATTGCTTCTAAGCATAGGCGTAGACTTCGGGGGGGCATCGGGGCTCGTGCCCCCCCTGGTGAGATTCGCGGGGGGGAGAGGGGGGCAGGGCAGGGCCCCACCCTCGGGCTCTGCCCTGCCCTGCCCCCCTAAGATACAGCGGTGTGCTGTATCTTAGTTAAGTAAGCGGCACTCGAAGGTATACGCTACAGTGCGAGTAAATGAAGCGAGTGTGGGTGGCCAAATCACAGCGCTCTCGGCTCTCGCGTCACGATAGTTGATTCAGAGCTGTGCCTATCCCTATGACATGCGCGCGGGTGTTCATAAACGGCTCCTCTCGACTGTACGCGGGTCAAATTGAACCAACACAAACAGCTAACAGCGCGATAGGAATCTGTAGCAATGGTAGTACTCATCCCGGGAAATGACGCGCGAAGCGGCGTGTTGTCCGTCGGCACTCCCTTCGAAAAAGGCAAAATAAAGACAGAAATACTATATATATACAAGAAATATTGTGCACAGAAGAGAATAGAAACCCTTAGAAGCAATGAAAAATACACTGGAATAGATAAAATATGTAATGGAATCGAAAAACAGGATTAAGAGAAGGCAACCGACAAGGCAATGCGATCTCAAGGCAGAGCGGCCAGGCGAGGACAATCTCTCCCACAATTCCTCGCGGGCAGGCCGGGGCGCTCGGGAAAATAGCAAATCGTCTATTAACTGAGCAGCACCTTTCTGTAGGATGGCTAACCCAACCTAAAACCCCTGGACATGTTTGTGTTAGTTTCTTAAGTGGTGTCAAAGTGCCAGTGCACGAGGCCCGTGCAGCACTTGGACGCAAATAGCAGTGTAGCTCTGAAATGAAAGGGATTTGGAAGTGAGTTGCATGTGTCTCTCTCGTTCATACAATTCAAGTTGAACCGTATGTACGCGATTTAGCGAGCGACGGCAATGAGCGATGGAGAGCTCTCATTGCTCGGTTTTTGGATTTCTAGAAAGCTTTGCTCATCGCCTCGGTCGCTTGCTCCCGTCGATTTCATGTGGCTTGCCTCGTCGTGCAGCTGATCGAGCGATTGCAAAAGGGTCGCCATCACTTTTCTTGTTGCTCGCTAAATTGCTTACATGCGTTTTATACTTTATAGATGTTGGCACTTGCCAAAATGGGAAGCATGCATTTTATAAGGGCTTTGCCCTTGCTGACTCTCAGACTACTGGGATAACTTTGGGTTCCAGTGAAATACGACCACGTGATTTCTCCCTTTGCTTATGAGCTGAGGAGGAAGTAGTTTAAAACACTTTTTTTTCTGTTTATTTTGACACTAGTTAATGCGCGTTTTTGTTTTTTCTCCTAACCTTTACAGTGAAGTACTGCCAGAGGGTTAGTAAATAAGTGCACCATATACAGAATTTTTTTTATAAGAAGTCAGCGCCCCAGTCGAGGGAGAACTCGTTTATACTCTTCGCAAGCAACATCATCAATACAGACCTTACTTCTAAAGGCGCACGTCACGCAATGTTTCGAGTAGTTTCCGAGGACGAAAATCGAACTTGAATCTAACCTCCCACAGTGGAAGCGAATACAAGTGCCGTCGCACTAACGGGTACCTTTAGCAGTCATGGGTTCCGCAAAACACACCGCCTAGCTATCTGGTACCAAGCCGCCTCCCGATTTGCAGAAATCAAGCTCCCTGATACACTCACCAAGTGCCTCGCTTGGCCCCCCTAGTCTCCGGTGGGACCTTTGCCTTTGGTTGCGTTCCCGCAATCTGAGTGCCCGTGCGGTGGCAGGTCGGTTCCGTGGCTTCCTTGGCAAAAGCTCGAGGGTCCTCCAATGCGGAAAGCACCTGTGCGACAAGGAACCGGACACGTTCGCTTTCACGCCGACTGCACACAAAAGGATCATGTCATAAACGCTCCGGACAGAAAGGACTCAAAAAGCAAAACGAGTGAGCGAGCACTCACCAATTAGACTCATATCCACCGCTGGTTTTATGGGCACGCCGGCACCTAGGACACTTCCTTTTTTCAAGAACGTTCTTCGGTATTTGTTCCTAAAGTCTGAAAGCGCCCGAAAGTTGCGAAAGTTTTGAAACTCGCTTCGTTTTTGAAAGTTTTTGCGTTTTATTACGATGGCGATGGTGATGCGGCGATGCTCGTTGGTTCCGAGTTCTGACCAAGTTTATTTGACGCAACGTTAATTTGCTTGTTTTATTCGACTTAAATTAAAACTTTAAGATAAAAAAATTGTTTTAAGATTTATAAAATTATTTGTAATAAAGCATGTCGAAGCGCATTGTGTACTAAACTGGAGCTTGGCTTCGTCAGTTTCGTTTCAATTTAACATGGCGGCGACCACTATTGTGCCGTGTACCGTGCTCGACCTATTTGCTGTGCATTGGTTGTCCTGTTATCCACCTCCTGCGATCCTCATCAGCCCCAAGCATGCTGTCTAAGTATTGTGTCCTCGCCGGAAAGAATATCCAGTCTTCTTGGAAGCGTTGCTCGAATGTCGTCGGCACCCACGAACCGACCCGGCAAGCCTCACGTCGTTGCTTGGTTCCTCCACGTTTCCCTCGATGGATCCCCCAGCCCTGGCCTCAGCCCTACAGGACGTAGCTGGTGAAAAACAATCTACGACAACGCGGTGTCTTTGGAACGCGATTGCTACGATCAGGGGCTCTTAAAACCTCAGTAGCCCCCCTTCAATAGTGAACTCTTCGATGTGAACGCCCTTACCTTCAGTGTCCGGAGACTGCTGCAAACCTCCCACGAGAGCGGACGTCTTCTCCGGGCTCCGCAAACCCCAGAGAACTGTACGCGACTGTACGTGATCCTGGTATAAACATCGCCGCGCTCCGTCGGCCCGCCGCAGCACGTCCACCGAGAGATCGGTTCGCTCGAGTCTCGTTCTGCGAGCGGCACGCCCGTTTCTGCTTCGAATATGGCTACAGCCGACATCGCCGCTTCGCAGCTCACCAATATCTTTGCGTCCATCCTGAGCCAGGACATGAAAATCTCTCTAGAGCGAGACGACCAAGGTGGGAAATGGATCCCCCCTGGAAAGCCCCGCAAATCTCGTCTTCCGGCCGACTTTGACCCCGAACTTCACGTAGTTATAGTGCACCTCCCAGTCCGTCCTGCTGGCGCAGCTGCGCTGCCTCTTGACAGTTTGCCGGCGTTCTTGCAAGCAGCACAGCACCCTCCTCATACATGTACCGACGTGTCGCTCCACCTCCGGCAAAATAACCGTCCTCCGCACCCATCACGAATCGATCGTCAACTGGCTACTTCGCATCACCAATATCACCTTACAAAACACTTCCCCTCCCGTCCACTCCTACCCAGCCGCTCCAAACAACTCCTGCCGAGGTGTTATACGTGGAATTGCCTCGGAGGCCACCCCCGACGAGATGATCAATGATCTGGAGTCTTATCAAGGTGACACCCTTCACGCAAGGCGAGTAGGCACAACAGGTTCAGCCATCATCACCTTCATCGAAACCCATGTCCCTTACACAGTGTACTATCGCCGCCTTGAATTTCGCTGCCGTCCCCACAAACCTCGAGCCCATCATTGCAACAGCTGTGTCGAGTACGGACACCGTACTCTGGCCTGCCCGGGCAACCAGCGACGCTGCCCCCCGTGTTCCACCACCCTGGCCCGCCCTGACGAACCCCATCCTTGTACTCCCTGGTTTGCGTTGCTTCAACTCGCAGTGTGGTTCTCAAACAGGGCACTTGGTCCCGAATAAGCTGCTGCACCTTCACTCACTCCATGAGACGCATCCCTCAACAGTTCTAGCGGCATGTAAAGCGTGGATGCAGAATTCGGTTTATGGCAGTCACCTTGTCAATTGCTACAGTGGAGCACACTGCTTACAGAAAGGATCGTGCTAAGAACTGTAGGGGTGTCCTGTGGCCCCAAATACTCGACAGTTCGACGGTACAGTGTGCTCAGTCCAATTGTTCTCAACGTGTTTATTAATCGTGATCCCTGCAATCAACTCCACTGCTGTTACGGACGACCTGATACTGGTGCCGCTTATCAGGTGGCCCCAGAAACCACCAGGGTTTGCAGAACAACATCGACAAGGTCTACTATAAACAGCCAGCTATGCTCTTCGCACAGCCTGACGACAGTTTTGTTCAAAACGTGCGGAAGACTGGGTTTTGTACTTAGCGTGTCCAGTAGACCAGGCCATAACAGACTTAGGTGCCTTTCACCAGTGGCATACCAACTTGGTTTTGTGTGTGTGGGGGGGGGGGGGGGGGGTAAACTAAACCCCCTTCCCCTCCCCTTCTCCCCCCCCCCGGGGCCGAGGAGCGGTGCCCTTGGTGTCCCTTGGGCGCTGCCAGCCAGTGTTTGCCCTGCCCAGTGGTGGCTGTTTTAGGGGGGGGGGGGGGGCAAAACACATGACTTGCCCCCCCCCCACTCTGAGAACTGGGGGACAAGCGCCCCCCTTGACCCCCCGGTTGGTACGCCCATGCCTTTCACAGCCCTGGTCCTGCCACACCTAGAGTATCGCAGCTCCACATGAGACTCCTGTGAGGTTGATCTTTTAAGATCAGTTGAAAGTGTTCATCGAAGGGCAACTATACACTATTCTTCGGCAGCCAAGCTCACTCCAGATCACTCACTGCTTTGACATTGGCTAGAATTATGGCGCTTCACTGGACGACCAGAGTTGATCTCAAGTGTGGCCCTCCAGCGGGTTGTCTTATTATGCCTCCTAAACAGCGTTGTGGAACTGCAAGTTCACGAGACAGCACTGAAGGGAGTTGTTTGCAAGAATTGTGCTGGTGCCCTTCAACCACTTCGTACTGTAGAGCAACAGCCTTTCTTCTTGGTGTGATCTTCACTGTTCTGGCAATCCCTTTGTTTGCACTCACGCAGAACCTCCCTGTGTCCATCACAAGCTCGAAAACATCTGTAGACGGGAAACTCGCTACCTTCACTCCCACTGAGGTGGAGCAGTGCCTATGTGCTTTAACGTGAATTGCAGACTTTTACTTGTTCTCTATTTTTTGTTTCCCCCCACGTTTATTTGTTCCTTTTGCAGGGTACTGCGGGTTTCTTGGTATAGTTTTTGGCCTCTTTACTATAACGAATTGCTCTTAGCAGGATTAGACGATAAAAGCACTTCTAACGCTTTTATCCTCTACTATGGTACCCTTGGCCACACAACTGTACTATTCTGTTCAACCTAACGAAAAACGGGTTTTATGTCCGTTAACTAAGAAGCGGACACACTGTCCGTCAGAATTACGACAAAGTGTTTGTAAAATTACGGAAATTTTTTACAGTGGTGCACGCTGAAAGCCAGGGTTCCATTCCTGGCCGCGGAGGCACATTTTTGTTGACTTTGTAAAGTAATGTTCTGGCAAATTCGAGAACCATGCTGCTTGTTCGAGGTAAGAATGTTCCACACGCCGAACCTTCTACGCCGATTATTCCAGAAGCCCACACGTGTACATAAGGGGCTCCGCGTGGCGATCTGCATTCAGTTTTCGCCCCAGCGTTCGTCTCTGCTGCTACGCCGACTTCGACGCCCGCGACGCTCTGTTATTATCTTTTGTACCCTTTTATTTTTGGCACAAGTTCGCCACATTAATCGTTTATTTCTTCCTGTTTATTGGTTTTTGGTCACCACCCGTGACATTTTGGTGGAGGTGCGGGGTACCGCATGCCCGTGCAGCGTTTCCCTCCAAGTGCCCGCAGTGCAAGTCCGATTCCTGGCTCGGTGAGAAGACCACTCACCACGGAACCTGAAACTCGGACCAGCCGCCGCACCAAGGGAGAGGATCCTGAGTACGGTTTGCTGCTGGACAAGCCCAAGCCGAAGAAGACGACGATGGCCAACCAGTCGCAGAACCCCGCCGCTCCTGCCGTCGTCTACCTACCCGTCGCTCCTCGGACACCGGCTCCCTTGCACGGCGAAAACCACGAAGACATCGACGACTGGGTCCAACAGTACGAACGAGTGGCCCGTCATAACGGGTGGACAACAGAACAGTGTCTACAGAGTGCCTACTTCGCCTTGGAAGCAACCGCCCGGAACTGGTTCGAGAACCAAGAAGCTTCGATCACTTCCTGGGTGCAACTCAAGGCCGAGTTGCAAAGATGATTCACGAACCAACAACGAAAAGAACGCGCGGAAGAGCTTTTTCAAGCGAGGATCCAAGGCCCTAACGAGAGCGTCGTTAGCTTCGTGGAAGACGTCTTGCGACTTAGCAACCGCGCCGTTCCTGAAGCATTCGAAGCAAAGAAGCTCAGAGTCTTGATGCGCGGCGTGAAGGAAAACATTTTCGGTGGTCTTGTACGAAGCCCGCCTACCACAGTCGAAGGCTTCATGACGGAGGCCACCAACATCGAACGTGCCCTTCATGCGCGAGCCGCCCACTATCACCGAGTTCCCGGCGTCGGTTCCTTTTCTTCTTCCGGCTGCAACACCGCGGACATCGGCGAGATAATCCGGGACGTCGTCCGGGAGGAGATCAAGAAGCTTCTACCTGCCGCCGCAAGCCCAGCTTCGCCCTCAATCGCCGAGATTGTCAGGGAAGAAGTCCAGCAAGTACTGCAGCCTGAGGTTCTCGTCAGCACTGCTCCGGAACCACCGACGTTAAGTTGCGCCGCAGTGGCCCGACGGCCACCGCCCCCTCGTCGCACCTATGTCGCGCCGCCCCGACGTAAGTCTCCTGCGCCGCAGCACGACCGACGCCACGACGACCAGGTCCAGTACGCCTGCCCGGAGCCTCGCGCACCCCGCAAGACCGACGTATGGCGAACGCCCGACCGACGCCCACTGTGCTTTCATTGCGGGGAAGCGGACCACACTTACCGCCGATGCCCATACCGACGACTCGGGCTGCGCGGATTCCACCCAAACGACCCGCGCCCCCGGTATGGTGAACGCCCTCGGGAAATCGACGAGTACCTGCGACGACCTCAGTCCCCCGAGCCTGCGTCCCGCCGAGAGTTCCGGTCGCCTTCGCCACGACGTCCAGCTTCGCCGATGCACCGACCCCGACGTGAAAGCCTGTAGCCCCTCGCTCCACGCCGGGGAAACTAGGCGCGGCAATATGATACATCTATTCAAAATACAGTTTCTGGTCAGAGGTGCCTTTGCCCACTCCTTTACCCTCGTGGTTTGTAAACAAAAATCAGCTGTCCTCATTAATAAGGTGAACCAATTAGATCAACAAAAGCTCGTAAGGCAGGTAACCACCATACGTTAAAATGACACACGTCTCACTTTTACATTCCTAAGCTTTTATTTTTGTCTGTCAGGTCTCATAGAGTTCCCTCCTAATCAATCCCTATAAGTGATATCTGATTTTGGTTTTCTCATTCAAACTCTTCTGCGAAATCTTGTTGCAGTGCACGTCCCCCATGGAACACCCTGTCTCAAGCAATAAGAGCAGGACCTCGGGCACTGGGAATGTCCTTGGCACTGAAACAAAGAAAAATATATAAAACAACCGCTGTTTTCTTATGATAATTTGGGGCCCTCGGCGCCCTAACCGCAGTTAGCAGTGTCTTGAAATACAGGCTCAGTTACAGAATATAGGCTGCGCCCCATGATCTATTGCCTGACGCGCAATGCTCAAAACAAAAAAAAAAAATAAAAAAAAGCGCTAAACGATGGCAAATTTACCGTTTTGTTTGTTCCAAAATTAACGCTGAGCGGGTTGGGACAACGCTTCCTAAATCAACCAAAGACTTCTACACTAGCATTTTGACGTCATTACAGTGCGACCAGATTGGATAGGAATGCTCCATCAGAATTCGGGTGGGCCTTGTGTCTAATCGATGGTTCAAAGGACGCTCGGTTTGGGGCTCAAGCACCAACCCCGGAGCAGCCGCCATCGGGCAGCGAACGAATGCTCACCGGAGAAAAGATCACGACAAAACAGCTCACCGCAAAACTGTCCATTGGGGAGAAAAGCTCGCCGGCCTTTTAAAGGTTCTGGAGGAAAGCTCACCTGCGACTTCATGATTCAAGCGTTTACTGCGCTAAAGACGTTTACCCATCCGATTATGTACCGATTCCATATGTTCATAGTGTTAATCTGTAAAATCACTATCAGATAACATTTGTGAGTGTACCTCATACGCAACCTGGGCGGTGCCAAGGAAATAAAATATTAAAAATGCTGTAAAACGGTAATTCAAAGCTAGTCGCTATAAAATTTAATCAGTGTAATATTCTGCATCTTGAAAAGTTCCTAGATTTTTATAACACACGGAAATTATTTTCATGTTGCAACAGGCACTGCGCAAGCTAGGCCGAATCTTCACACCATTTGGTTAAGCAGGACCGCTTTCAATTTAACTCTTCTTATTTGTAAAACAAGGAAATTTCATACTGCCTCCATTGCGGATTCGTCAGAAATAAATATAGCAACAGCCGCGCGAAAACGGTAGTAATGAAAGCGGAGCGAGAGCTACTGTACAGCGCCCTGCTTTAAAATGTGTCACCACCCGCGCGAAAAATGCCTCTTGGTTTAGTTGTACTAGTTACCTGTATTTATAACGACAGCCTCGCATAACAATTAAACTTAACGTGAGTTTTTTTTTTCCGGACATATCCAAAAATAAGTGAGCTTTCCTCCGGCCCTCGAATGAGTGTGTGAGTTTTTGTCCGTTGAGCTTTTCTTCAAGATTCGGCCCATCCAACGCTCCCTTTGACCTTGGGATGAAGTGCAGTGGATGCTACGAGCCATCACAGCTAATTTAGCGCCGTGAACGTATCACCGGAAAACGCAGCCTGCCCGTCGCTGCGCCCGAACACATCATGAGCAGTGGCCGCAGTGTATTAAAGCTGAACTATTGAGACTTAGCATTTTTTGTGAAAATAAAATATGTTCTTAATGAAATCCTTTAATGTTAAAGTTGTGTGCGCCCGTCCGTGCATTTCCCGCTAAGTACAATGACGAAACTAAATCGGTGTTTGGGTAACGAATGTACCTTGATGCTACAGTTATAAATCACGTGATTTATACACCCATTAAGTGTATCCGTCAGAGCCGGCGGAGAAATTGATGTCACGTCAACTACGTCACATGACGTATACACCGCTTCAGTGTCCCCGCTAAATAGAGCGGGAAAATTGACATTTCATGATCTGACCTCATAGGACATATACACCCATTCACTTTCCCCGCTACATTTTGCAGCCGATCTGATGTCGCTTGACCTGGCGTCACTATACTTGTACACCAGTTTACTTTTTCCGCTAAATTTAGTGCAAATGTTGACGTCGCATGACCTGGTGTCACGTGACGTAAACACTAATTCAGTTTCCCCGCTAACTTTGCCGGGGAAACCTATGTCACGTAAGCTAAACAACATGAGTTTACCGGCTAAATTTAGCAAAGAAACTGACGTCATGTGTTGACGTCATCTGACGCATTAATGAAATTTCCCTACTAAAGCTATACACCAACGCACTGTTTACAAACAAGCCCGCTTTGCCCACACCAGGTGTGTGCACTACGCTTGCGCAAAAACCAAACTCAAAAAGAGTGAAGCGCCTGCGCAGTACCGACAGCAGCGCCACCGCAGTGGCGTGACGTCGAAGAGTATAGTTGGTGTATACTGTCGAGACCACTTATAACAAAGTCAGTTATAATGAAATAGCAACTACAGAGCAGAGATCACGATTTCGCATTCCCTTTCGCACATCGTTAACCGAAGTCAGTTATAACGAAATATCGGATATAGCGAAGTGACTTCCCATTCTCATTGACTTCGTTATAACCGGTCTCACGAGTACTTCGTTTCACCAGTCCAGACACAGTCAACGCTAGGAGCTGAAAGGACCCATCAGGCAATGTCAAAAGCGCAGCATCATGGTATTCCAGTACGTGTAATATTATCACTTGACCAATCAGAAACAGAAAAGGACCAGTGACTTGCGCTTGTGATGCTGCTTGATTCGTAGCTTCAGATCATAGCGTCCGCGGCGTCTGAACTTATGCTGAAATCAAGCATGGCAGGAAAATTGTCGGCAGGTGACATATACACCAAATAGGTTTCCCCGCTAAATTCAGTGGGAAAATCGACGCCACGTGTCCTCCACCCAGTTTATACGCTCAATGTACCGGAAAAATTATTAAAAAAAAAAGAATGATCACTCTTCGCACAAACGAAACAACAATTTAATGCCTTCGAAATTCTTTTAAGCGATCTCACTTAGCTTAAAAGGGCTGCGCAACGATATTGGGAAGGAATGTTTCTCACTTTACACCTGCTTACTGGCACTAGTAGGACTTCAGAATACTCGAGCGCAACGCCACTGACCACGAAGCGTCTTCGTCGCAGTGGGATTACCACGATAAGAGCGGACCTTTTCTTTCAGTCTTTTCTTCGCAAGATTTGACGACGGAGTTGTGGGGACAATGCCAACAATGCGATCCCCGGGAGTGCGTCAACAAGCTTTGCGATCCCCGATTTGACGATATCTAAATGCCGTTCATACAATGGGCACGAAGGCAGCATATGAATCCGAATTTCGCTCGTGACAAGCCTCGACACGCACTCGGGTATTGGCAGGTGTCCCATTGCTGGGATGACAGAAATAGCCGAACCTTAACAGTGCGAGAAACTCAGCGCACTCCCGCAGCTCTGCGAACCCCAACACGTGGCTACGTTAAAAAAACATTAATAACAATAATGTCTTTATCCTTCACCACAGATACATGTGGTGAATGGGAGGCCAGAGAAAAAGCTGCATGAAAGTAGCTTGACGAAGCTCCGGACACCCCATTCAGGAGCTACGACGCGAATTATAATATGCATTTACAATGACCATTTGATTGTTTTTGTGCATTTATATATGAGCATAAATAACATATGCAGAATCAAGATTTAAAGAAAAAAACAATTCGAGGTTATTATTCTTTGAAAGCTAAATCACATATATATTCCGAATGAAGTAATCATTAAATACCATAAGTAGCGTGTAGCTTATTTTCTGCTTACCATATTTGGTTCTGCATTTCGGAATCTGCCAAGGCTGGCGATGTCTAGATGAGTAATAGTAACTTTTTCTTTTGAATCAGCGAGTTCAAAGAATATATCGTTACGTCCACATGCCGCATACTTATACGTGATTGTTAATCCATAATCATGCGTTTTATGTTTATTAAGAATTCTGTAGATTTTGAACAATGGTTGGTCTTCGATGAATGTAGGGAACACTTGTAATTATTATAACGACCTTTTTCTGGAGCAAATGTATCGCTTCTAAATTAGACATGGATGTATTGCTCCAGACTAAGTTACAATTGCACAAATGCGAACAGAATAACGAACTGTGTAGCAGCCTTTTTACACTCGCGGGAAGAACGTGTCTATGTTTATTCACAATTCCTACTACTTTTCCTAGTTTAGCGCAAAGATATTTAATGTGATCATTTCATAGCAAGTTTCAAGAAAAAATTATTCCAAGCGTTTTAATAGTATGTACAAACTCAATATTTAAATATCCAAAGTTGAAGGGTGCGCGCAGTCTCCCGAACCAGGTGGTCGAAACATGACTGCTTTTGTTTTGATACATTTATGTTTAAGCAATTTATTTCTGACCATGCTTTTAACTTTAAAATAAATGGATTGGCTTTTTTATTAAGCTCTGCTCAGAACTGTCTGAAGAAATTATGCTAGTGTCATCCGCATAGATCAGGGATGGCCAAGCTGCGGCTCGCGAGCCGCATGCGACTCTTCACTTCTTAAATTACGGCTCGCGACTCCCTCCACTACACCCCCCCCCCCCCCCCCTTCCACGCCTCGCTCCTTCTCACATAAGCACTTTTCGAAATAGAAAAATAAAACGCGTTTTAAATCGAAAGACAAGTTGCGGTTTCGTAGTCTCGCGCTACTGCTGCTTTCCGTAGAGGTGGGCTGCTTTTGGCTCGGATAGATTGAAAATAGTTGGAGTTTCGTTTGTTGCTCTTAACAAACGTTTGCGTCCCCCCGCTCCCCCCGCTCCCCCCGCTCCCCTTGCGGCTCTTGGAAGCTTCGTGATTTTGTTTGCGGCTCTTAGGCCGGGTCAGCCTGGCCACCCCTGGCATAGATGATATATTTGCAACTTGGATCAATGATTATTAAGTCAATATTATATAGTAGAAAAAGAAGGGGCCCTTAGATACTTCCGTGTGGAAATCCTGACGATATGTTTGAAAGGGTCAATTTTTGATCATTAATTACCACGAACTGAGAGCAATATTGCAGAAATGATTTTAAAAGTTCAAGCGGAAGATCTTGGATACCCTAAGCAAATAGTATTTCTAGCAAAATTGTGTGATTATGGCAATCAAAAGCTTTGCTGAAATCTATAAATACTCCAAGTGTCAATTTCTTTTCTTCGAAGCTCCCAAGTATACATTCTTTCTGAACAAATAATGCTGCTTTTGTAGACCAATTTCTCCTGAAGCCAAACTTATATTCTGTGATAAGGGAATGTTTGTCACAAACATTCACAATCCGCGAGTGGCTTAACCTCTATTTATAGGCGACAAAATTACTCGCCTATAAAACAATAATTTGACCAAAACTTGAATACGCAAGCCATGTGTGGAACTCACATCAAAATTATCTAATATCAAACCTAGAATCAATTCAGAACAAAGACACCCGGTTCATCCTAACGATTATTCTCCAGAAAGTAGTGTCTCCGCATTAAAATCAAGACTTGGTCTCGCTTCATTAGCCACACGACGCAAAATTAACCGCATCTGTTTTTTTGTTGTTTTTTTATCAACTTTACCGTAGTAGTTCACAGTTCGGAAATATTTATTGTCAAAACGCCCATTATAATTATTTTCGAAACGACAACACATGTAAACTCTTTCAATACCGTTCCCACAATAACTCATTCATGTTTTCTCCCTTAATATAGTCTATTACAGAATAAAATAACCTGCCAGATCATGTTGTAATCACGTTTTGCGGCAAAGTACCAGGCGTCATAGAACCGGCTCCAAATCACGTGGCCGCCTATTCCAGGTGCGAGGTGAGGGGGTAAACGGGATTTGTTTTTCTCGAAGTTTTTTTTGCGACTGGCATTGCTGAGGAAAAAAAACAACGTGTGTTTCATAGGTCATGCATGTGAAGGAATAATTAGAAACTGTATTTACTGAAAGGAAAAAAATGCTGCATTGCCCCTTTCAATACTGCATTCATGCATTAGTTTACTTTGAAGGAAAGGTATTTTTTAACCCATATATTTTTTTTGTGGCTCTCATATTACTGTTTCCGGTTTCGCACTCTTCAAACGGAAGACGGTCACAGGTGTAGTGCGTCAGAGTGCGGCTAAAACCAGGTTCTTTCTCAGTGGACGCGCCTTCCAGCTTGACGCTACTGCAGAAACGTCTTCATATCTCTGCTCCGCACTGACCTCCGGAAAGTGCCCTTTTTAAGATCCATTCCTACGCCTTTGCTTAGGCCCTTGTGCACATCGCCCTTTGTCTGCGTTTTGTTACCTGATCTCCGAATCTTGCTCGAGTGAATCTGAGTCAATCTCGCCGGTCACATCACGTGATCAATCATAGTGCGATGCTCTACTCCCGTTAAAAAAACAAGCTCCAGAAGTGCCCGCAAAAAAAAAAAAAAAGTAAAAAGAATGAAAAAGAGCAGAACTAGCCACGTCAAGTTAAAATATACTTTGAGTGCTGGAAAACATTATTTCTAACGTTAAGGCAAAAGTGCAAAGGTTCGAGCGAGCTGGACGAGCTTAACGACAATAATCCCTACTTTAAAACGCAGAACGCCGGGTATTTTGTGGAAAATAAAGCTCAAAATGGCATACGTACTGAGACTTTTCAAGTGAGATGTTGCTGCTTCATAACGTACAAAAAGCACGCCTCAACAACAAATATATATATATATATAGTTGGTCTTTTTTTTTTTTTTACAAAAATAAACTATACACCATTAAATTATCATTCTCCGCCCAAATGTAGCGCTAGTGGTTTGAACCAGATCCCAAAGATCCAGAACAGTTATGTCATTCAAAAGTTCAACCTTATTTGTGATTTTCTAAAATTGTCAATGAGAAATGGGCGGCCGACGAAATCCACAGTGTTTTCTTTTTTAATGTTATTTTTCTCTCTTGTGCAAAGCCGCCTCGAGTTTTCTTCAGTTGTATGGAAGAGCATTGGAGAATCTAACTCACCTAGTATTGAGCGAGTGCAAAGAAAATTTATACGTGCCTTTTATGATCGTCACTTGCAGTCCAAGGTATTTTATGACTATGAGAGAATATGTAAACAAATTGGCTTACGCTCTTTGTGTAATAGGCGAATGACGCGTGATTTCATGTTCTTGCATAAAGTTGTTAATGGTTTTGTTGACTGCACAGCGTTACTGAACAGTGTATATTTGCGTGTTCCTCAACGGTCTATTCGCATACGCTCATTGTTCTATCCTTCCATTTTACACGACGCTGACCCTATTACCCGACTACAACTGATTTTTAACAAATTCGAATCCAACTTGGTATTGATATTTTTGGATGCGAACTAACATTTAGAAAGTGCATCGATGTCTTCCTTTCGTTCTAACATGTCAACATTTGTTACTTACATGAGAATTCTATTTATTTAGACGTGGTGCACCACTAAGAAGGCGTATAGGTGTTTGTGTGGCACTGAAAATAAAGCAAATCAAATGAATGAATGAAGCCCTTGACCGCACAGAGCTGAAAGGCGCCATTTACCCAAAATAGGCAAAAACGGGCGACATATTACGATTACAATATTTAGGATATCACTCATAATTTTTTGGAATACGATAACGGTTCGTTTTACACTTTCGCACCTAGTTCTTACCACCTCTACTACAATTCGGCAGAGAAGGCTCGTTCGTAAATGTTTAGTTTAGCTTGCGGTGTAAAAGCCCTGTAAATATTTTGGTACATCTTGTATGCTATTGGCTTTATGAATCTCTAGAACGGATTAACATCTAGCTCGGAGGTGCATCCCATTCTGCGTTAACTGCATTGTCCGCGATAACGGGGGAAATGGGCGATTTTTTCCAGCTATGGTCTGTTAGTCCGTGGAAATATTTCAAATTAAATAAATTGTAGCTTCTATTCTGCAGCACACGGGTGAGGTAACGTATCAAACCCGTGACAGAGTGCAACGGCATATGCGATGTTCAGCTAACTAGAAGCGGGCATCTAGTTCAACCCACATAGTTCGGCTCAAAGGTCGGTTTAGCAACCGTGATTGCAAACCCACAGGTTTAACACACAGTCATGGATAAATTAAGCTGGAACGAGCAAGCTACTACCTACCGGAAACAAAGAGTTAAGCTAGAAAATGACATTGAACGCATAAAAAGTTCGAGGGTGAGCTGCCCCTCGTATTTCACCAAGTCTGGTAATGCGGAAAACGTTTTAGTTGGAGCCAGTACTACGAGCCTAGATATTAGGTAATTTATGTAGACAGTCTCTTATTTCTGATGCAATTTGTGTATTAAAGAACTTTTCAGAGTGAATTCGAGCCGATTTACGTTTCTGCAGAGTTCCATAATTTTTTGCAGGTTGCGCGGATAAGTGTTGGGTAAAGTACATCTAAAAGGTACTTCAAGTAAAGTACAAAAGTAAATGAGACGTGATGTACTTCAACTAAAGTAGCAAGTACACTGGGTGCAATGTACTTGAAGTAAAGTACTATAAATACAATGTACTTTCGAAGTAAAGTACAAGTATTTTAACCCAATCTTTCATTATGCCCTTTCATTCCCCTATACAGTGATTTTTTAACTGGTATGCATTGCCCAGCAGCATGAGCTATTTTTTAAAACAACGGCGAATATCTGATAAAGTCAAGTGGCCACAGTGTAGTTATTTTCAGGAATGGAGCCAAATTCAGAAGTCCCTCTTCTGAATTTAGCGTGGTTTGCACTGGATTGTGCACCCAAGGGGGTTAAATGCACTAAGAGAGAGCGTCAGCCCCGTATCTTCAGCAAGCAACCTTCTTATACAGTAGTATGTTCTCCTTAATGGAAAAAAACATTGAGTGTGCAAGTGAGCTGGTGATAATTATTCGTAATGTGTCACCTGAGAATGGGGTGCGAAAAATTAAGGAACTTTCAAGTCGAAGGAAAAGAAAAAAAAGGAATGTCTCAAAACATTGTGACGTTCTCCTCAGCTGTCTTTTTCTTCGACTTGAAAGTATAATTGTTCCGCACCACAGTTTCAGGTGCTATATTATGATTAATCTTGCTCTCCCAATATTTTAAACCGCCTCACTTGCGCTGACCGACCGAGAAGTAGCGAGAGTTCAAAAACTTACGGGAAAGCCACCCCCAGAACAAACGGAGCGGCGCATCGTCTGCTCACGTTTCTGGTGAGAGTAGAATATCCCTCCCAGTACTTCTTTGAAGTTGACAAAGCATTATTTCGTGACACAAATTTAACAAAAGCCAAATTCGGGGGATATACTTTGAAGTCGGGAATTTTACTTTTTTGGAAAAGTACCAGAAAAAAAATACTTTGTAAAGTACAAGTACGTACTCGGAGAATGTACTTTAAGTAAAGTACAAGTTTCTCAAACTTGCTTGAAGTAGTACTTTAAGTACAATGTACTTAAAGTACTTCCCAACACTGGCGGATCCTCACAGGATGGCGTGCGCGACAAAAGAAAACTTTTTTATTTTCAAGCTGCTCCCATATGCTGGTAAGCGTTAAATGTAAACTTAGGTGGAAAGGGCCAAAGGCTGGTATACATACTTGCAACTGCTCTTACGACCGAGTGACTCAAAGCCAGTTAAAGCAGCAACACGGTGTTTTCTACGTAGCAGAAACCGTTTGCCTTTCCTCGTTATCACGTTAATGCTCGCATTCCTGAAAGTGTCACTATCGCTCCGCTCCATCATCCTCTAGTTCCCTACAAGCCACTGCTCAAAATTCCCGGTTGTAGTTTGTGACGTCACAATACTGAATCCGTGTTTGGGCGTCGTATTCCCCACACAGCAACCCAGGTCGCAGAGTTCTTTTCGGATCTTTTGTTTTTGTCTCGAAATTTTGGGCCTCAGAAAGACCAAAGAAACCAAGGTAAAGCCCACTAACGTAACCTTCTTCGGCCAGAGTTTGGGAGCCCCGCCTTAAAGGGACACTGAAACCCCCCAAAAATTGTTTTCCCTTTTTTGTCAGGCGATTCATTATGGTGTTGAATTACTACCCAATTAATACTTTGCTACAGAGTCACGTATTTTTTTAGTAAAGCAAAAAAAAAAAAAACGCAACTGCTCGAAACCGATACTGTAACTCCCGCACCGCACGGAGAAGTGGAGAGGATAGAGTGGGGGGGGGGGGAGCGGCGGAAGTCACGTGGCTACACCCAACACCGTGCAAGTTTTTTTTCTTCTCCGCACGTAGCAGACGAAATGCCTGGCGGGATTCGTTCGCAGTGCTATTCCTTTGCAGTTATGCTTGTTCCGCTCGCTATTCTGTACTTCAAGATGAGTTGTTTTGTACATTTAAGTGTTGGCAATTCGTAGTGAGTGCCCGTGGTGGATTCCCGTGATCGGCTCCGAGAAGAATACTTCAAAGATGTTGCGTGAAGAGCTGCCTCACATGTCCTGCATCTGAAAGTGACATTGTGCGGCTGAGTGCACAGGTTTCTGAAAGATCAACGGGTAGGGATTAATGGCTAGCTGCAATTCCTGTAGAACAGTCACGCGAAGCTCGTAAAGAGGACGCTACCCGATTCATATGCTCCTTGAATTTTGTGGAACGTGATTACATTGAGTTCGCAGGTGTTAAGAATGGAATCTGATACCATTTAGTTCAGCGACGTATCGTCCACAACAATTCTTTTTTTTTTCAGTGATAATTGTAAAAAAAGAAATGTAAACATCGCAAAATGCCTGACAATATAAACAAATGGTACACCCACACCAGGGATCGAACCCGTGCCCGCTGCGTATGAAGCGGACGTCTTTCCACTGAGCTACTGAAGGAAATCTTCATGCATAGCAAGGAAGCAAGTCGACTGTATGTCGGAAGTTTGCTGCCGATCCCCCTTCAATACATGCACTCCCGGCTTGAAGTCAGGCAGCACCACGCATTGGCCACATTTGCACATCGCAAAGAAACCGTACGCGTGCGTATTCAACTCGAAGTACGCACTTCGTGCTTGACGTTTGAGCGCGCGATGTCTTCGGCCACGAGGAGGGACGGCGGCTCGGCGACGTCTTCGTGCAATCGGCTTGCTGGTCGGGCGTGTCGTACGGGATGAATATCAGTTGTTTTGATCGGTCCAAATTTTCTCTTTCGAAGGAAGACAGAATTCGCCGGTACCGTGAACGACAGTTCTGAAGTTAAGGTCCAACGCCCGTCGTCCGCAGCCATCCGCTAGTCCCACGATACGCGAAACGACGCCATGTTGAGATATGCAGTGAACGCACAAAATGCTTCCGGTTGTCTGCACTGCTTTTTTTTTTCAATCAACGTATTTGCAGCTTTTTGGAAGCCACAAAAAACGGGTTTGATATTGTTTTCTATTTTTAATATTGACTGTGTGCCTTCAATGACCCACGACTTTGATTAAATTTGGAGGTCGCGTCGAAACCTTAGAAAACGGCCCGTGACCACGGAAAACAGAGTGAGCGCTACCCAAACCGGCAAGAGTCCGGTCGGCAATTTTCGGGAGGAAAGAAACCAAATTTCGAGCCGCAAACTCTGTTCTGGGTAGTTGGGCTCTCATACATAGGCGTAGACTACGGGGCGCCATCGGGGATTGTGCCCCCCCCCCCCCCCCCCTGGTGAGATCCGGGGGAAGGGGGGGGGGGGTTCCCCCCGGGTCATGATCCTTACCAAGACGCTGTTTACGTGCCATGTAACAAGCTTCTAGAAGTGGTATATCAACAAAATAACGCCCACGTTGCTTTAATGACAAAATACATGGGAAATGGAATCCCAGCGTGCTTTCGTTAGCTTCAATCTCCAGTTCTGGCGAGAAGGTAACGCGGCATCGATCCCTTTTACGTCCGCTTGATCTGCTTCCACAGCAGCCTGCCATTTTGCAATGTCCACCAGAAAAAAAAAATAAATAAAAAAGCGGAAGTACACAAGAGGGCGCCTACTCCATCCGGAGCTGTTCCAAAAGTCCATTTAGTAGCGACTCCGACGGAGTTACCCGAACCGGAGTCGTAGAGTCACAACTTAACGCTCCCAATGAACCGATAGATGATTCAGCCGTCCGCAAAGAGCCGCATGCGTGAGAAAATATTAGTTGGCAAGTCGTTAATAAAAATTAGAAAAAGTAATGGTCCAAGAGCACTGCTGTTACAATGATGGCTGAAGAAGATATACATACGCTGTAAAATGTACCCCTTAAATAAACTACTAATAATTGCCGGCGTAAAAGAAATTGCGCGGAAAAGCACCCCCCCCCCCCCCCCCCCCGGAGAATTTCTCAGCCTGCATGCTCCCCTTTCCCGGAAAAAGGGAAAGTCTACGCCGCTGCTCTCATATGCCATGTACAACTGAAAACCTCGGCGAACATAAATACCCTGTCGGTGCCCCTTCAATTGCTCAAACGATCCGTAAGGTTCTGCTTGACTACTGGTAGCTTGGCAGTCATCTGGCGTCATGGGCGTAAATCTTAAAACAGAGTTAGGTTTCAATTCTGGTTTTTCGTATTTCGTGTGGCAACTTTGGGCCTAAAATGCCGTCACGTATAAGATTTAGACTTCACTGTTGCTTTAATGTTTAATACATGGCACCTTCGGCGCCAATCTGGCACCCTGGCAATTATGTGGGGAGCCAGAGAAAAATCATATAAACACCAAAACTAACACCTTGCATGAAGCAAAACCGTACTAGACCAACACTATGTGTTTTTTTTTTTTATGTGCTACCAGAAAGGGTCACGTGTTTCGGTTTCAAAGGTGAATGGAAACGTTGACCCCGACAAGGGAACGTGAACGGGAAATGGACGGACGCCTCTAAGTGCCCAGACATTTGGTTCGGTACCGCAGGATAGATACGAGCCACTCTCTGACAACGGCCGAAATCGGGGAAGGAGTTTTTTACATAATCGTGCATGCCATTTCATCGAACTTCTCCATTTTGGGTCTCTTTTACTAGACTTACAAAGATAATAATCAACTGTCCGGCCTCACCTACTTGCCACCGCGAAGGGATAACAGAGGCAGGCTTGGTTGTCGGAGAGACACCAACTAAAGATCCTTACCTAAGGTTTATCTAATGGCATCCCAGAAAACAGGAAATAATTACACGAAGCCACTGCGACGTCGCACAATCCTTCTTAGTCTTTTCCTCACGCTGGTTATACTCGCATTTACCCCAAGAACCATAGTAAAAGAAATCAAGCTTTCCGCGGAGCACATGGCTCATACACTCTTTGATTTTGCAAATCAAGATATATTGAGTGAGTTTTCCATTGACTTGCCGTTATTTTATTAAGACGTGAGAGTTCCAAACTCCAAAAGTGCGTTTTTGTTTTTCGCCGACAACAAAATGATTTAAGAACCACTTCATTTACCGTATAAAAAATGCCCGAAACATTCTCTTTTCTTAATACGCCAACGAGTATAACATTTTCGCCTCGAAGCGGAGACACTAGTGTATCTCAGCCGTAGAATAATAGTTTCAGCTGACGCGGTTCATGGCTGTACACTGTTACCGTGGTTTCCATTCTATGGCCCGCAGGTTAGTTTCTCTGTTACGACATGTCACAAACTTCGACTTGTCACAAACTTCAGCGATGTTTCTCAGTGTCAAAATCTAAACGCAAAATCCAGTTGTTGTTTTTTTACGTTGTAAGATTTGGAGCAAAGTTTGTTTTCTCGCAAACCTTTGACTACACAAGTCTAGATTTGCGAGTTCGTTTGGGAGAGTGATTTACAACTAGGTTAAAACATAATCATGGGGTGGCCAAGCCGCGGCTCGCGAGCCTCATGGGGCTCTTCGAGCATAAAGAAATATAGCACTACGTAAAGAGCGGACACTTCCATAGGCCCCAGCGGCTCAATGCCGCGTCAGCGAGCGCACCCAGTGGCCAATATAGTCCCTAGTTGAGTGTTGAATGGATGAATACACGCAGTAACCGCTGGCCAGATGAATGAATGGATTCAAAGCGTGTTCTGGCGGTATTTTTGTATCGGGCAGTAGCATGCGCCCTCTAGTTTAACGAGTCAGTGTTATTGTAACTAGCATGATTTTTGTTTAAAACAGAACTGTTTTATAAGCATACCTTAATTGTACTGCAGACGAAAAGTCATCCAGCGCTATATATAATTCAAACTGACCGCAGACCGAAAAGGATATTTTCACAATTGTGCTAACTCTCTTAAGGGGACGACGTGGGACGACACCAGAGTTTGACACACAAAAGTGTTTGTTTTTGTAACTATGACAAGCAAAACAAACATCAACTCTGAAGACAAGGAGCGATGTATGTTATTCATACATTACAAAAATAAGAATACACATGCAAAATGTATGAATAAAGCGTCAACAGTTGTACACTGGAAACAAAATTCTGTATTACAGAGCGAGACTTACAGCGACAAATGCAATAGGATGGAGGCCATTAAAAAAATTACCGTTCAAGTTCCATGAAAGGCGCTTGCACATATATGACTGGCCCAGTGGCTTCTAAATTCAGTGACCGAATGCAAATGTGCGTCAACGAAGGAATTACAATCGCAATGCTTCTTACGCATACCATATACCATAACCGCAATGGAAGAATGACTAGAAACCCTCACGAGACAACAAGCCGCGAAACCAACTCAACCCACACAACGAGGCAAGAGGCACAGACCAAGCAGCCGAAGTATCCGCCCTCCGTCGAGTCCACGACTCCGAATCCAACCGTCGCGCCGCAGCCATCGCCACAGCCGTTGAAGTCGTTTTTGGTAGTTTTCAAAGTTCGTAATAATTTTAAACGTTTACTCTGTACAACAAAGCTATTCATTAATATATTTGACAAATGTTCAGAATGAGTGGCACTGTTGCGCATGCTAACGGCCAGTAGAGCCCCTAACTCCTGGGCCGCGAAACGGCTTGATTGGCCCCTCTTTACGTAGTACTATATTTCTCTATGCTTCGGGGACCTAACTGTGGCTCGCTGCTCCCTTCGACACCCCCCCCCCCTCCCCCCACACACACACACGCACACTTGCTCCCCCAGTAAATAGCAAAAACAAGGTCAGCTTGTGTTTCTTTGGCTTCGTGTAACCATACTCAGATGAACAAGGCTCCTTTCTTAGGAAGAGGCTCACACAACACACATGCTGAACAACCACTTTAATTGTAGAATTATACCGTCTCCGCTACTTGGGTAGAAGGAGAAAGTAATTCGCGCCCTTTTTATTGCCTTCTTTCTTTTTTAATAGTTCCTTTTTATGACTCTTAGCATATGTACGTCTGGCTACGCCTGATGTATACAGTTATGACCCCCCCTCCCCCAGTAATGGATTATTGCACTTACCAACTTCCCGCACGCCGCACGGCCTTCACAAATAGATATTCTAGAAAACAAAAGTATTTAAATTTTTAAACCACAAAAAAATCGCTTAAAAAGATTGCGCGAGCGAATCTTAAATGGGCGATACCTTTCAAATCTTGCAAGAAAAAACGGGGCAAGAACAAAATCTTCTGAAGCGAGTACGTACGCTGGGCCGATTTCTGATTAGAACCAAACGGAAAACTGTATTTCCGTCAAATGTTTATTTTCGAAGTCTTAGCCCCAACAAGACCAAAGACGAATTTTTAGATTTAGCCCATGGTCACAGGAGCGTTTTAACGTAGCGCCAGGCTCGTATTCATTTGCACAGCCAGGGGAAGTCGTACGTAACTTTTAAAAATAGAATTGAACGAAACAGCACAAAAAGTCATTGTATTAGTATTTATTTAAAGAATCCTTCACTCAGACCACTTCACAGCAATTCACTTGGTTTTGAAAATGATGACACTTGTTACTTTTAATGCTATGGCACATCTTATATTGAACTTAAAAGCTTAGACATATACGCATCAAAATGTATAATATTGGTATTGTAAAATAAGGTTGCGCTGGCGATGAACAACGTTGAATGCAAGATAAAACGCTAAATGCGTGCATTTCATTCGTATTTTAAAAGAGTAATATATAGCATTTTCGTTTTTTTTGTCTTGTCTGATCAATCATTGGGTAATATAAAGATTAATCAAAATCAGATATCACATATGGTGTCGGGATATAGCGCAGTACGTACGTACTAAGTTACACCCAATTTTACAAATGCTTGAAGATCTCAAAATACCCGTTATAGATACATATAATATATATACATGGTGTTTCCGAAGCGCAGGCAAAATCGCTTCTGCGAAAAATACTCATTGCACAGAAAGAACTTTGATGCCGCAGTTGTTTGCGTCATAGTGTCCATTAACGAAGTTTATTATCATTCAAGATAATTGTGTACTTATCTAATTAACTTGTTAATGATTGGTTTTAAAGGGGTGGTTTCAAATAGAATTTTGCTGGGCATGATCTAAAAATACTAAATACGCCCGAATTATCATGATATAAGGCAGGCACATCATTTCAATTGTGCGATGCGTGCGCCGCCAGGCATCGCACATAGAAGAGGCTAGAAATAAAAGCGTCAGGACTGTCCCGTGCGTTTTTGCCTTTTTCACGTCGTGCTAGTGTGAATACGCACCTTTACGAGCGATCCGCGGTGGCCAACGTTACTCAAACACTCAGTTGGTGAAACTCGCCCTTGAAACCTGGGTCGGTGGCGTCCACCGAGACCCAGCTAAATGCGATAACGGCGCCACCATTCAGCGACGAGTTGAAACATAAAAGTCGCTTTATATGGCTGCTGCTAGAGTCACTGAATGTTCCCAGACTACCGAAACTCCCGGGCTTGAGGTGCTAGATAAAAACTCAATATTTTCTTTTCGCTTTTCCTTTTTTTTTTTTTTACTGTGGTCACCATGAGCTTTTAGAAAGCATGTTTTCGCGTAAAAATAAACGTAAAAACGTTTTTCTGCAGGAACTTTTATTGGAGATCGGTGCAAGACGGCAGGCGCGTGATGTTTTCAATCATCTTGGGTTGCAAGGTTTTGTTCCACAATTAGTAGTGTTTTTAAACAACCATGTCTCACCGGTGATTTCAGGTAGCGCGTCGCGACCTGGGTTCGTCCTAACGTCGGTAGTAGTAATGGGGTGAGTCTTCATCCGAATCGAGATTCGGAAAGATTCGGAAGAGTTCGGAAAGATTCGGAGCGTTGCCATGGTTCCCAGATCACGTCGATAAGCGTTTCAACTTTTCGTGATATTAAATTCACTACATTATACGAAGTGCACAAAATAATGTTGCGATATAAATCATAGTAATAAATACAATTTTCCGCCTCGTTTATATTATTTTGGATGTTTGTCGAGAACGGTCTAGTGGAAAAATTGGTTTCGGGTCCGGGTTACGACCAGAAGAGGCATGCTTGGTGCACGTGGAAATACAAGCGAACATTTTCGTCGTCGCAAGAGATCGATGCCGTACGTGCTGTTCGGTAAGGACCCATTTCGTGCCCATAATTACGGTCATAGTGGCACACACCACACAAGTGAGTACAACGTGTGTCCAGTGAGGAGTTGTTATGGGAACACGGGAAGCAATCTGAAACCCCTTGCTCCGTCCTATTACTGTCTCCTGCACTAAATTCGTGCCTTTCCGGTTAATGACATCCGATTAAGGTACGGTATTTGTTTCCGAACAATGAAGTAGACACCGCTGTGTTGTGTTTCTTTTTCCTGAAATGCAACGCATAACGTTTCACGGCCGACTTGCTGCCGAGAAGGGAGAAACGCCCCCGGTGCTGGTACGCGTTGAAGTTGGGACGAGCAGCATTCATCTCGGCCTCGTGCTTTACAGCACAGACATACGCAACTCTAGAAAAGGAGGCGAATCATTTACTTGCTTGAATATATTTATTGTGCGTTGTGCCACATTATTTATAATACACAGCATCTCTCTACATTTTACCGGTCACCACAAAACCGCACAGAAACCGTGCATTGATTAGGCCTACGTCAACCATACCGATCAGCTGAGCTGGACCTGGGCGCGTGCCAGGGTTTAGAATGACAGTACAGGGCATACCCTACGTTGAAATAAACGAGGCGAAATACATGCAGTAACAGTACCTAAAAAAATACAACTGACCGTAATCGCGAGGTTTACGGCAAGGCCCATGCTGCCGTCCGCAACCAGCGACGAATCTGCCGAATTTCCGAATCTTCCGAATAATCGTCGCTCCAAGTTCGGAAATTTCCGAATCTGTCCGAATCCAAATCTCCGGTGAATCAACCGATTACTAGTCGGTAGCAATTCGCGGCGCGTCCGCTTGGAGACTGGTGCTGGCATCCCTGAAGCACCTTCCACCGTGTATGTTTCGGCGCAAGAATGGCCGATTAAAGCCAAAATAGAACAATCGCAGCGGATGCTATCGAATGCAATACTCCTGAACTTATAACAGCAGCTCTGCAGTTCCTCCAGTAGCCTCTGCGGGAGAAATGGCGCCGTTGCGATTGTCATTAATTCGGTTCAAGAGTACGGATCTGTTCTACTTTTTCAGAGCAGGCTCTGAAACTGAGTTGTTCTAGTAACGTTGGGGGGGGGGGGGGGGGGGGCGCACACACGTTGTGCGTTTGAGACATGGAGGCGGCATTGCCCGCGCAAAGATGCGCTCCGATCACAAACCGAAACCCAGAAACACGTCCACAGTGAGCATCCTTTTCGTAACGCTGTAAAATGCTGCGCGTCCCTTATATCATTGTAATGTGAGTGTATTTAGTAGTTTTTGAGGATGCCCAGCAAGATCCTAATTCAAACCATTATTGTGAAATAAATCAGTAACAATTTATTCTCTAAAGTAATTATTTACACAATTATATTTAAAACTAATAATTTTATTTAATGTGCCCTTTGAAACAGACCGCTACGGGATCACCCTTTTTTTGTGTGATGCGCAGTTTTCACAGGAGCGATTTCGCACGCGTTTCCTGAAATACCGTGTATATACATGTGGAGTAGAGGGCGCCGTTTTAAGGCTGCCAATATGTCCAAAACAACCATTCACGTTCTCTTTCTCTCTCTCTCTTTCTACCTACCTCTTCCCGCACATGTGTACGTGGAAGCATCTGCTAGAAGAAGATGCCCAAACTTTCTGTCGTCTGATTACACGTTTGCAAAAAAAAAAAAAATAGCGTAAATAAAAAAAAAAGGATTTGTGTAGGTTTCCCTGTGTCCCTTTTTCTACACACACTCTAAAGAAAAAGGGTGTCGTCTTACACCCTTTTGTCCCATAGAATGCCCCCCAAACATTCAGTTCCACGTACAGTGCACTATAGTCCAGCAGATGTCCCCAAATCTTACAAGTGGCTCAATATAACGGTGCCATATAACATATTAAACCACTCAAGTACGTATAAAAAGAAACAGGAAGAAAACAGTGAGGTTTTGCGCTAAAATCGAAAAAAAGTCTATTTTTTCGTATTCAGGAACGCGTACATTAGCTATATTTTAATCACTTGTACCATACCGCTATCAGGCCTCCCTTGAAAGTTAGTACTGTCGGTTGGACGCCAGTGTGCTGTACGTCGAACTGAAGTTTTGGGGTGTCTTATATGGGACAATGGGTGTAAGTATACACCCTTTTTTTTGAGAGTGTGCGTAAGATTTGGAGTCGCTTTACTCCTTGGGGGGGGGGGGGGTATTGAAACTAATCCAGGGCCCATGACCAAAGCGCGAGATCTACTTGGGTAAGTCTTTTACGAATGACAAATATCAAGGCGGCGAATAACTGGAGAATCTAATCGTTTAGTGGGGAGAACGTGTGCCTAAAAGAAGATAGAAGAAGGTTTGCGTCTTAGTCACTGAGGTCGTCGAAGCAACAAGATCGATCGCTAGGGCGAGGCTAATAGAGAGTTTTCGTAGACCGCGCTGCCCCCTCCGCTAAGCGTTCCGCAACGAAGAAGTTGCTACTGCGCCTGCGCGCCGATAGCCTCGACTGTGGAGTTCCCGCTATTGTAGCGGGTTGCGGAGGGCCTTGCGGGACGCCGAAAACGATCTACGAAAACTCCCTAATTTCAGCTTGCCACGCAGGGACCCTTATATACACGCGCGGCATCTGGAACATTCGGAGTAGAGCGTTCGGCGTGCAGAACATTTGCAACTGGTTCAGACGACAAGGTTCTTGAACTTAGAAGAACGCTAATTTGAAAGAATAAATAAACGAAGGGTCCGCTACCAGCAATCGAACCTGGGGCCTCCGCGCGAAAGCCAAGCAAGGTAACCACTCGGCCACGCACGCGCTCGCGCGGCGGCGCGCGTTTCATTACTTTCCCCTTGAAAAGGAGCATCCTCTCGATGCACGGAAACAGAACAGAGCAAACCATTCAATATAATGGAAAACTACGGAGGCTTATAAAACACGGTTCTATCGAGCGTAGTACCGAATCACAGTTCAAAGTCTTATCGAGCGTAATGCGGCTTGGGGCGTGGTGGGTGGCGTGATGATGTTCTTCTTAATTCCGTCAGCCGTCACTTCGCAGATCAGATTTCCGAGTCGGCGAAGCACTCTGTACTGTCCAAGCTACCGTTTTAAGGTTTTCTCACCGAGGCCGCGGTGGCAAATCCGCATCTACACCCCTACCCTGTCTCAGGGTTGGAAGTGGGCATTACGGAGACGGAGGTCGTACAGGCGGGCGTCAATACGTTGTTGGTTCTGAAGTCAGAGTCTGGCGAGCTGCCGAGCCTCCTCTGCTCATTGAGTTTTCAACTTGGGTGTTGCCAGTTCCATCGTCTGCTGGGTGGTGAAGTAGCATTGCGTCGAGCATGGTTGTGACCTTTCTGCTGTGCACGAGCTCGAAGGATGCAACTCCGGTGGTTTCCTGGACGGCCCTGTTGTAAGCAAAGGCCAAGTGCGGCAACACTTCGTCTCATACCTTGCGCTCTACTTCGACGTACACAGAGGTCATGTCGGCCATAGGCGTAGACTAGGGGGAGGCATTGGGGCCCGTACCCCCCCTGGTGAGATCCGGGGGGGGGGGGGGGGGGGGGGGGCTCCGGCCCCCCCCCCCCCCGGGCTTGGGTTATGATTCTTACCGAGACGCTGTTTACGTGCATGTAACGAGTTTGCAGTAGTGGCATATAAACAAAACAATGCCCACGTTGCCTTTATTGACAACATCCATGTAAAATGAAATCTCAGCGTGCTTCTCTGCTAGCGCGGAAAAGCACCCCCCTCCCCATTCCGGAGAACTTCTTAGCCTGCCCCCCCCCCCGGGAACATAGAAAGTCTACGCCGCTGATGTCGGCATATCGTGGAGGCCCTCTCTCAGCCCGTTGGTTTTCGGGTGGTGCACCACCGTGGTGCGACGATAGCTGGTGTGTCTGAGACGATGAATTTCTTGCGTCAGCTGCGGCATACAAGACGACCCGTGATTTTTAATTAAAACCTCCGAAGCGTCGTGCCTAAGGACGATAGCCTCGATGAAAAACCTGGCGACTACAACCACAGTTACCGACGGAAAGGCTTTGGTTTTGGAGTGTCCTGTAGGATAATCCGTGGCGACGATTGTCCACCGGTTCCCTTGCATTGATGGTCGAAACGGTCCACGCATGTTCATTCCGATTTATTGAAACGGAGAAATTGGCGCCGGAATCGGCTGACGAAGTCCCGACGGCTTCGTGGGCGGCTTTTTGCATCCTTGGCATCCACGACACTATCGGGTCTAGACATGAACGGTTTTATGAAGCTTCGGCCAGTAGAATTTGCACGAATTCCACTGCGCTTGGATTCGGAAATGCAGAGTGGTGCGGCGATTGCTAGAGGCGATAAGCCTCGACCGCAAGGTACACTTATACTTCAAAAACAATCGATAGGGGACACTTACAGTATTGCGGTCCACGCGAAGCGGTGTTCGCACTCATATTGATCGTGATAGTAGCTTTCGTAAGATGCTGCGGCTCTTGTCGACAGTTTGTAACAAGGTTCATGTCGCGCCCGTTCTGAAGCTTTGTTACACCTCTTGCGACGCCAATTTCTGGTCGCAGAGGCAACTGGACGCTGCCCTCAAGCAGAACTTCGACGCAGAAAGCTTTATCGGTCCTGACGGGTACAAAAACAGACGATCGTGGCGGCAGGTTTACGTGGTCAGCGAGGACTCGTGCTGCGGGTGATGTCGCTTTGGGTTTTTCTGGTGATGGAACAGTCTTTCGTAGCGTTAGCCGGTTTGCTCCAAAGACGATGACCGCGCCATACTAGCAGAAAAAGTTTATTCCAAGGATAACGTACCTCGCACAGTCTTGACGAAAGCCAATCTTCACGGGGCACGTCTTCCCGTGGATCTCGACGCGAGCAGTGGATATTCCGACTAGCGTGATAAGGCGCCCACCGGCGGCTCGTATTTGAGGGCTTTCCCACGGCGTTATCTCTTTCTAAAGACGGCGTTAAATAGGTACGCATAGCAGAGCGCGTTGGATGGAGTACAGTTCACACCGAAAGAATAAAAACACAGAAAATACACGAGGGACAGACCCACACAGTTACATTACACTATGATGAACCACCAAGGTTGTTCATCATAGTGTAATGGGCATCATTTAAATGTAGTTACTCGTTGAAAGAACTGTGTGTGTCTGTCCCTCGTGTATTTTTTGTGTTTTTATTATTTCAGTGCGAACAGGTTTCAGGGTTAATTCCGCTACCCGGAATGAAACCCGTGGCCTATGCGCGAAAGCCAAGCACTGTAACCACTCGGCCAGGCACCCACTCGCTTAGCGACGCACGTGGCAATATCCTAACAATTCAGACTGGCCACAACGACATCCTTCAGGCAGTCAGATATATGAACATAAAACAGACCGGCGGCGAGGAATCGGTTTTTCTTCTCATCGTACGCGCGAGCCAGTTAGGAAATGACTTTTTCTCAGTGAAAACAGCCGGCGTAAACTGCAGCGACAGTTATAATCACTGGTGGCATCTGCTGTTGCCGAGCTAACCGAGCTCAGAGCAGGCTGCGATGACACAGAAGGCAGAGCGTGCCTGTCGAACCTGATATTTTTTGGCGGGCTCTATTGCAATAAAGAAGCAATGGCGCAATCAGAAAAGGCTGTTCGCGATGTGCGCATGGAGAGATTAGCGTTATTAAATTCCCCGTCATCTATGGGAAAACAACCCCGCAAGTGCACTCAGAAATGAGGTCGCTCAATTACTGTAGAAATGTTTCGTCATAAAGGCAACATGGCGGTGCTTGCTAATACATAAAAATAAATTTTAATACTTATATATTCAAATGAAATCGGGTGAGTGAAGATTTTAATACATCGGTGGCGTCATGCTCGGAGCCAATTACCGCAATTTTGAAGACCACAAAAATAGCCTTTTAGACTGGACTTCGAAAAACTTCTAATTAGGAACAGATGCTACAATTATATGCCTTGCACACACACACACACACACACTGTGCACGAACTAAACTCTCCTGCTCAAGATCCCCAGTCACATGAGCATGACATCGAAGCTTACAGTCATGTATGAGCTCTCCAGCCAGGTCGGAATGTACCTGAACGTATAATGCCAGTAATTTGGATCGGGATACACGATCAGTATAAAAAATGTGGTTCTAAGCGATTCTTTTTTTTTTCCTTTTTTTTATATACATCTTTGAGTTGCAGAGCTCTCAGATCAGCGAACAAATATACACTTTAGTTTCCTGCGACCTGCAAAATTTCTAAACATTTTAACAGTATTTGCTGTCTCGTTTATCGAGACAGCAAATACTGGTAAACCGTTTAGAAATTTTGCAGGTCGCAGGAAACTAAAGTGTATATATGTTTGTTTGTTTGTTTAACCAGCAAATACTGGTTAAAACGTTTAGAAATATAGAACGATGATTTATAAAGTCTATCCTGTCCTATGAAGTTGATTGCAACACCTAGGTGTTATTCTCGCCTATTTGATGATTCCTTACTTACCCTTGTAGGAGGAGTATGACGAAAATAATAGCTAGTACCCGCATTGTTGGTAGAATACTGGAACGCGCCTTCTAAAATGTAGCATGAAAAGGCTATCACCTCCAACACCCCGCACCGAACTCCTTTTTATGTTCCACCAATAACTACCAGATAAAGCTCAAGACGGGAGTTTTTTTTTTCTTTTTTCATGTAAGCGCACACTTGTCCAAGAGGAAATTTTGTTCACGTCTGCATGTAGCGAGGTCGATGACATTTAGACGGATTAACAAAGCGGCGTCTTAGTGAATGCAGCATAAACAGACAGAGTATGCAGGTAGGTACTAAACACTGCTACAGTATTCCCTACGTATATATTCTTCCTGTTCCGCGAAAGGTCACCGAACTTTGTACCGCTAACTCCCACCTGCCAAATAGATTTAAACCTGATGGTGTTAAAACACACGGCGAGCCAAGAATGGCCGTTAAAACAACTTGCTGACTATGACATTGTCATGGAGATATTCGAGTAGCTGAACACCAGTTCACTATTCGCAACTCTAACGCCCTATAGGTGGCGGGGCGGTAGTTCCAAGATGGCGGAAGAGACGGAGATAGATTCTCCAGGATTTCAAGTTCGACTGCTCGCTGACGCTGCTCAGCGCGCTAAAAATGAGTTATAGCCTCTTCGATACTCACAAAGCCTGGCAGTTCGATGACGGAGCCATAGACCCGTTGCTCTGGGGCAGGGGGCGCGAGCGAGTCCGGAAGACCAAAGCCGTGTATTGGGAGAGTTTGGCCAATAGGCGGAGCAAAGGCCGCCGCCAGCGCCGAATATTCCCCCCACGCTTAGAGCGTAAACTACATTTCTGACACGGCGTCGACAAATCAGGAGACCGCGACTTCACAATATTGCAAACGACATTTAAAGCGTGAAATAGAAGCGTTCAATATCGGCCTCTCTACTCCATCTCACACATGTCGGCAGTGAAGACAAAGGCACAGGCACGTGAGCCTAGCTCAGCAAAACGCTTTTGTTTGTACGAGAACTCGTGCATAGAAGGCACTTTCCAAAGCCACGCGTTCGTGCCCATATCTTTGTCTGCACTGCTAATGTTTGTTCGCTCTGGGCCGGCTTGCAAGAACAGCGTCCTGAGACTGGCTGAAAGTAAACAGTGCAAAGGGTGGGGCGCGCCAGCTTCTTGAGACGCAGAGTCCCGCTCGGCTCGTGCGCTGGCTTTGGCAGTGCTTTCTTTCCCCGACTCAGCTGAGACGCTGTTTCTAGCAAGTCGGCCCACGGCCGGACTAGAAGCGCGCCCTCTCTTTCCCTTCTTACGGCCTTTGTAATTGGGGCAATCGCCACCTCCCGCCACAATTCGCGGGGGGCGCTGTCACCTCACCCCTGGGCTACCCTCTGCCGGTTGCACAGAGAGCGTCTGGCAGTGTATCTCAGAGCGGTCGCAACTTGCGGCCGAGATTTTTATAGCCTTTAACACCTGATCCTTACGTTTAGAGCAACAGCCACTATCTAATGCGCTTCTGATGATCCCAAAACGGTGAATATTTGACGCACGTCTCCGAGAGATTCGGGAGTAAAAACTTGTAAGTAGAGACAGCGAAAGCAATTGCGGAAAAACTATGCTCGTCTTTACCTCCAGGACTTCTGTTGCAACTCAAGAACAGGAGGAGACGGACCCCTTCTACGTGGAGGATTTTTAAATGATAAATAATCCGTACACTCTCGTGAAATGTAAGCAGGACCAATCTATCTATTTCCCTGGCCTGCATCATCATTTCATTGGACGCACATAAAATCGGTCAGCTGCTCTAGACGAGGGTGTCTACAATTTTCGCACAGTGCATATTACAGCCTAAAGTGCTTCCTTAAGGCTTGCGCACATATCCAGCTGATTGTTCGTTTCTGTCCGTGACCATCTTTCATGATTAATCAGAAGTATTCTGAGGAACTTGTTGCAAATTAAACCAGCCAAGCGCTTTAAGTGACTGTTGTCAATGCCCTCTGGGCAACTTAGGATTGGCGCGTCTTCAAAATAGGGTGCAATGAGTTGCACCCTATCTAGTTGCACAAGTTCGTGGAGTTCGTGCAAATTTTTATACGGAAGGTGCTTAAGAGCTTTTAAATAAAGCAGCAATGTTGTCCAGAAGTGCAAGGAACCTAGGATTTGAATAATGAAGTCCGCTTTTATCCTGGCCTTGCAATAAGACGAACAGAGGATCACCTCTGTTACTCGTAGTCAACAGCATAACACAGGCGTCGCACCCAAACTCACTAATGGATTTCGCCAGCACCTATCGACGGTCACGGAACTCATAGAAACATTTGACGATTTTTCAGCTTCTTCTAATGAGAGAGGACAGATTGATGCGATATGCCTTGACCTTTCTAAGGCGTTTGATAGAGTACCACACACTGAACTACTTCATAAACTTTCTTTGCATGGTGTAATTTAGAACGTGATATTCTGGATCAGGGCGTATTTATTTAATCGGGTGCAGTATGTAGAGGTTAACGGTGACCGTTCAATTGTAGCTAAAGTGCCCTCGGGCGTCCCCCAGGGGTCAGTACTCGGGCCAGTATTATTTTTAATTTACATTAATGATATCGCGGCGGAAATAAATCAAGGGGTTACTGTGCGACTATTTGCGAATGATTGTCTGGTATATTCAAAAATCGAGGAGCAAGACGACCAGCGCAGGTTAAGTGCATCTGTTGGGTCTATTCAGGACTGGTGCTCGAAATGGAAGATGAAAATTAATACACAAAAAACTGTTTTCGCACGAATAACTAACAAAACTAAGAATGTTCTTTCTTATACTTACGAGCTTGATGGGGGTCCTTTGGTTGAAGTTGATAGTTTTAAATACTTGGGTGTGACACTTTCTAAAGACTTGAGTTGGAGTAAACACATAAATGAAATATGTCACAAAGCAATGAAAAAGCTTTGGTTTTTAAGACGGAATCTGGCCAGTGCTCCGCCTAAAGTGAACTTAATGTCCTACACAACGTATCTTAGGCCAACCTTGGAGTACGCTGCATCGGTATGGGACCCCTATAGAAAATTCAAATTGGTGAACTCGAAAAAGTTCAGAGGAAGGCGGCGCGATTTATTCTATCCAAATACAAGCGACTTGATTCTGTCACAGATATGCTGAACAGCCTCAATCTCCCCTTACTTTCCGTCCGTCGAAAAATTGCTCGACTAAAGTTTTTCTTTGTGTTTTCTCATCACCTGTATAACATTAACCCGGATTTTAGATTAACACATTGCGCATCGAGAGAACTCAGATACGTTAGCACTAATCAGTTTGAAGTGCCCAAATGTAATAATGACGCCTTATAGGTTTTCTTTTTTCCCTAGAACTGTAAAAAACTAGAATGATCTCCCACAAAATATATTGTCATTGGACTGTTTAGATGATTTTGAGAGCGCCCTTTTGAATATGACTGGTTTGGAATTATAAACAGTAGTTAAATATTTTTTTAGAAATTTCGTTAAAGATTTCGAGTGCTGAGAATTCATTTTGTTGAGTGCTATATAATATATTGAATGTTCGTGCTATTTCAGCCCCTTTATTTTAAGTGAATGTCGCTGAATGTGTACTGTACTGTAGTCCTGATGTTGTATGTTTCAGTGCTCTTCTATACCCCACACCTGTTAAAGCCCCATACTTGGGGTGAACAGTATTCATAAATAAATAAATAAATAATGAGTTTCACCAGATAGCCACCGACGTACACCACACCAAAGTTGCCAAAACAACAACCTACGAAGCTCGAACACCAGCGCAAAGCAGCTCGAAGGGACTCTCCAAGTAGGGTGAACTGGGGTGAGGCGGTTGCGCCCCTGGTGGCAAGCAAGTGAACTACATACGGAGAAAAAATGCCATTGGCTCTCGGGCGATTGCAAAGGCCGTAAGAAGAGAAAGAGAGCGCGCGCTTCCAGTTCGGCCGTGGTCGGCCCTGGTTTGGAGCGCACGTTCGTTTATTCTACACTTGAATATTAGCGACACTAAACCCTCACATGCCCAAAGTTTTCAGTAACCGAGAGCTAGACCTTTTCACTCTAGCGACGCTAAAATGGCTCAAATTAGTCGTGTCACACATTTAGAGCACACGACCGCCGCTAGGGGTTGTTTCGCGGCCTGTCGTTGGCCCCCAGATGCTCGCCTATTCAAACCAATGTATCGTCGCCAAACTCTCTTCATAAACCACTCTACGGAAGACTTACGCAAGACGCAAACGTGTTATGCTGGCTGCACCATCCGTGTGGTGCTGTAATGTTCGATTTTGTACGTGCTACGTTCCAATACCAGCATCTGTAAGATGCGCAGTAACAAAACGGTTAAAAAAAAGATTTTTACAGCTCAGGCCGCAGCGTCTCATTAAACATTCCTGTCATCTTTACTTTCTTTCATAGCTTCCGCGAGCACGTATGTTTCCCTTTACGTGATAGCGAAGCCGAAGCTACTCGCAACAGCACGTACTCCTGGACGATGCTCGCACTGCACGAGCGCGCGTGCTTGGCAGGGACGCTGAAAGCTCGCAGCTCGCTCTTGTAGCCTCTGCTACACTGGCACTTAGAAGGGAACGGAGTAGGAAAAATTCTAGTGGGGAAGCGTATTGACGCATGTTTGAAACGCGAACTAAATATTCTATTTTTCCCGCCTGGAGCGCTGCTTAAAATTTGAGAGCTACGGCCTATAGAGTGCCCGGTCGTAGATTAGAAGCGCGAAAATCTGGTAGCACAAAGCATTTCTCAGGGAATCTGGTATTCAGCGCACAGCTTTTGCAGCGGCGAGGACCCAAAACATGGTTTGCAAACCCGACGAGAAAAAAAGCGGTATCCCGAGGAACGTGAGAAGCACGAGCGGACATTTCATTGCTCGGGACAAGTGCACTCTTTAAAAAAAAAAAAAAAAGAGTCCCTGTGACTCTCTTTGGGGGGTATTGGCGCGCCGCAGATTTGACTCCTCCACGACTTCAGTTTGTAGAGTCACTTGTCTCTTATTTAAAAAAGAGTCCTGCGACTTTCATCACACTGGAGTCATGGTACTGTATGGGCGACTTTAGGTGACGCAGTCAACTGCGACTCTTTAACGACTCTTATCCAACGGAGAAAAAGGGTCACACGACTCCTTCCTGGTAATCCCCGTGACTCTGTAACAAGCGTTGAGGACCCTCCTTTTATGAAGAGTCCACCGACTCCTATCGCAAAAGAGTCATGAGAGTGTATGAGCGACTCTCCGAAAGATAGTCAGTGATGACTCACTTTCTCTGGAGTATAGCAGCCCTAGTCAAGTATCAGTTTGTTTAACAAAAGGAGGCATTGTGATCGTTAGGAGACTTTTTGCCGCCTGCGAGGTTCAACTTGAATTTCCCTAAAAAAATGGTAGTAACATCAACTGTGTGAAAGTGTAAAAGTTGAAATGGAAACTTTGATTCCACCTAAAAGAAGCGGTAACATCAATTGTCTGCAAGTGTAAACGTCGAAATGCAGAACTGATATCGTACAAATTTCTGTAATGAAACATGGAAAAATTAACGATGATGGTCTTAACAATGCTGTACTGAATGCTGCTCTAAAAATGTATCATGAAACACAACAGAAGCTTTCAGGACAGCATTGTTTTGCTACATTGGAGTTTGCACACAACAAAAAAAAAGTAAAAGTTTTTTTAATCGGCAGCTTAACTTTCTATTAGTTTGATTACACTTATCATTTACAATAGGTCGTATATCTTTTTTATCACATGTCTGAACTATTGGCAAGAGCTGGTGTGAACGAGCATGTTCTGTTGCTTCATGCCTGCTTTGAGTGGACTTGAAAGTATAAAACAGAGAGGACGAGGGCGGGAGCAGTGCATCTTACATTTAGCAACAACATAGAATGGCACAACCATAAACCGCCCCCAAGGGTCTCAACGTTCTCAAAGACGGAAAGGAGATACTAGTTATAAAGGAAAGGGAATACACTAAATATATAAGTTTGAAAAGCGCATCACTAATCTAGTTATCTCTGATTACTTAGAATTCGACCTTTGTCATTGTCAATGATAATGCAGAATTATTCTTGTTAGCAGTCCAAAAGGGAAATGTACGATAAATATAAGAGTTTAAAAAGCTGTAGCGTCACGACGAGGTGTCAGTAAGCTAGTCATCTCTGGTGATAAGAATTCGACTTCTGTCTTTGTCAATGATAATGAAGGTGCGGGAGTGTTGTTGTTTACAGCCCCCATGGCAAATGATTCAATGATTTCTCTCCCAAATCTGTTGTTGTGCCCGCCCAGTATTTTAGTATAAAAAAAATGAGGAGTACAGTCATCGCATGTGCGGCTGTGAACGACAATGGGGTGATACGACTTATTTGAAACCTTTGATGCTTCCAAGTTGTGTTCTCTGAGTCGATGGTTGACGCATCTCCCAGTCTGTCCAGAATACTGACTGCCACAGCTTAGTGGAATTGAATAAACCTTTCTTTCTTCGCATTCTACGAACTTTTTAGCATGTTCTACATAGCACCCTCGGGGACTGTCGCTCCTATTAACCTTTTTGCACAACTGTTTGATGCGCATAGGATACGAAAAACCACACTCGTGTCGAACTTGGACGTTTAAATTCTATCGCGTCCAAGTTCGACACGAGTGTTTTTTTCTTGCGCTTTAAAGGCCCCAACAGGAGCATTACATAAGGAGTGTGTGTGTGTGAGGGGGGGGGGAGTGTTTCAAAAAGGCGTGTTATCAAACGTAACTAGTTTAATGCTTGACAGAAGGTTACAATGTGGACGGTATCTGCGTCCGCCATGCTCGCCGGTTTCTTCGTCTCCTCGCGTAGGTGATGGGGGAAGGCCCGTACGCCACCGCATGCCTTGGGTGGTGGCGCCATCTGTCGGCTCATCTTGTAACATCTTCGTTTGTTTAAGTAGGGACTACCCCACAATAAAGTCTTGAAACTTCTTTGGTAGAGCTGCTGTTCTCTTTGGGCGCGTAGGGGTACGGATTGGGGCGAGTTGGTGGTCAGGCTCGTACGTCTCAGGTACTGGTGTCGTGTCTGGTTCGCGCTGAGGGGAACCTTTGACCTGGGGTGTTCTGTGGTGCTCACAATCGTCCTGAGTAGTAGTAGGGACATCTGCTTCAGCTTGCTGGCAACTGGGTATATATCGTATGTGCACTCTGTTGCGGCGTAGCACGCCGTCACTGACCTGTACCTTGTATGACCTGTCACCAGATTGCTCCTTAATGGTTCCCTTTGTCCATAATTCTTCTTTGGTTGTGAGAACCATCACATCTTGTCCCATGCTCAGAGGTTGAAGGTCTTTGGCCTGTTTGTCGTGATAGAAGAACATCCTTCGTTTCTTCTGCTCCAACTGGTTTCTGGCACTGACAGGTTTTGGCAGCAGCTGCTTGGTTGTCGTTGGTACACATGTGCGTGTGCGTCGACCCATGAGGAGCTGTGCAGGGCTTGCATGCATGTGTTGCAACGGCGTGTTACGATGGTCGAGAAATGCCATCTGAGGATCGCCATTGCTTTCGTCTGCTTTCTTTAAGAGCATTTTGACAGTCTTCACGGCAGACTCCGCCCTACCGTTCGATCTTGGGTATCGTGGGCTGGACGTGACATGTTCGAAGTTCCAATCGTTCGAGAATTTGTTGAACGCTTCACAAGCAAACTGTGAGCCGTTGTCCGCGATCAGAACACTTGGGATGCCGTGTCTTGCGAAGTGTGCTTTCAGTCTGCGTATCACATGGGCAGATGTTAACGAGTTGAGTTGGTCGACCTCCCAGAAGTTGCTGTAATAGTCCACTATGGCTAGGAAGTGCTTGTTCTTGTGTTCCAGTATGTCGCATCCAACACGTTCCCACGGAACGTCTGGTCTCGGGTGTGGTTTCAGCGTCTCTCGTTGTTGCGCTGGTGCATGTTTCTGACACATATTACAGGCTGATATGTGGTCCTTGATTTCAGCATTCATGCTCGGCCAGAAAATACTGTCACGTGCACGTCGTAGAGTGCTTTCGATACCCATATGCGGTGAATGTAGCTTTTCTTTCATCTCTACACGGAGTGCTTTTAGGATCACCAGTCGTTGTCCCTTTTAAGCGATGTCATCTTCCACGACAAGTTCGTCTCGGAAAGGGAAGTACATCCTGATTTCTGGTGCAACATTGTGCCTTTCTTGCGGCAATCCTGTTAGGATCACTGCTTTCAGCTTTTGCAAGGTGTCATCCTTCAGGGTTGCGTTGCGGATCTTTTTTGCAGTATCCTCTCGCACAGGTAGGTGGTTCACCACGTTGATGTCTTCGAGCTGCTCTTCGCAATGGTCGTCTGGCAAGAATGCTCGTGACATCGTATCGGCCAGTAGAAGTTCCTTTCCTGGTCGGTACTGCAGGTCAATGTTGTAGCGTTGAGTCTGTAGGATCATCCCTTGCAGTCTTCTTGGAACTTGGTCCAGCTGCTTCTTCATGATGGCTTGTAGTGGGTTATGGTCTGTGATTACAGTCGTCAGTCTTCCGAAAGTGTACTGGTGAAACTTGTTCAACGAGAAGACTATGGCAAGCATCTCCTTCTCTATCTGCGCATACCGCACTTCAGTAAGCGTGAGAGCTCTGCTCGCAAAGGATAATGGCTGTCCATCTTGAAGGAGTGCAGCTCCTAAGCCACGTTCACTGGCATCGCATTGTACCATCAGCGGTTTCTGTGGGTAGTAATATGCCAACACTGGGGCTCTTTCTACCAAGTTCTTTGTCTCTTGAAATGTGTTGTCTTGTTCATCGCTCCATGCCCATGGTTCACTGTTGATGACCAGCTTTCTGAGCGGTTCTGTGACCTGGGAGAGCTTTGGCAGAAAGCGTGCAAGGTAGTTGAGCATTCCACAAAAGTGGACCTTGGACGTCAGTTGGAGGGGGCATTTCTTGAATGGCTCTGACCTTTTCAGGGTCAACACGTAGTCCGTCTTTTGTCAGCAGGTGCCCCAGAAATGTTGTACTTGTGCGATGCAGCTCCGTCTTGTCTCGGTTGAGTCGCACACCAATCTTCTGACATCTCTGCAGCAGGTTTTCCAGCTTCTTGTCATGGTCACTGCGAGCTTCTGCATCTGTTTCGCCGATACCATATGCTAGAATGTCATCTGCCACACACAGCACACCACTCAGTCCATCCAGAGCTGACTGCAGTCTCTTCTAAAAGATTTCGCTCCTGACAGCGAGTCCAATCGGAGGCGTAGCTATCGGTAGCGTCCCATTGGTGTCTGGAAGGGAGTGAGAAAGCTAGACTCTTCGTCCAGGATACATTGCCAGTAGCCGTCTCGTAGGTCCAACTTCGAGAATATCTTTGTATTTGCGACTTCAGGCAAAATGTCATCCAGGATCGGTAAGGGGTGCCTCTCCCGCTCAAAGGCTTCGTTGACAGCCTGAGGATCAATGCAGATTCACATTTCACCATTTTTCTTTGTAGCGATGACCATTCGGCTGACCCAAGGTGTCGGTTCCGTGACACTCTTGACGATTCCTGTTAGTTCCAATCGTCTTATAGTTGTCTCGAGCTGAGGCTTGATGTTCACTGGGACTCGGCAACTTGTCACTGCTTTGGGACATGCCGCTGGATTGGTCACAAGGTGTACGGTCCCGGGCAGAGAGCCTACAGAGGTTCCAAAAAAATCGGGGTACCTCTTCGTAATGTGGTCTCTTGAGTTCACTTCACCAACGCTGGCAACCAGGTCGTAGTCAACCGTGATTAGCCCGATCAGTTCAGCTGTCTTCCGTCCTATGAGGGGTGTGAAGTCGATACGGACCACAATGAAGTCAACGACGTGTTTCTGCCCGTTGGCTGTAGTCACCCTCAGCCTTGCCTTGCCAGATGGGATGACTTTCGTTCCATTCCACATGCGCAGGGTTGTCGAGGTTGGCTCGATATGTCTGGGCGTCACACTCTTGTGGTTGATAACATTCACTGCAGCTCCACTGTCCACTTGGAACTTGACTTTTCTTTCATTGACGGTCAAGGTTGCAAATAACGAGCTTGCTTTGCCGTCCTGCACCGTGAGTATCTCTTCTGTTGAGTCGTCGTCGTGCGCCTCCACATTGGCGACGGTCTTGGTGCTTTTGCATAACGCTGCAAAATGGTTCCGCTTCTTGCACTTGTTGCAGGTTTGGTTCCATGCTGGACATGCTTGTCTTGCGCGCTCGTGAGTCCTGCCGCGGTACCTACAGCTCTGTACTGGTTGCTTGAACGCAGCCTGTTTGTCTTTCTCTCGGTCGGCACGTGGTTGTCGGCGGCGATTGCTGCTACCCTTCATTGCGTGGACTTCGACCGTGGTGCCTTCTCTGAACACCTTCATTTGAAGCTTCGTTGACTCGTGCGCTAGGCATACCATGACGACTTTTTCGAGCGTCGGTTTTTCTAGTTTCAGAATGTCCGCACGTGCTTTCTCGTCGTTTACTCTAGAGCCACTAAATGAGCTGCGCTTAGAGTACCGGCACTCCGTTCCCCGACATTGTTGTGGGCGCCGCCATATTGGGGCTTGTGCAGAGCAGACGCAACTGCAGATCGTCATGATTCAAAAGTGCGACTTCCTCAGCATTCCATTCGGTGTTAGGAAGCTCATGTAATATTGCTTTTCTCTGTCGGGGACTGTTTAAACATTTGTGGAGGACGGAAGAGCGTTTCCTGTGATTTCAGATAAAGCTTCAGATAACTGGCAACCATGATTTTAAGCCACAATATGGCCAAGTGTCGTTACTCTGAAGCGTAGCTTATTCAGTGGCACTAGTTTACTCCACAGAGGATTTGGTCGCGGATCACCTTCTCCTTTTTTGTTCTGAAAATGCAGTCGCAGGTTTTCAGTTTCAGGTCGGTCAGAAAAGTGTCGAACCTCTCGTCGGGGAGTTGTACTCGCATGCGGAAGACGTAGCGTGAGTACACTTCGTTCTGCTTCGGCAGAAAGTGCGCATCCAGTAGCTTCACAACGTGGTCGAAGTCAAATTCAGGGTGCGGTCTCGCTTCCGTACACTCTCCGAAGTCCAGAGTATTGTAAATGTCTAGCAGGGTTGGTCCTCCTATCGTGAGAAGAAGTGCGACTTGCCTTTCCGATCATGCTCCAGCGGCATCGGTCGCTTTCAGGTACTGCGTGAAGGCTTGTTTGAACGTGCGCCATCGCTCCGCAGCGTTGCTGGCGTTTTCAAACTTCGGCGGCGGCGGGATCCTGTCCATGCTTGCTTCCGTTGTCGTGGCGGTCGTAGCTCAAGCGTTGGCTATTGCCGCTTCTGACACCATGTTTCAAAAAGGCGTGTTATCAAACGTAACTAGTTTAATGCTTGACAGAAGGTTACAATGTGGACGGTATTTGCGTCCGCCATGCTCGCCGGTTTCTTCGTCTCCTCGCGTAGGTGATGGGGGAAGGCCCGTACGCCACCGCATGCCTTGGGTGGTGGCGCCATCTGTCGGCTCATCTTGTAACAGGAAGTACATGAAAAATACAAAAGATCAACACATGGACAGACAGGTGACTGACACCTACAGTGCTGGTAAGTAATATAAACAGTGAGAACAATCGTGTGTGAAATAAAACTGGTACATAAATACACTAGCAAAAACAGTAATTAAAGCATTGCGGAACAAGACGGGGTCACCTATGGCCAGGCACAACCAGGGTAATCACCGACTCACACCAAGCATAAAGGAGCTTCTAGTCCGGCTTGGTGTCCTGCTGCTGCTATTGTCTGCTTTTTCTTTTAAAGGAGTATCAATTTAAGGCTAAAAGGGAACGCAAGTAATAAATCAGTAAGTGCACTGAGAGCACTTGAAGCACAAGGGGCACGCTCCCTACTGAGGACAGAGGGGAGGGTACCAAGTCTAGCTGAACCTGTTTTGCAGCACCCTGCATAAGCTAGGTGCTGGCAAGACTGGGGCTTATCTACTGAGAGTGTCTAGTACAGTCAAAGAAAGCATTATAAAGTTCTCTGCTGGGCAAGCTGCTTCATGGCTGCAATAAAAAAAGAGTACATTAAGACAGGGACAAAGAAGGAAGGGAAGACTTTTTTTCTGAATAAACTAGTTGGTAGTGAGCGCTTGTTTCATCCTTTCTCGTCCCCGTCTTATTGTGCTCCCTTTTTAGTTGAAACGAAAGCAAGCCACGATGGAATTTAGAGAGGGCTAAAAGCTTGCTTTAACATCTGTGTGCTTGTGCGGGAACGCTTCATGTACGAGGCCTACTACAAGGTAGTAATTATCACAATTTCCGTCTGAGTAACAAAATAATGCCTCTCTGCATTACAAAGTATACTATAACTTTTCGCGTGCTGTACAGATATAGGCATATTTTGCATGCAGAAAAGGGGGGACACTAAAACTAATAGTAATTTGTTTATCATCCTTGCTTAGATAAATGTTTCTGAAGTTGGGCATGAAAGAACCGCCTTCGAACATGAACCCGAATCTGGTCTTTGGTTTGTTTTAAGTCATGGCCAAGTACTCCTAATAAAATATTGAAATAACCAGTTGAGAAGAGAGCGGATGATACTTATCTCACTTGGTCTTTAGCTTTAAAAAGAAATATGTTTACAGATTGACCCCCCATAGCGAAGACACCCTTTCAAACTGATTTATCTTAAACAACCATAGTTACATGTGATTTATCTTTAGCATGAGTAGTTACATCGCCAATGCAAACGGCACGGCTTTCCTCCGCTCTCGTCCCTTCCCCTATCTTGTTGTCTTTTTGCAAAGATCGGCGATTATAAGAATAGCGTAGGCATTGATGACAGCAAACGGAGCTTGTTAGTGGTTGTCTGCACCAGTTTAATCATAGCAGTCTAACCCTCTCTTCCAGGAATGCAAACAAAAAGATGCTTTCCCCCTGAAAAAAAAAGGAGTAAAGTGGATTGGAGTATGACCTTAGCACCTCTATACTCACAAAGCATGCCAGTTCGATGACGGAGTCATAGAGTGCCTGGTCACAGGTTTGGAGCGTGAGTATTCGGTAGTACAGAGCATTAAAGAGTCATTCCTCGGGGAACCTGGACGTCAGCACACAGCTTTTGCAGTGGCGAGGACCCCGAAACATACTTTTTTCGTGTTTCGCGTCCGCTGTGGCGAGACTCTTCTCCGTTGTATACCCGTCCACCTTTTCCATTTCGGCGACCGCTTCTCGTGGCGATCTGCCAGGTTTTGTCAGTATAAAGGAGGCTATCGTACGGCATATAATGGTGCTGTGTAGCGGGTCGCCCTCCTGCTGTTTGATATTGGGCAGCCCCTTAGTCCACAGAACTCTGAGAATGTAGAGGTTATCTATCCTGCCTGTGACATTATCTGCAACTCGCAAATTTCAGTGCTGCATTGGATTGTTTACAGCAAGGCATGCAAGTGAGTCATGTTTTTTTTATCCGCAAAACTTTCAAATGGCCCAATTGTTTACCTTGGAAAAAACTGCACGGTTCGGGGCACAGCCACGCAAGCGGCAAGGCGTTGACGCCAAGACGTCCCGTTCTCTTTTCCTCGCTGGCTCTTGTGGTACCCTTGTCTCCGTCGACTGAAAGGAAAATCACTTCAGTGTCGTGCATACTTGAGCCTCCGCTGAAGCAAAAATTATTCCATATGAACCTACCTGCCATTAAAGACCAAAGTTCACTTCTTCACTCTTACTTCCTACCCACCTAATGCAATGGTTTGTTAACAGGAACACCACAGTTAACTAGACAACTCATTCGTAATGCAAGTCCTCCTTAGTAATGAATCATGTGCAAGGTCTAATGAAACAACAAGCATGGGCACTAAAGACACCCTCCTACATGGGGGAGTATTAGTGGACCCGATTCGGATAACATTTGCGAGGCCTAGCTTGACAACATAATAAATGACATCGTTTCTGGTCACAGTATTTTTTTCTAGATGCCTTGGCATTAGTTCTGGCCTTGGACTGGTTTTGAGAGCACCCATATAATGTTTGCAACTTTGCCATGGGAACCACGAAGTTCTTTCAAAACTAAATTGCAAGCTTTAAAATAAAAATACAAGAAAAGTTGTACAGATGCACGAATATAATCACCATTGTCTATGCCCGTACCTGCTGGCACCTGTTTCCAGAAAAATCAACAAATACCAAAGTAATACACATATTATACATCGTGAAGAGGCCTGCTGACAACCTGATGAACAGTATATTGAATGCCAATAACGCATGAACTGTTAAGTTTTCCGCTCACTGCATGGTTCTCTAAAGGCCCGTTCACACTCTTGCAGCCTCTTAAAACTGGGTTCCATAAAACCTCTCACAACGAGAGGACACACTGGCGCCATTTATTGGGTAGCAGAGTAAACTTGGCGGTCCGGCATATGTGCTATTTTTCTGGTGCATTTTCCTTTCTTTTTTGGCTCGAAAAACTTTTGTCAAGGTTATAAACTAGCCTTTCTTATAGGTATTACGCCCCTGCGACCTCGGAAATCCCGCGAAACCTTCGCTCTTGTAAAATGCAGTTCCAGTATCACCGCATAGATGGCGCCAGAATGCCAGTGTGTACCCTCGTCCTAAGAACTTTTAAGAAGTTTTAACATATCTCGTCTCTCTTGGTCGTACTCGGTTGCAAGAGCTTGAACGGGCCTTAAGACTCAAGTTTTTGCCAACTGTGTTCATTCTCTTTAATCTTGGAAAGTGCTTCCAAGATAGCAGTGCCCATGCATCCTAACGAAGTTGCTGGTGCATGCTTGTGACACCCTCGAAAGCTTCTGCCGTTGACTTTGGAAACCTCTGGACGCACACATACTGCGGTTCCATCCTCCCGTCGAGGCTATCCGCTTGCGCTTGCACAGCTTTCGCAGTTAGTTTATGCTGAGGCGAGACGAGGTATTGTGGCATTTGCACATTCAAGATAGCAAAACCCACCACATGTCGGCTCCGAGCGGCATGATAATAATACCCAAGAGCTATTTCGCGTATGGTCTATAAAACCTGTATAATGTACGATGCTGAACATGCCAATTGCTACATAGTTTAGAGCCGGGAAGGTGGACATGCAGCAAGGCACGCACCTGCAATTGCATCCACTTTGGCGGGTGTAATGGGCTTCCTTCCCACGGCGCCATACTTTGTCACGCCTGGCAGGTTGGCTTGTCATACTCCTATTCACCAGGTCCTCGCCCTTGTAGAGGCACCGGGACAACAGGATCAGCAAAGCGAGTCGAACTTGGTCTTACCTATAGCCCAGTCAACTTTTTTTTCTGGTAGGCAAACCCCACCTTGGAGGTAACGCTGCAAGTGTAAACATAATCATAAACAAACAGGTGCTCAAGCAAGTTTTAGTACAGGTATAGTGCCTGGACGTTTTCTCCAATGGTGCAATTGGCATCCTGTTCCTCCCATGTATTAAGAGTTGTCCCAAGGAAGCAACAATGATGTTACGAAACCGAAAGTGTCATGCTGTCGCAAGTCTGCAGTTGGTCTTCAAACCTCTGGTGAATAAGACAAGCAGGCACCAGTGCCGCTGTCGTCATGACGTCCCAACTTGTGACTGTGAAATTACTGTGGACTGTCGAGGCACCGAAAATAATGGTGCGGCAAACATACTGTATTGCTAACCCCACCTAAAACCCCTTAATGAGTTCGTGCTGAGTTTCGTAAGTGGCATCAAAGCGCCTGAGCAGGAGACACGTGCAGGAGTTGGAAGCAAATGGCGGTGTGGCTCTGAAATGAGAGGCACTTGGAAGTGAGTGGCAGCACGGCACTCACTCGTGGCACGTGTCTCTCGCTTTGAGACAATTAAGGCTGCACCGCATGTAAGCGATTTATTGAGCAACGAGAGGAGCATCGGCAACAGCGACGGATATTTCTCACTGCCGCTTGTAACGCTGCTCGGTTCTTGAATTACTAGAAAACGTCGCTCATCGCATGAATCGCTTGGTCCTGTCGCTTTCATGCAGTGTGCCTCGTCGTGCGGCTGAGCGATAGCAAAAAGGGTCGCCATCGCTTGTCTCGTCGCTCCCTTCATGGCTGTCGGCGCTTGCGAAAATGTGAAGTGTGAATTTTATGTAGGGCTTTGTCCATGCCGGCTCTCAGACTGCTGGCAGAACTTTGAGTTTCGGTGAAATGCGACCACATGGTTTCTCACTTTGCTTATGTACTGAGGAGGAAAGTTGACAAGGAAGTAGTTGAGAAATCAGTTCATGATCTCTTCAAGAAAGTTGTTCGAAACACCCCGTTTTCTGTTGTTATTTTGGCTGTCTACAGTGCCGTCCGACGGCACTCCACCCGCGCCTACAAGTGCCGTCCGAAAGAAAGTCGAACAGCACATGTGTCCCTGGGGAGCTCGTTAACCAACCCCCCGCATACATTCATGCCGCCTCGCGGCAACAGTATGCGGCTGCTAATTACAGAACTGTTAACCTACTTGGCTCCGTTGCACATGACGCTTCGCAGCGTCGAGCCCCTCTGTCCCATACCAAGCCCCGCTGTCCCCCATGTACCTCCGGAAAGGGACGCCCATAGCATTTTGTTAAAGGGGCCCTGCAATCATATTTAAGCGCCTACCTTCTTTGCGGTTTCCACGTCTCTTGGGGTTCGGGCAAGCCAGCGGGCACGGAGAGAGTAACTAAATAACAGTGAGTCATATTTTAACCGAAGACGCGGAAACCTCCACCTACAAGGGCGACCCGAGTTGCCGAAAGCGCGCAATATGTGACGTCTTTGGTCCTGGGCTTACCACTGGTCAGAGCCGCTAAAAGTTTTTTTTCAGTCGAAATACAAAATATAAGTGTCGCGAACCGTTTCAATTATGTGTGAAAGTAGCTTTTGTCCGGTGATTTAGATCAGAAGAGAAACAAATGCAGTTTATAAAGTACAGAAACAAGAAAAGACTCGTCGACAAACCCGCCACCAAGCAGCGGAAAAAACGGCGCATACTGGAAAAGGCTAGTGAAATGAGGCTCCCACGAACAGCGAGCGTAGAATGGTCCCGGATCTACGCGGCGGCGCTGCGGTCGTATACCGGCTCGAGGATTCGACCGGTTCCGAGCGTTCCGAAGGCTTCCGGCGCGGGCTTGGCTGGCAATTTGGCCATTTGGCGGTATCGCAGCGCGAAGTGGCTCCCGTTCTGAAGTGATCTTTACACCGTGTTTGCTGTAGTTTGTGGCCAATGAAGTATCATGCCGAATTAGTCCTTAATCGCGCAGCAAATGCAATGCAAGCCGCTCTGGCCGCCCGCCTCATACAGCTTATCCAACACGTGCTTTAGTGGCGCCCTCCCGAGCCGTCGTCTCGGAGTGCGGCAGCCATGAGCGCTCGATGAGCTCACTACTCCTCTAGTTCACGGCCACTCAAGCCAGGACCTACGACGTCATGAAGGAGGTTATTTTTTGTTTGTTTTTTGTAATTCTAAATTGCCTATAACTTAAAGCAAAATTTGAGAAAAGAAAAGTTTTTCTAAGTTAGTATGTTCAGTGCGCTCAAGTTCGGTGCAAATTAAAAACCAGTCAAAAAATTGTTGCAGGGCCCCTTTAAGCAAAGTTTCGTCGACCTTTTTTTTCTCCCCATTGTTAATGGTAAAAAAGAAATGACGTAAATTTCTAGGGATGCCGCAAACTTTTTTCGAACCGAAAGTTCGATGATCAAATCAAACGGTTCAAAAGATTTCGCATTTTCGAACTTTCCATATCGAGAAATTCGACGGAAGTTGAATTTTCGAACTTGTTAAACTAAGAAGTTCGACGCGTTTCAAAATTTCGAGCTTATTACGCTGCAAAATTCGATGCTTGTCAAATACTTTCAAACTTAATAGACCAAATATCCATGATTTTTTTTAACTTTCGAATTTAGTGCACTAAAACGTTGGAAATATTCGAACTTTCGAACTTGCTACGCAAAGAAATTCGATAATTTTCAAACTTTCTAACTTATCAATCTAAAGAATTAGAAAATTGTCAAACTTCCGATTCCTGAAAAGTCAAAAGTTCGACGAACTTCGAACTTTTAGAGTAAAAGGTCGAAGTTCGTCGAACTTCGAAAGACGGGCGGGCGGTTTCATTTGGATTCAAGGTGTGAGGTACATTTGTAATTTTTTTTCTCGCATTTTTACTTGTGGTGTCGCATTACTTGCGAAAGACAATGAAGTTTATTTCAATCCTCTGGCGTGCTTGGTTTTAAAGAAATAGATTCCCGAAGGAGCGAGGAAGGACGATGGGTTTTTGACAATTGTCGTTTGTGCCATATTTGAAGCGCGCTATAGCCGAAGATATTTATGGTAGAGATGTTAAACTTTTTAACAATGATTTATGTATACCTAGGTAAGTGTAGTCTTAAGATATGATTATTATTCGTCAAGACGAAATTTCATAGAAATATATAAACATGTATCTATGGGCAATTATGCCCTTAACTCGATAATTTTTCTGGTCGAAATTGTTTGAGGTATCGCATTTAAATTAGCACCACAGACAGCACAGATCACTAGCATCTGCAGAATACAAATTAATGTATATACTGTTATTATCACGTTGAGGAATAAATTAACTCAGAGAAAAAGATTTCTAATATTGTTCAAACTCGGCACGTCATAATATATATATATATATAAGTGAACAAATAAATAATATTACAGAAACGGCTGGCTGAGGAGGGTCGTCGTACACATAGTACAAAAGATGTACGGTATCGGAATCGAAAGCGGAAGTGAAAATGATGTAAGATTTTCAAAATTGAGCTCAGGAGGCGGCGCATGACTAGCAACTTCCACATTAGGATAGCGAATCCCGCAATCACGGGAATACTGTTGCTCTGACAAACGCTACCCAGAGACGTTATTCAACTCGGACTCTTTTTTTTTTTGTTAAATCAGCCTCGTTTTGCTTTTAACCATGATATCATTTTGCCTACGGCGTATAGCAGCTTGAGCTGAACAGGCCATATTCCAATGATCGACTCAGTTGCAATATTACACAAGCGATATTAATCGAAGATGATTGATATGGTTACAAAAACAATAGCCACTCATGGCTTAGAACGTGTGAATTCGAGGTATTCGTATTTCACTGCCTCCTAATTTGTTTCTGGGCGTTATGTTTCTACCACCTACATTTCCCCTGCTGTGGTTTTCATCGTACATGTCACTTTTCTTCGCTCATCATTTCAACTGTACTTCGTGTAGCTAACACTACAAACCAATCAAATTAATTAGGCAGCGGCAAAAGTGCATAGCAATGGCGCTCGTCTTTTATGTGCGTTTGCAATGCCCGGAAATACGAATCGCACACAGTAAATGCGGCGTGATTGTGCCTTCGTTGTTGTGTGTGATTGGATCAGCCAGTAAATGTATAAGCAAAAAGACGAGGATCGTAATGACGATGTACTTTTGGGGCTGATTCATTCGCTCCGTCGGACACGATGTAAAACGGAGCGTAGGCTACGAATCATTTTGCTTGATATTAATCAAGAAGCTATATTTACTTTAGACTTAAATGGAAACTGAAGCGATTCGGTATTTGAGAAGAGAAGAAAACATTTAAATCGTCTTTATTTGGCCTCAAGGATTACGAAAGTAAAGATTATATTTCAGACTGATGCCCCAAGTAGTCACGCCACAACAGCGCTTTCAAAATAGCGCTGTGCTTCAAAATAGCGCTTTCAAAATAGCGCCGTGCTTCAAAATAGCGCCGTTCTGGACGAGGAGGAAATCATAACGTATTATGCAGAGATCTCAACATTTACGCGCTTTCCGCAGTCCTAAGCCGACGAGTCAAAAACGTTGCAGGCGTTCCCTCATCAGCAACCCACGAAAGGCATTTGGAATACATTTTAGCGCTCAAAAAACAGGGACAAAGAGGCGAGAAACTGACAGCACAGTGCGCTACTAACAACTGATTTTATTAGATGAAACGACACTTTTATACCATCCGAGTTTCCGATTTTGCTCCACCACTAGCCAACCCGGTGCCAGGCCGCGTCATTGAGGAACGCACGCTCCTTGTCCAGTAAATCTATTGAGGCCACGCTGACACGTGCTGCCCCATCCTTCTTAATCTCATCTGCCTCGACTATCTTCCTCACAGTTTTTTCTTTGTGCCGTGCCAGAATCTTGCTCTCGGAAAACAACGGCACACACTTGCAACTTTGACAATGATCAGACAGATGACCGTCCCGATAATTTCCTACTTTAAGTTTATGTTCCCTCAGCCTATCATTAACACACCTACCTGTCTGACCTATATACTTGTTTCCGCATGATAAGGGGATCTGATATACTACTCCCTCCACACATTCAACGAAGGTATCCCTGTGTTTCACCGCGCAGCCAGAAGGGGCCTTACGAAAAGGATCTCTTATCCTATATAATCTACTAAGTTTGTTTGGTGCGGAAAACACTACTTTCACGTTCGATCTATTGGCCCCCTTTTTCAAGCCATGCGCCGTTTTGTGAATGTACGGTATCACCGCGACCTTTTGTTTATCTCCGAGAACCGTTCGGCGAGGGCAATCTTCACTACGCAATCTATTTAATACGATCTCTGCAACTGACATTCTTCGGGAAGCCAGCTGCCAACAACCGCCTATACTGCGTGCCCAGGCCTTCTGACATCACATGGTGACATGATTTTTTGAGGGCGTTCAATACGCACATATTGGCAATATGTGCGTTTAAGTTATTTTGTTATAGTTTATTAAACGAATTACGTTACACACAGCTTGTTCTCGACACATATACAAAAGTGCCACTTCATTGTGGAACTGAAAACCAAATATTAAATAGAATTACAGTTTGGTGCGAGAAAAACTAATAAATCAAACACAAAAGACCGTTCAAATTAAATAGCTTTAGTAGATCGTTTCAATGATTCCAATAACAATACTCGATACTCCGCGCGCTTTTGCGTACATCGTATCGTTATCGGAGGTACCGGAGGTACCGGAGCTATTGGAACGATATACTAAAACTATCTATTGAGACGGAAGCAGGACTACTATCAGAAGCATGCTTGTAGTGTGCCTATGAATAAAACTTTAATATCAGGTAATCCTTTACAGATGCATTATCCAGCCGATTGGGGAAGCACAGACCAACGTGAACACAAAGTAGAAGTTCGCCCTCATTTGACGGAAGTCTCGCTGTCGCTAGATATAGATATGGGCGTTGAAGAAACACAAGTATTCTAAGGACCTCCGACGAAGAAAACGGTCATTAGGGATTTTTCGTAGACCGTGTTCTCCCCTCCGCTAAGCCCTCCGCAACGAAGAAGCCGCTACCGCGCCTGCGCGCCAATGGCCTTGACTGTAGAAACCCGGATCTCGTAGCGGAGAGCGGGACAGCGGAAACAATCTACGAAAACTCCCTATTACCAAAACGTTGTCGTTAACGTATTCCGGTCGCTCACAACGGAAAAAAAATTGCGGGGGCTTAGCTCGGCTACGCCAGGATATACGTAGCGTGAGCTTATCCGCACAAAACGAGAGGCGCTATCGAGCGGCTCCGGCGCAACGTCATACTTGGCTGCTGCGCAACGCAGGCGCACAGCTGGACACGCGGCAGCGCCAGTGCGTCTGCCGCGGGTATGATGTCACTCCTCTGGAATGTGCAGACCTGCGAGGCGCGCGCGTTGGCGGCGGAGAGCGCGGCGGCGGCGGCTCCGGCGCGCCAGCTGGGCGTCGTGTGACGTCACTGCTCCTCGCGCATGCGCAGACCGGTGAGGCGCGCGCGGCGGTGGCGGAGCGCGCGGCGGCGGCGTCTCCGGCGCGCCAGCTGTGCGCCGTTTGACGTCACTGCTCCTCGCGCTTGCGCAGCACGGCTCTTTGGGAGCCACGCGAAACTGCTGAACCTCGGCCAGTGTAGCTGACGCTACAAAATGTCGGCCACGTTTGCGAGATGTAAAAAGAAGCAGACCACTGAAGATCGGATTTTGTAAACCGGACCTTCGAGGTCCCCTACCCATTGCCATTGCCACTTGACAAAACGGTGAAGACTACGGCTCCAGTGAACCCATCAGCGCGTAAGAGCGAGGCTCGAGAATACAAAAGAATTTGGGAAGGCTCAACAAAAGGCGAAGTCGAAGGGAGATGAAGAGTGCAGCCAATCTCTCCCTGGTGTTTTGTGTCCTTCCTGGCTGGAAGTGAGCAAATTCCATTTTGCCTAACCTTTTTTTCTTTTAAACTCGGTTTCTAGCTATTCAGTACATCGAAATACTTCGCCAGCATAGCCGATTGACAAAGGATACTCTCGACACTCAACCAAAAACGCCGGCGGGAACCGAATGTCAGGATGGCGTCGACGCGAACCATTACATCACAGATATCGGCTGGGTCAAAATGTTATTGGCACAATCTTTCCGATTTGACGCCAATATCGGCGCAATACTGCGTGCTGCCTGGGAAGGTGATGGACGGCTAGTTGGGTGTCCTGGTTCCCATGACCGACAAAACATACATCGACAGCAGTGTTGGGCAGTACCGCGATACAAACTTATCGTGATAGTATATCAGAATATTTTTGCGTTTTTTTATTTCTGTATCGCGATAACTTTTTTCAATAAGTGTCTATATTTAAGCTTCGGAATACACCTTTCGTGTATTTGTTGTATCAATATGAAATCAAGGGCCAATGTATCTCCTTACATCTTTTAGGAATAATTGACCTCCACACGAAAGCTCTAGCGACAGTTTGCTTTGCACATGCGCTTCAACGGGGTGGCCAGTACTGTGAATAGGGACTTGATGCTATGTTCTCAAGCATACCATAATTTCTATAGAACGTTACCTGCCAAATTTACAAATCTCACACCAATGGACCCCTCCACTTCCTCAAGGAAGGTGTGAGGGCCGACGCTAGCCAATCGTGAGGACGGATAAGCAGCCTTGGCTGCGTATGCTTCGTCGCCTTCGGCCACTGCCGGCCCTCGCACCTTCCTTGAGAAAGTGGAAGAGCGCCTCAATCGAAGTGAGGTTTGTGAATTCGGTGTAAGTATCTGTAAGATTCGTGAGCCCCTTCGCTATTTTGCGAAGATAACATGTACTCCGGTGTGCTTCCCTTAGTCCACTATTATGTTGGTACAAAACGTTAAAGGCACTGTGGGCACGAGTTTTACAAGCGTACATTGAACTCCCTATGTCCATCATTTCGATTAGGATAAATTTATGCCTTCACGACGTCAAGAAACCTGTTTATTTTAAGGCGACGTACTGAAATGACTACAGAAAAAGGCACCTAAATCGAACTAGAGGGAGCTGATCTGTTGTGATGCAAGATATCTGAAGAACTGTGCTCCAATCTCAACGGAATGTCCAACCTAGTAAGACCGGCTTGAATGGCACAGTTCTTCGTAAAAAGCAAGCTCCCAATTCTAAACTAAAATTACTTCAAGCTGAAGAACGTTCCTCTTTAATTCAAGTTAGATCTCACGGTTAGTACGTGATATTTTTTTACTTGAGGGTTTCCTTTTTGTATTCGAAGTGCCAACAGCGTTTACTGAACCTACGGGGACCGCGCCTTACCCCCGAATTCATAGATGTGACTTGCTCTGAAGTCGAGCTTGAACCTGCTCAAGTCCCTCCTGCAACGAGCAAGCGCGCTTCATAATTGCACCTTAATTTGAACCGATCTTGAACCGAACTTGAAGCGAACTTGAAGTGCCCAAATTTCGAGATTGGGTTGGACCTATCGTGAACGCGACTTCGTAGTCGTTTCAACATGGCGGCATGGCGAAGCGACGCCGCAGAGAGGTGCTCCGCCTTTAAATTCACAACTCTCGCCTGCGATATCGTCTTCGGGGACGTGTTTTCTCTGCCGCGAGTCCTGGGGCCATCAATTCGGTATAAGGGAAACCCAATGAAGCGCTACAACGACGGGCAGTTCCTGGCTCGGTACCGCTTTACGAAGGGAACCGTCCGAGAGCTGCTCGGGATGCTGCCACTATAAACGAGCACCTTTTGCTGACCCCCATGCTGCAACTGCTGGTCACGCTGCGGTTTTATGGTGCCGGGACCTTCCAGGTTGCCCAGTGTGCCGCGCGGTCGGAGTAGTTACGCAGCCGATCGCGAGGCACCTGTTCCGGGACCTCGTTCACTTCCCCAGCGCCGCCCAAATCAACACCGTGATGCTCGATTTCTTCGCACTTGGAAACTTCCCCGGCGTCACCGGGTGCATCGACTGCACCCACGTGCGGGTAAAGAGCACCGGAGGCGACGACGCGGAGGTGTTCCGCAACCGCAAGGGTGTTTTCTTAATCATCGTCCAGGTAACGAGTGCAGAACTCTCGGTTTACCGAATCTAGAGGTTAAAGGCTTTTAACATCAGGTAGAGCAACGCTTGCGCGAGGCGATATGTCATTCATTGAAGTATGAAAAAGTCAGGAAATTTTTTATTGATGATATTACGTTGCAGGAGGAGGAGGAGGAATAAACTTTTAATAAATAGAGCTTCAGGCGCTGATGGTTGGGCGCCCGCCCGGTGGGGGGCCTCCTCTAGTCCGGGAAGCCCTGGTCCGCGCTGACTTTCCGGGCTCTCTCCACCAGGCTACGCTGGGCTGAGAGGTCGGAACTGGTCAGCTGGCCCACCCACTGCTCGTAGGTTGCGTGAGGGTTGGGGGCGAGGGATGGGGTTTGCTGACACTCCCAGACCATGTGGTACAGGGTGCCAGGCTGGGAGCAAAATTTGCAGGTAGCAGAATATAGGGTGGGGTACATGGCGTGCAGTAGAGTGCCGTGGGAATACGAGTTAGTTTGTAGCCGACGAAAAGCGGTCGCTTCGGCTCTGGATAGGCGGGGGTGCGGTGGCGGGAACTGTCGTCGTTCGTGGCGGTAATGAGCGAGGATGTCCGCGTATTTCTTAAGAGGAGTAGGTTTGAAAGTGCATGGGGTTTGCGTGTCGTCGCCTTCTTGAGAAACTGCCCGGTGTATATGAGCGCGGGCAGCGGCGTGTGCCGCTTCGTTTCCCTCGAAGGACTCGTGTCCGGGGGTCCAGACGATATGGAGTTCTGGGAGTTGACGTACGTTTTGTAGAACTTTGAGGGCCGTTGGTGATATGCGGCCAAGTAGGAAGTTGCGGCAAGCGGCTTGAGAGTCGGTCAGTACAGTGATATATTCGTTGCCAGTGGTGGCCGCCAAAGCAATGGCGAGCTCTTCTGCTGTCTCGATAGACGTAGTGAGAATTGTAGCTGCCGTCAGTTCTTTGCAATGGGCGTCGGTGACGCTCACGGCGTGGGCTGGTTGTTGGGGGTACGGGGAAGCATCCGTGTAGCGAGTAAAAGAAGAATCCGGGGAGTGTTCGTATTGGGTTTTGAGGGCTCGTATCCGGGCTTTTCGCCGTGCCTTGTTGTAGATGGGATGCATGTTTCTTGGAATAGGTGCGACTTTGATGGAATGTCGGATGGTGAGAGGGATGCGTTTCTTCTGCTCGCATTCTGCAGGAGGCGTGTAACCGAGCCGGTAGAGCGTAGCTCTTCCTACCGATGTGAGTTTCAGTCGGGTGAATTGTGAGACTCGATGGGCTTCTTGTATTTCCTCCCATGTATTATGGACGCCGAGTTGTAGGAGTTTTCGTGTGGCCGTCTTTGGGGGTAGTCCCAGGGCGGCCTTGTAGGTTTGGCGAATGGCAACGTTCAGTTTCTCCTTCTCCGCGGATTTCAGGGCCAAGTACGGTGTCCCGTACGTGACTCGGCTGATAAGGATAGCTTGAATGATGCGTAAAGTGTCGGTTTCTTGTAGTCCAAAGTGGCGATGGGAGACTCTGCGGATGAGGTGCATGAGTTGAGTTAGTGTGCGCTGCAGGAAGAGGATGGTCTGGGCGCCTGAGCCATCTTTTGGTATGTTGAGGCCCAAGATGCGAAGGTGTGGGACGTTGGGGACGGGTTGGTTGTCAATGGTGAGCTCTGGATCTGGTATGGGGTCTTTGTTTTTCTTGTATGTTCTCTTGCACAGCGTTAGAAGGGCAGATTTTTCTGGGGCGCATTCAAGTCCCCTGGGTTGCAGGTATTGTTGGGTCACCTGGATGGCTGCTTGAAGTGCGTCTTGTTGGTCCCCCGTTGATCCGGTGGGGACCCAGAGTGTTAGATCGTCTGCGTAGATGGCGTGATGTAGGTTTGGGATGGCTTGTAATAGGGGTGGCAAGTCCTTCATGGCGATGTTAAACAGTAGGGGGGACACTACCGACCCTTGTGGCGTTCCTTTTGGTATGGTTGTGAACGTGTCGGATCGAAGGTGTCCGATACCCACTGTTGCCGTGCGGTTGGTGAGAAATGAGGCGAAGTATTTGTATGTGCGCTCGCCACAGTTAGTGGATGCGACGCCTTGAAGGATGGCCTGGTGTGAAATGTTGTCGAATGCCCCCTTAATGTCTAGGGTCAAGATCGACCGCTTGCTGTGGTTATTCAAGCTGTCCAGTACTTCCTCCTTGAGCTGAAGCAGTATGTCCTGAGTGGACAGATGCGGGCGAAAGCCGTACATTGTGTCGGGGAAGTAGTCTTTGTCCTCAATGTGAGGCGACAGCCGGTTGTGGACCATGTGTTCGAACAGCTTGCCAACGCAGGAAGTGAGGGAGATGGGCCTGAGATTCTTGGGGTTCAGGGGTTTGCCGGGTTTTGGAATAAGAGTGATGTCCGCGTGTTTCCACTGTGGAGGCAGGGAGCCCGCCAGCCAGCAGTCGTTGATATAGTCTAGCAGATTTTCCAGTGCTACGTGATCGAGGTTTCGGAGTAGCTTGTTGGGTATTTTGTCTCGACCCGGGGTGGTGTTGCGGGGGAGAGTGTATACCGCCGCCTCGATTTCAGCCAGTGAGAATGGCTCGTCCATTTCAGGGTTGGGGTCACCCGTGTAGTCTGGTGCCCGCTTGGGTTGGGCGTGTGACGGGGCCGCCAAAGGTTGTTTGAGCTCATCTAACAAATCGGCTTCAGTACCCGGGTGGTTGTGAATTAATCGGCGGAGTTGGTGGGTCGTGACCGCCTTGGACTCGCCGGTCCCCAACAGGGAGCGTAGCAGGTGCCAAGTTCGACGGGTCCCCAGCGTTCCTTGGATTTTGTTACAAAGTTGCATCCAGTTTAATTGGCTAAGTTGGAGGGCGTATGTTTCCGCTTCTGCCGTTAGTTTTGCAATGCGGGTCTTCAGTTTGCGGTTTGTCTTGTTTTTCCTCCATCGTCTGAGCAGCCCGTTGCGGGCGTCCCAGAGGTGGAGGAGATGGGCGTCGATGGCGGGATTGTCCTCCGTAAGGGAAAGTTCCTTGGTGTTTTCCCGTGCCTTCTCAAGGAGCTGGGTAGTCCAATCCTCGAGGCTTATGATGGGACCGGTGGGAGTTGCTTCTCGGAAATTTTTCCAATTGGTGATGCGTGCCGTGCCAATTTTTTGGCTCCTGGTCCTTTGGTGTGGGATTTGGAGCTGTATTATGTAATGGTCACTGCCCAGAGTTTTGTCCAGGCGCGACCATGTAGCCTGTTTGATGTTGTATGTAAACGTCAGGTCGGGGGTCGTATCCTGCGAGACGCTGTTGCCAATTCTAGTGGGAATGTGGAGGGAGTTATATAGGTAGAGTTGATTTTGTAGAGTAGCTTCATGTAAGCTTGTACCCTTTTTGTTGTTTCTGGGGTAACCCCAGGCCGTATGCTGGGCATTGAAATCCCCGAGGACCACGAGTTTGTGGCCTCTGGTACGTTGGCGGACGATTCTTAGAAGGCGGTCAATCGCCGAGAGAGTCTGTGTTGGAGGACTGTAGATGTTAAGGACGTACAGGCTGGTTTCTGTCTTTTTACGGGGTAGGAGCTCGACGAAAGTATAATCTATCGTTGTAGGTAGAGTGTGCGTTTGGGCGGTTTGGGTGGCTTGAACAAGGACGGCTGTTCGGGATGTTGGATCAGTGGCATATGTCGTGTAACCCCGAAGCGACACGTTGTCCGTATTCGTTTCTTGAAGGGCGATGAGGTCTGGCGAGTGTTGAAGGGCGAGGAGAGTGAGCGATGGTTTCTTGTTGCGAAACGAGCGACAGTTCCACTGCCATACGGTCAGCGGGGGTGGAGGTGCGGATGAGTTTTTGGGCGATGGGGGGTTAATCATCATCAATTTGGAGGGGAGGGGACGTGTCGCCGGAGGTGCTGGGTAGGGTGCACTGTTTGGGCCTTTTGCGCGCCTGTCGCTTTGCTTCTTCGATGGTGTGGATGCGCTGATCGAGGTCGATCAACCGGCTGTTGAGGCGTTCTCCCATCTCGTAGATGATGCGCTCAAGGTGGCTAATATGTGTCGGAACGGGCGTAGGGGCGCGAGATGTAAGTGGTGTGGCCTCGGGGTCCCTATCAAGGGTCGGCCCTGGAGGGCGCTGAATTTGGGGGTGGGCTGGCAGCTCCATTTGCGTGAGGGGTGGTGTGGCATCGGGGTTCCTCTCCGGGGTCGGGTCTTTAGGACGTTGAACTTGGTGCTGGAGTAACAGCTCCACTTGCATGAGAAGTTGCTCGATACGTTGTTCGAGGGTAGTCGTACGTTTATTCGTAGCTTCTAGCTGCTGTTTGAGGAGCGTGTTTTCTTGTTGGAGGGTTTGGATACGGGGGTCGGGAGTTTGTACGGGACGGGTGGAGAGTAGGGGGACTTGGTCATGAGCGTTAGGCGGAGGAGCAACGATGGTTGACCAGCTCACCTGTTGTTGGTTCGGTTGGTTCGGTGGAAATTGTCGTTGCTCAGGAGGCTGGGAATTCGAGGAGGATTGTTGTTGCCACCGCTGTGAGGTGAGAGCTCGTTCCCGGTCTCGCAGTGGCGGAGGCGGTGATCGCAGTTTTTTTCGGCAATCCTTGCTAGCCGTGGGGTGGGCGAGGCCGCAGAGTTGGCACTTAGGGGTGCAGTCGTGGTCTTGTGTGGGATCCCTTGTGTGGCACTGAGCGCACATTATCGTGTCGGGATTTGGACAGACGTCTTGCCTGTGTCCGAGTTCTCCACAGAGAGAGCAGCACTGCACTGTTTGTCGGTATGGTCGGCAGCGAGTAAAAAGTCCATACGCTTTGATGTAGAATGGTACATGGATTCCTTCAAATGTGACCACTGCCGATGTAGAGTTGCCCAGCATGCGGGCATGTAGTATACGTGCGCCGTTGTATGCCAGGATGTGAGGGAGTTGGTCAGTGGTGGTGTCCGGGTCCAGACCGTGGATCACCCCACGTCTTGTCCCTGGGAGCGGTTTGAGGTAAGGTAGAACTTCATGAGTTGCTGCCCCCAGTTGGATCCTGGAAATTTCGCTCAACGCGAGCGCACAGTTTTCTTCGGGCGTGCCCGCAACGATTAAATTTTGCGAGGCTTGAATTTGCACGGTGACTCGAGCGTAGAAAATGTATTCAGGTATTTTGCTTGCCCGTTGTAAGCTCTGTGCGAGTTGGCGGTCATTCCAGGCAGCTACTCGTAGTCCAGTTCGTGGCCGAAAGACAACCTTGTAGTCGGAGTCGGGTAGTCGGGGTGCTGGCGTGCCAGGTGGACGGTTTGTAGACTGACGTGGCTCTGAGGGCCGCGGCGGGTTTGCTGGTGGGTTCTTGAGATGGCGACGTTCGCGTAGAATTTGCTGCCAGGGGCCGGGTGGTGCTAAGGTCCGGCCGCTCAGGGCGTCGAACTCCATGGCGTTGTCAGCGGAGTTGGGCATGGTGGCGGCTTGGGCTTTACGAGCCGGTGGAAGAGCCGGCGGAAAGTCGGTGGCTATGCCTATCGGGGCGAAGCCTAGCGATATGGTTGCCGACGTGGTCGAGCTGTGGGTGGCGATTTTGTCAAAACAGTCACTCTGACGTCCGCTTGGGTGGTATCAACGTACAGCTCGTGATGTTAGGAAGCCCTTGGTGACTGTCTGAGGAACGTAGATGGTCCTGGACATCTAAAAGCGGACTTAGAAGCAGAAGCCTATGCGAGGCGCGGCTGAGCCGCGTCTCGCCTTCTTCTTCCTACGTTGCAGGAAACTCTTCAAAATTTAACTGTGGCTATTGGGTATGTTATAGTCCGTTGCAACTCAAAAAGGTAGGGCGAGGGTAAGACGGGCCGGGGAGGAGGAAGACGAAAAAAGGCTTAAGAGAGGAGGTTTCCCCCTCTCTTCCCCAGCGTTCCGTCTGCTTCCTGATCCCAGGCCCGTCTTACCCTCGTCCTACCTCCTTGTCTTGCAATGGACTATAAGCAGCAATGTTCTAAATACCCGTGTTCATTATTTATGCTAATTATGTCTATATAGTCTGACATACAGGACTGACGGCTCTAAATTATTACAAGCGTGTACAGTCGGCACGGAATGAAACGCGAACAGTGGGTGAATGGTTTTCGCTAGATGCTGCACCACCGGAACCAGATGGGAGCTCCAAGAAGATGGCTCCTCCTTCGATGTGTTAGACTCTTGCTCAGTGCATCCAAACCTTAGGTGTTGCGTCTCTAGGTGCCTCAGCGTGGGTCGAAAACAATGCGCTCCTTGTTCGCGTTTCATTCCGTGCCGACTGTACCTCTCCCTTTGCTGTCAAAAAAAATATTTCTCTCTGGTCATGCTTCTTCTCTAATTCAAAATTGTATTCAGCTTGCAATGTTCATATTGACAATGTCAGAACACATCCCTTGAGCAGTTTTTGCAATGAAAATATTTGTCGATTATTACGACAGCTTCATTCGACGGGACCACTGCCCCTAATTTGTCTTGCTCATGTCTTCAAGTTTCATTTCAACGCAATCTACTTGCAGGCTGTCATCGGCCCTCAGCTGCAATTTTACGATGTGGTTTTGAGCTGGCTCGGGTCGGTACACGACAGCCGGATGTTTGACAACTCCCGTGTGCGGGTGCTGTACGAGGAACGCCGGGTACCAGGGACGCTGCTTGGGAACATGGGCTACGCATGCTTCTTTTTCCTCATGACCCCCCTGGCAGATCCCGGTCCAGCCGACAAACCACGAGGCAGGCAAGTAAATCCTACAAGTGCCGATCAAATGTAGGGCTATGTTGTGGAGACAAGGAAAACATTATATCCAGGTGTGGAACAGTCGTAACACTACCGAACTTGTACGCTAGTTGCGTGCGATGGTTAAATAATGTACAAACAAAATAAATACGATACTGGGTGTGGTAACATTAGCCCCACAAACATCTAGCCTTATTGAGGATTATAGTCACTGACACGGTGAGAACTGCAAAGAGTCTTTCTGCCCAGCCTCTAGAGCACGCTCACTGCCTTCTGGCATGCTTTGGCTGCACATTCACGCACGAGGTGCACGAGATGCCAAAGTGTTACCGAATGTATGATGGTGATGCTGGACAAGTGAAGCTTCTCCTGTTTGACGTTGTCTGCGTCTAGTGCGTTGTCGTAAGCGGTGCTGAAGCATTTTCAAATCGAGCTACTCGGGAGAGAGATTGGAAGGGTATCTACAGGCAACATTATAATTTAATTGGCCAATCATGATATTCCCTCGCACGATCAGGTACCAGAAGGCCAACATCAAAACGAGGAACTCCGTTGAAAGGGCCGTTGGCATCTGGAAGCGCCGCTTCCCCTGCCTTGACATGAGGCTGCAACACAAGCTACGTCGGGCCCCGCAGATCATTACAGCCTGTGCCGCCCTCCACAACCTGGTCTGCCTGAGGAAGGACCCACAGCCTCTACCTCCCCCAGCTCCGCCAGTTGTGCCTAGGGCACGCAGACCCAGGAGGAGGGCCACGCGGCCAGTCAACCTGCCGCCCATGGACATCCTGGAGAACTCCCTCACAGACATACAGACACGGGAGCGACTCATCGAAAGAAGCGTCAAGGAGAAGCTTCTTTCGAAGTAGAAGCTTCCGTCAGCAATGACTGATCGAGCCTTGCCGTAAAGCGGCGGTGGAACAATATTCAGTTAGAATGTTTTTCACTTTGCACAAGCGTACTGGCACTAGAGGAACCCAAGTATACTTGAATGCAATGCCACTGACCGAGAAACATTTTTTTGCTGCATTGTGCATTCACAGATAAAAGCAAGCGTTGTCTTTCAATCACTTCTTCACAAAACTCCACAAAAGCTCAGGGGTCGCATTGTTGGTGTAGACCTCTCTCCCAGTGACGATATTTGAATGCGGCTCACAGATTTGACCTATAGTATTGCGTGAGCACTCGATTTGGGCATGTGATAAGAGCTTGACAAGCATTCAGGTAGTGGCTCGGGTCCAAGTGCTGCAACGACGACAATAGCCGAACCAACAATGTTTGCAATTCGTGGCGTGTCCCATATTATGATCAACACTCATGGCATATAATCGTCTCCAGATCACTTGGCAACTTTTTCTGGCTGCAAGTTAAAAGGGGAAGCGCTGCCATTTATTTAATTTTTTTTCTTCGGCGTTTTTTATTGCATGGGCTAAAAAATACAAGCAGGTTTCATAGCTCATAAACTTCGGCGATTTGTTTTAGGCAGTATCTGCACGGAGTACGAAAATCGTTCCATCGTCCCGCCCCTTTAAAGCTTTCGTCGTGAAAGTGGCTTTTTTCCATTGTACTGGAGTAAATAGCACGGTGTTCAATGAAACAGTCCTGTAAGCATCGTCTAGAAGTATGTTCGAATGTAAATGAGTTTTCTTTTTGTCTATTTCGCAAACGCCTTTACTGTTTTCTTTATTCCTGTTTATTCAGCAATAAAAATCTGAAAATATTGCCAAAACCTTTGCTGTAGTGACTGTACTGTGGCTTTTTACTAGTTTAAATGATAATAATAGATGATAGGCAGGAGCCATTATGTAATCATGCATTTTCTCAAACCATGCCTAATGTGAAACAAGCCGAAATCGCGCCCTATTCCTTTCCGGATATATCCCCAGCTCTCAACTTCTATAAAATAAATGAGATCTCTTCAAAAGTCGAGGCGTTGGCACTGCTTTTTATTTTTCGCCTGCCTGTTGAAGCTCCCTGAGCTTCCACTCAGCAATTTTTAAATTTGTTTGCTCTACCTGGAGCCGCACGCGGTGCTCTGCCACCTTCATTTGGTGCCCTACCACCTTCATTTGCAGCTCCTCCTCAAGGAGCTTGATACGGATGGCAGACTCTGCCCTCAGCAGAGAACTTCGTACATCATTCTCTGCTGAGAGAGTCTGCTCTAAGAGCACCATCCTCCCTCTGGGCCGCCTGGCTTCATCGTGCGTAGCCGCCACCCTGTCGCTGCTGCAGCTTGAAGCAGCTGCAGCAGCAGGTACGGTCCGCTCGGTGAGGGGATCCGGGGCTGCTCCTGTAGCCGCTGCGGCACTGGCACTTGCCTCGGGCTCTGCTACTTCCATAGAGGGGCTGCCAGGTTGATAGTGGCCTGCTGTCACAAGATGGCTAAATGCAAATCTGGATTACGAGTCTGTAGCACAAGGTACAATGTTTATAAATTGCACGGCATGAAATGAGCTATATTTTATATTAAACTGCGACAACTCGAACTGCAGGTCACGTGGCCCCTGGTTGTACTCTTACGACTGCTGCACTCGGGCGACGTCTATATTTTCTCGGGCCTCTCGAAGGCTGTCAGAGAAGCTAGCTGTAATCGCGCTTCGCATTCCCGGAGACTTATCTTTTTTGTTTGCAGAGTTCAAAAACGAAATCCTTCCGAATTAGCGGCCCCAGAATCCAAAAGTGCGGCAAAAGGAGAACCGAGCAAAGTGATCGTCATGCACGGTTCAATGATGGTAGACTCGGGCTGGATTCGACAATCCGATGGAATCTGTGCCGCGGCCTCACAGCTCCACGGGACTGTAACGGCTGTCAGCGAGTGCCTGTCTGGTTTCAGCGTCGGCGGCCGTGGTAGCTTCTCTGGTTGTTCTGGTTCTAGCCCTTTGCCGCCGTCTCGTGCCACCTCTTGTTTGTAGTGTCCAGAAGTCTTCGACACTGGTTTCGTTGGTGGCCAGGCTGCTCGCACTCGTAGCAGAAGTCCCACAACAGCTTCCTGCTTAGGTCACCCGCACCGAGGTGCCCGTCGGACCGCCTCCAGTGATCGGGTAAAGAACCACCATGGGAGGGCCTCTACCAGGCTTGCGATTCGCTGATGTGGGGAGGGCTTGTTCCGTTGCGGCGGGGGTCAATGGTGCATGGCTGTGGAATTGTGACCGGAGCGTTCCAGTTTTCACCAGCACTTGCAGGAGCAGACTGATGAAAATGGTTCGCTTGAGTAGTGATCTCCGTTGGGCCCCAACTTGCGATAGGACACGGCCAATGACCTCCCACTTGTCGTGGCGACCTCCGCCCAAAACCCTCAGGGGCCCTGCTGTGACCCACAGGGACCTCTCAATGAGAGTTAGCCGAACATCCGCTTATCCCGCATGGGAGAACGCCATGCATGCCACGCCAACTCTCCCAGCTGATGTGGTGGGGAAGAGAGGTCTCGTTCAGACAGTCCACTTGCGTGGAGGCCTCGGGGCATGCTGGTTTGAGTGCTTACTTGGCTGGTGGCGGCGGCACGTAGTTCCGCTCAGCATGAAGAGCTTCCTCGAAGAGGCGGCCGCCCCGGGCTAGCTCTTCAAGGGTCTCAAAGGTACGGTTGATGAGGTAGACGTGTACCTTGGGTGACACTGTCTTCTGACCCGAGCTACTTTGTCCGACTCCGGTGACTTCGGGTCGGCACTCTTGAAGAGCTGTTGCATGACCCGAACGTACCGGACCAGACTTTCGTCCGGGTGCGGCGTCTTTGCCTCGAGCTCTCGGAGAATCTGCGTTGCCTAGCCCGCAGGCACGAACTCTTCTCGAAGCCTTGTCTGGAAGTTCGCCAGGCTCATGAATGGGGCCTGCAACCTCAACCAGCTTCTAGCACTGGCTTTGAACGCCAGCGGGACAATGCAGTCCATGATGAAGGCTTTCGAGGCACAGGAGGCAAGGTCTGCAACTCGTCCAGAGTGTCTGCCACGGACTCGACGTCGTCGTACCCCATGTGGACTGGTACAGTCAAGTGCGGTCTGGCTCTTGCGGTGGGGTCTCCTGCTGGCCAGGCGTGAAGCCATGCGCTGCATCACGAAGTTCCACATCTCCGTGACCTTTTGAGCAGGTTCATTTGTGCCACTGCGGCCATTGCAGCTTCCTGCTCCCGTGTGAGCATGGCTGCAAGCACAAAAAAAAACGCCCCCCAGAAACCAACACGAGCGTGCAAACCTATTGCCGCGGTCACAAAACAAAAGATCAGAAACACACCAATACAACAAACGCGAACGTGACCGAAGCACGGGACGGTAGGAAACACGGGGAGTGGGAAAAAGGCTTACCGAAAGAAGAAACCAAGCCTCGTTAAATTCCTGCGAGTGGGTAGCATACCACGCTTGGGCGCCATTGTGGTCGGTTAAGTTGTGCAACATTACCACAAAGCTATAGAATAAATTTTGTGTCACCCGTCACTTGTGAGGTGCAGTGTAATGACATGGGGGGACCAAGGATGATAAAAACAACACACATGAAAACTGTGAGTTGGATTGAGCGAAAAACGAGGAAGAAGACGCAGTGAACGTGGTGAAGATTTGATTAACTAGACGGCGAAGACAGCAAGGCAAAATCAAGAGATGGATATAATTAAAAAACGACGATGTGATGAGAGGAAGATGACACAGTCTTGTGATACGTGAAAAAAGGGCGGGCACGAAACGGAACCCGGCTCGACAGCGGTGGTCATGGCAGCCAAGGAAGAGCCTGGACGGACGAATCCAACCCCGTGGGGCTGTTAACCAAGCTTGCTGGGAAACATCCGCTTGTGCCAAGCGAGCCTGCCAAGCATTTCCGGAACAGGACTAACTCCATGGCAATGCCGACGTGCAACACCGTGCCGTGAGCGGATTTGTCGAACTGAACTTTGCTTATATATCTACACCGTTTTATTTCTTATTTCCTTTTCTTACGACTGCAAATATCTTCCTTCTTACCTTCCCCGCTCTGGAATTCCGAGTCCCTTTATTCATTTTTTTTCCATCACACACAGCCTACAAATGGCTTAAAGTGCAGATTGGTGTGCCTCAACACTGTACCTGCATACTCGTACTCTGGGTCGCAGCCAACCATGCCCTCCAGCAGCCGCACCACTGGCTCGTTCTGGACAGGGGGCAGGTAGGTCGCTCCATCGGAGTAGTTGTCGTTGACAAGGCGGGTGGCCATGTGCCCCGCCACTGCCCCCTCCCCCCCCCCCCCCCCAAAGCACAGAAATTGCGCTCATGGGTGTGGGGGGCGGGCACCCTCCTGAGGAACAAGCGTGTATATCAAATCACTTGATTAAACCAGTCGAGATATACAGACTTGTACCGTATGCATTGCAAGTAATCAGATTACTTGTAATCGATTACTTTTTTGAGTAATTTTGTAATCAGTTGATTGCTTTTATTAGGCAGTAATCACAAGAGTAATCTGATTACTTTTTGAAGTAATAAAATTACTTGTAACCGTTACAGCTTGTCCACGGGACCCCCCCCCCCCCCCGGCACACGCCTTTTTTTTATGAAATTACAAAAATAAAAATTGTTAGGATAACAAAATATGGTTTATAGCTCGCCGGAACAGCAGCACTTGCCTAGCCCCTCGTAGCCCCGTCGTCCTTCTCTTCTTCTGGCTCTGCACCAGCTAGTCCCTTCACGTGCGGCTACCGCCGTAGTCACCTGCAGCTCCCTTGTTACAACTGTCACACTCCTCCCCCTCAACTCACAGTGTCAATCAAGGAGAGAACCGTAGCGGAGGTCTGCGCTGTCTAGTTGAACGTCTCAAAGTGTCATTTCTCACAGGTTCGGCCTGCACATCCTGTCCTGAGCGTTCCCGCACCGCACTCGGAGTCTGTATATCGGCTCTAGACACGCAAGAATCACTCATGGCACGCACACGCTCACTAGGTAGGTTTACCACACTGCCTAATGGTGTCTGCCTAGCTACGCTGTCTTCGGGCCGCATGAAAGTTTGTTGTCCAAGAGCCATGTTCACTACACTCTGCAATGGTGGCTGCACATCCATGTTGTCTTGTGCACTCTCCAATGGCTGCTGCACATCCAAGGTGTCTTGTGGTGGGACTGGTGCTCGTCGCCTCAGGTGATCCCCGTGGCGATTCCAGGTGCCGCCCTCTTCCAGCATCACTCGTGCCGACGATGCAATGGTGGGATGCTCAGCTATTGCAGGGACCCAACGATCTCCTGGTCTGATATTTCCAGCCCAGACACGATCACCAGGCTGTGGTAATCCGTCTCTTCTTGCAGATTTGTCCGCTCGCTCCTTCTGCTGAATCTGCTTGAACCCTACTCTGACTCGGAGATCTGGGTGCAGCAGGTCCAGGGGAGTCTTTAGGCGCCGCCCCATCAACAACTCTGCTGGTGTTCGTCCAGTCAGGTGATGCGGCGTCGTTCTGCAATTAAAAAGAATTCTGGGAATCTTGAGTTCGAAACATCCTGGTTTAGCTTTCTTTAGCTTTTATTTTATCGTTTGTACCACCCTCTCTGCAGCGCCGTTTGAGGCGGGGTGATACGGTGGAATAGTGATAGCACGAACTCCATTTCTTGCCAGGAATTCTTTGAATTCCGTACTGACGAACGCCGGGCCGTTATCACTAACAACCACATCAGGTAGGCCGTGTGTGGCAAAGATTGATCTCAAGCACTCCACTGTGGCTTTAGCCGATGGTGAGGGCACCCGGTGCACTTCCACCCACTTGGAGAACGCATCAACTAGCACCAAGAAATAGATGCCCTGAAACGGCCCTCCAAAGTCAACATGTAGACGTGACCATGCATTTTCCGGGAATGGCCATGGTGTTTGTTGTACCGACCTCGGTGCCCGCCGGTGAACTTGGCATACGGTACAACCATTTACTTTGTTTTCAATAGCCTCGTCTATGCCTGGCCACCAGACATGGCTCCGAGCGACCATTTTCATTTTCTCAATACCCGGATGTGTCTCGTGTAGCACGCTCAACACCGCTGGCCTTAGTGATGTTGGTACTACTATTCGGCAACCCCACAATACACAGATGTCCTGCACTGAAAATTCCTCTAGTCGACATGAGAACGTCCTCTAATCAGCAGATTCCGGCAGACGCTTCCCAGACCACAAAGTTTTCGTACTGTCGACACTATGGGATCCTTATTTGTAGCCTGTGCTACCGCTGCTGCCGACAACAACGACGGAAACGCCTTTTCCAGCGTGAACACTTCCACAGCCGCGTGGTCCTTGAACGAGGATCCAGGCAGTGGCAGCCGACTCAGCCCATCCGCATTTCCTAGATTGACCCCTGGTCGATATACCAGTCGATAGCAATAAGCGCTCAACGTTAACGCCCATCGAAGCACTCGAGGAGAGCAGTGTTGTGGGATTCCCCGATCATGTCCTAGAAGACCCAGCAATGGCTTGTGGTCTGTGCAAATGTCGAATTGTCGACCCCACAGGAATTGGTTGAATTTAGTCACTCCATATATTACGGCCAGGGCCTCTTTATCTAGTTGGCTGTAGTTTTTTTCAGCTGCGGTTAGACGCCTGGATGCAAAAGCGATAGGCCTTTCTTCCCCGGAACTTGTTCTGTGCGCCAATACCGCACCAACACCATATGGTGACGCATCGCAGCATAGTACCACCGGCTGGCTCGGGTCATAATACACTAGCACTGATGCAGACGTCAACATCGCTTTGCTTGTATTGAACGCCGCTAGTTCCTCAGCACCCCAACTCGAGGCCTCCCCTTTTTTCAGCAGTTTATGGAGGGGATGCAACACCGATGACACGTTTGGCATAAACTTTCGGTAAAAGTTTAGTAATCCAAAATAGCTCTGTAGTTCTTTGACATTCGAGGGTTCTGGCGCCTCGATTGCCGCTTCGATTTTTTTGGGTGCGGGGTGAATTCCTTCAGCGTCAATAATGTGTCCCAAATATTCCACACTTCTTTGGAAAAGTGAACAGTTTGCCAGTTTGAGTTTCAACCCGGCCTCACTTAACTTTTTTAAGACTGCCTCCAGATTCTGGCAGTGGTCATTTTCTGTTGCCCCTGTGACCAAGATGTCGTCAAAATAGACAATGGTGCCGTTACAATCTCGTAAAAGATTTTCCATCTCTCTTTGAAATATGGCGGGAGCCGACGCTACTCCGAAAGGCAGCCTGTTGTATTGAAACAGTCCTTTCTGCGTGTTAATTGTGACAAACTTCTTAACTACCGGCTCCAGTTCAATCTGCTGGTACGCATCGCGGAGATCTAGCTTAGAGAACGTTGTTCCCCCAGCAAGCTTCGCCCACATCTCTTCCAGTCTCGGTACCGGATACACTTCTGTAATAGTCACTTGGTTGACTGTGTGTTTAAAGTCGCCACAAATTCGTATCCTACCATCCTTCTTTAGTACAGGTACGATAGGCGCCGCCCCCTCTGACGTTCGTACGGAGGTCAAAATCCCGTCGCGCTGTAAGCGTTGCAACTCTTGCGCTACCAGGTCTTGCAACGCAAAAGGTACAGTTCGCGGTCGGAAAAACCTGGGTCTGGTTCCCTCCGGTACGCTGATAGTTGCTTTCATTCCTTTCAGCGTCCCTAATCCTTCAGAAAACACGGAGTGAAATCTGCCTGCCAACTCTTCAGTGCTGCTCACCTGATGCACATTGACGAGCTGATCTAGAGGCATGTTGAAAGCCCTTGCCCAGTTCCGTCCCAGAAGAGCCCGGGAACCACCTCGTACAACAAACAAAGGTAGTAGCTCAGCTTTCCCGCCAAACGCCGCCATGACCGTCGCCTTGCCGACTACGGCAGCCAGCTGACCGAAGTAGCCCCGCAGTTTAACGGTTGATGGTTCGATGACGGTATCTGGAAACTGTCTTTCGAACTCAGTCTCATCCATAACCGAAAACACAGCTCCGGTGTCCAGCTCCATTTGTACAGTTTTTCCTTGTATCGTTACTTCTGCAAAAATTGGCGGGTCCTTGAACTCTGGTGCCTCTTTTCGGCCGTTTCCTGGTAGCGCTATTTTTTCGCTTGGGTTTAACGGCCAGAGGTCCCCCACGACGCTCGAATCTGACTCTTCACTGTCTTGAGCTTGCATGACGTGCACCGAACGGTTTGCTGGTGTCTGAGTTGAGTTCAGCGTCTGCTTCGTTTTTCCCTCGCGATGTTTGTCGTTGGTGCTGACTCTGCTTTCGTGGCTTGTCTTGTTCTGGCACAGTCTTGATATATGACCTCGTTGCCGGCATTTGAAACAAACACTATTTACAAACTTGCACGTTGATTCCCGGTGCTTGCCGCCGCAACGCGAACAGCTGCGTCGCTCTTCCGCTGACTGCGCCGATGTCGACGGTGCTGTCACGCGGTTCACCGCTGTCTCGGCTGTGCCGCTCGCTCGGCCGGTGATCTGTTCAGCACCTCTCGCGGCGGCTTCCATGCTCGTGATTAACTCCACCGCCCGATCCAACGTCAAGTTAGGCTCTTCCAGTAGCCTCCTCCGCATCCCGTCATTCCTGATGCCGTGCACGATGCGGTCCCGAAGGTTGTTCGCCAACTTCGCCCCGAATTCGCACCGATCGGCCAATTGGCGCAGGCCGGCGACAAACTCCTTCACGGTTTCCCCGATGTCTTGTGTGCGGCAGTAGAAATGATACCGTTGTACAATCACCGACGGTCGCGGGGAGTAATGCTCTGTAAGCAACTCAAGACATCTGGTGAGAGGGGCCTCCGAAGGTCTGATGGGTGCCAGCAGCCTGCGCAGGAGTGAGTACGTTGGCCTGCCACAGCTGCTCAGAAACACGGCTCGTTGCTTGTCTGCGACGATGTTGTTCGCGATAAAGAACTGATCCACAATCTCGACATACTGTTCCCATTCCTGACCACCTTCCCACGTGAACGGCTCTAACTTTGGCATGATGTTCGCGGTAGATTTCACATACTTGTTATAATAACATGGTTCGTAGTCTTAAAGGGGCCATGAAACGAATTTTGCGTTGGGATGAATGATTTTAAATTGGGACTTTATTAACCGCATATCGTTTAGTTGGCCAAAAGAAAGAGGCTAGACAGTCAAAAGCCAGCTTTTCGGTACGAACATTTGAAAATATAGCGGACTATTTTGTACCTCCTTGCCTTCAAAAGCTCTCCGCCTTTTCACTATGATACATCCATGGTTCCAAAAGCGCGTCACCGGCGCCAAACTGATGTCAGCACAGCCCAGCTCATGCATTGGACACGAGAACTGCGTCACTCGGACGTGTGCGTTCGTCAACAATCAATCCGTCGACGAATATTTGGATTCCTGTTCGTGGCCAATGAGTGCCCTGACGGAACTTGTTGTCACTGGGGAATGACAAGTTCTATGGTGTGCATAAAAAGCACGGTGGAAGCTAGGAGTCATCACACCGGTGCCGAAGGAACTTCACGACCACGTGATTTCACAATTCGCATTTGAGTTGAGGATTAAAGCTAAGGAGGAAGAAGTACGAAAATCGTTTCATGACCCCTTTAACCTCGTCGCCAGTTGTTACGATAACAAAATATGGTTTATAGCTCGCCGGAACAGCAGCACTTGCCTAGCCCCGTTTTCCTCCTCTTCTGGCTCTGCACCAGCTAGTCCCTTCACGTGCGGCTACCGCCGTAGTCACCTGCAGCTCCCTTGTTACAACTGTCACAAATTTTTTTTTTTTTGAACGGAAAAAAGAAAGATTTTTGCGGAGCTGTAGGAAACGAGGTCAATCTCTATCTATGTACAGTTTCTGTAGAATGTCCGTTTTTTTTTTTTAGGGGGGGGGGGGGGGGGAAGCCCCAGAAAAGCCACAGTGCGTGACAAAGGCCATTCAGGGCGAAGTTTGCGGAAGCAGAATGTAGCTTTGTGAGTCCTTTGTTCAAACTAGCCCCCTCACGCACCCACACACAGAAATAAAAAAAATAAAAAAATCCTGCTTAGGGTACCTACTGGCAGCCCGCAGGAGAACCAGAACCGAAGAACGCCTAAAGCGGATGCAAAATATAACAAAGGCAGTTGAAATATTTCCCCCTTTCCCCTACGTGGTCTTTGTGACAAGCGATGTTTCGAGTTGAGAATTGGTCGGGGTTGATCTCTTCTGCTAATGGATAGTACACATGATCCGTTTCAAATCCTGGAGCTGCTGCTCTGTTGTATAGCATGCGAGTTCATCCATCCACATGTGAATAATAAAATGAGCGACGCAAACTTTGAACGACAACCCTTGCTCAAGCTTAACAAATTCTATAGTTGGTGACAGGTCAAGAGCGAAGTGGAAGCTCGTCCCACCTCTTTCCACTTTAGTAGTGATAACAATGGAGAGGAGGCGACCTCCTCCCCACCGTTCGCTCCGCCGAAGGGGAAAGGGGTGGGACGAGCTTTCACTTCGTTCTTAACCTGCCACCGACTATAGAGCCCCCTCCGCTTCTTCCCCCCCCCCCCCCCCCCCACACACACACAGACTGGCGAACGCCCAAATCATTAAACGTCTTCAAGCAAATTCTATGCTTGTGTCCGCATTGTGCAGGTGCAATACCACGAAGAGGGAGCCAGTTTTTCTTCAATAATTGTGCCAATGTGAAATAGAGGTTGGAAGTAGTTCATTGTTATCAGCCCGAAAGATGTGTCTTCACACAATAAAGTAATCAGAAAAGTAACGATTACTTCTTTAAGTAATGTCAAATTACTTTTGCCGTCGAGTAATCAAGTAATCTAATCGAATACTTTTTAGCCAAGAGTAATAGTAATTGTAATCGATTACATTTTTTTAGTAACGTGTACAAGACTGAGATATAGGCACGTACTGAATATTCTAAATTAACACTCCTGTACATAGACGAGGCTGGGACTTTTTGGCACGATATTTTTTTCACACAGGCAACAAATAGAAAGGTAGGTTGATCAGTAAGGCAATGACGCCGTAAGAGTAAACGGCAACAATTCCATATTATGCCATTTCGCATGCAGAACAACTATTTCTTCGCTCTTTACGGAAGATATGTCGACATCTGCTGTGTGCTTCAGTACAACGGAGCTAAAGTGGATCTAACCGGGAGCGGAATAATCCACGGCACTGTGCTGAAGGAAATGCGGAACGACACACGCTGGCAAAAAGGAAGCGCGAAAAGTTTTCTCTATATCATCTTTCGCCAATCGCAAATGCTACAGAAGATCAAACACTCCGAGCAACATGGACGAGTAGGGACAGAAAGTGGGTCTTGCGCTTCTCGTCCGAGCGCTCGTTCTTCCACTTTTGTTTGAGGTTCCCCCAACACATCTTGAGCTGATTAGAGTCCCGTGGACTAACACCCGGTAAGCAGTTCTACTAATTCCAGAGTTTTTCCCAGGTCTCGTTTTTGAGGTTTGACGATACGGAATCTGTCTTTTTGCATTCAATGATCGTTTTATGCTTGCCGACAAGCCCTGATAAAATAGATATTTCATCAGCGGTAAAGCGCGGCGTTTGTTTTTGTTTTTTTAGTGGTTATTTTACTGCTGCTCAATGGTTGGGGGAATCTCAAAAGTTTAGCAGGAGAGAACTCACAGAAGGGAAGGCTGGAGCGTCCGGGCGGGCGAAGAGCGTGCTTGGCGGCAATTTGGTATGTTGCTAGACGAAATCATCATTATGCCCAGAAAACGCGTACAATCGCTAAAATAATGAAACTTCCCATTAACATTTCTTGCGATTTATGTTTGGTAAACACATGCTATAAAATGTTTTAAAGAAGTACCTTATTTTAAAGTCTGAAACAACTTTTACGACAAAAACTGCAGCCTACTCTCGCTCCTAGGCGGGAAGGGCCGCGACCGCTTGCGATTTGAACGGGACTTGAAAAAGGAAGTTCGCGGGAGCGTCTACAAAACGTAAAACCCAGCTTGGGTGTTTTCAAGTCGAACTTGGTGTTGAGGTGGACTTGAGCCCGTCGAAGTTCAACTTCAGTTGAAGTCAAATCTATAAATTCGGGGGCTAGTCCCCGAGATTAGCAAGTGCGTTGCCACAACCATTAGTCCCCGCGGGAACTAACAGGAAAGGGAGTAACAGTTGCACCCCTTCACTATTATCTCACACTGGCACCGTTGGGAGTAACTGTTACGCCGTTTCAATTGCACCTCGAGGACAAACTGTTAGGCACTTGCACTTAGTTCCCTGGGACCAACTGTCACACCGTTTGAATGGAACCCCGAGTACGAACTTTTAGGCCCTTGCACTTGGACCCCTGGGACTAACTGTTACACCGTTTTAAATGAACCCCGGGGACCAACTGTTAGGCCCTTGCTCATGGACCCCTGGGTCTAAAAGTTGGGCCGTTAGATTTAGACCCCTTGGACTAAAGGTTTATCCTTTACATTTGGTCCCTAGCCACAAATCTTTGAAACGAAATTGTGCAGTTCAGGTTAAACGTAGCTTTATTGTCTCGTAGATACACATCGCATTCAAGGATGACTGAAGTTGAAGTTCCTGAGCGGTACAATACACGATAAGGCCAAATCCCGAAGAGTGCATTTCGGTGGACGATGGCATGAACACATGGACGTCTGTCCAAACCGGTCGTCGTCCCAGCACCGATATTGGGGCACCGGCAGCTTCTTGCCTGTTTGCGAGGAATTTGGATTATTAGCAACAGGGGCAGCGTGAAATGCCCGATCGCTCAACAAAAGTATGAGATATAACACACACATAAAATAACAAATAGGCTACAAATGTGCTACAATGGTTCACATCCAACATGCGATCTGTTGACAGCAGACCAGCGCAATGTTATATATTTTAGTAGACCGTTCGCTGCGAAAAACAGACCCAGCGCGTGAGTGCTCAAACTATGCTTCAAGGTGACGGAACGATCTCCCAGCATCAACGCGAAAGTCCAGTGTACAATCGAATAAAGGCCGGTACACACATACAGCGGAGCGCTCAGTTAGCGCTTTATGAGCGCTGAAAGCAGCGCTCGTGTGGCACCGACTTGCGCGTGACGTAGCGCTCGGTCAGCGATTCAGAAGCACTCCAGTAGGCGCTCAGTTAGCGCTTCAGCAGCGCAGTGTAAACACTTTCACGCTCCTTGTGCCGTGCTCGCTCCTACGGACGAGCGCGTGCACGGTAATTTCGTTGTTGTTGTTTTTCCTTTGGTATTCAAAAAAGAGGAAGTAAAAGAGCCGCTCTCCAAGCAACGGATCAAGCAGACGATCCAGAGACATGTACTTTGAGCAACTAATTGATTGGGTACGACCTCATCGCTTCCTATTCGATATGCAAGACCCTGGTTTTAAAGACACGCAGTTAAAAAATATTCACCTTCGAAAGAGCTGTTTCTAGGTCCCTCAGCCTGGGAACAATAAGGTTCGCAGGATATCTGTCGGATCTCAGTGGTGAAAGATTTCGCGCACCCAGAAGGCTCTTCTGGACGTTAAAGGGATACTTCAACGAAATTTGAAATATTCCCGTCGTGTTCAAAAATAGGTTGAATATGATCCACAATATCCGTAAATGACAATCGCACGTTTGTATTTTGATCCTGGTGGCTGTATTTTTCGTTATAAACGGCCCACTCTGGCAAGCGCTCGGAGAAGGCCCAGCTTAGAGCACGTGACACCCAACGCAATCGTGACGTAGGTCGTCTCAAGACGAGCAAAGCTACGGCGAGGCTGACGTAGAGAGGATGGCCTAGTCGTTCCAGCCACCGAAGCGGCTGCTTTTGTACGAATTTTGAGTGACGGTTTAATCTTCTATAATCTTCTAGGGGGACAATAGCGACTTCTGCGACACACAAAAGGGATTCTCGGGAAGAGGGGAGTTCCTCCTTCCCCGCTTCTCTCGTCGTGGCCGAAGACTAGACAACCTCCGTCACTAGCTGTCAAGGTTCCTAGACGAGCATTACAAACGAGGCGTTAGCGACATCCACCAGGTGCTCTTTGCTGATCGTTTAATTCGTTTTAAAATTCCTTTTAGAGACTTTTTTAACAAGATATTGGTATGTTCCATGTGCTACTGCTCTTTTGAACACATATAGAGCAAAAAAATGAGCGCCGAAATTTCGTTGTAGTATCCCTTTAAGTCGTCTACAGACAGAAGCACTAATTGTATTAGGAAAGGCATTTGTCGCGTTTCTATTTCAGCGTCCCACATGTCCGCCATGGTACTGTTGATGCACACTTAACAACAGGAACTTTAACCGCAGTGCACGCGCTAATCGCCAGGACCACGGTACAAGAAGCGCTAACAAGGCGCTACTGAAGCGCTAACACGGCGCTACTGAACCGCTAACAAGGCGGTACTGGAGCGCTAACAAGGCGCTACAGAAGCACTAATCGCGCGCTATGTTAGAACTAAGTCACGCGCCAGGAAGCGCCACATGACCGCTCCTTCGAGCGCTCACGTAGCGCTAACTTAGCGCTCCGCTGTATGTGCAAACAGGCCTTTAATAGAGAGTTTTAGTAGACCGTTTTCACCTTCAGCTCCGCTCTGAGGGTGCCAAACTGCGCATGCGCGGCCCGCTTCGCCGGAATGGAAAGCGGAGGTCCGAAAACGCGTTTTAGTAGAGCGTTTTTCTTCAGCGTAAGAGCTTTTTGAGCGGGTTCGAAAAATTTGCTTGGGTAGCCCCACAAGTGGACGTTTTTAGTACTAGTAAGACAAAAAAAAAAAAAAAGACCTAAGCGTTAACACCAAGAGAGTAAAAGGGAGCGTGATTGTAGAGGTAGTAAAAACGAAGGCGACAATAATAAACAAAAGAGTAGGCACACACCCGAAAATATATTAAGCTATAAAATATAAATACAATCGTTCCACCTTGTGTGCGAGTGAAGCCGAAGGTATAAGCATGAGCATGTTGCTCTAAACGGTACTTGCGCTGCACGAGCGCGCGTGCTTATCAAGGACGCTGAAAGGCCGGCACTCGCTCTTGTAGCTTCTGCTCCACTCGATATAAAACTGAAACAGATTTACTTATTCGAAGTGGAAAAATAAGAGGAAAGAACGAAGTTTGCGCATTGCGAGTACATCCTTTTGCGTAGTACGAGTACAGTGTTGCTCAAGGGTAGCAAGGCATCTGCACGATGAATCCCCGCTGTTCTCAAGGAAGGAGACTTCTACTAACGAGATTAAGCTGGCGAGACAACGAATCTATGATTCGTATCCCTCGTGCCATCAAGCGCCGAAGCTTCCTTTCCGAACGCGGTTTGCTGGATATTTCCAACGTAGAAAAGAAACCCTTTAGGAAGCTATCCTGCTTAAAGAAGGACCTGGCTGTTCTGCATGCGGGCCTCCAAATACCAGCACCCGACAGATCGGCGCAGGGTGTTGCCAATCTGGCGAGACGCTTTGCATGGTTCTTCCACGACTGGCCTATCCCACCCGTCTGTTCGTACTTGGATGAGCGTTTGGACGGAACTTGTCGGTGTTCTTCAGTTCTGTGAACCTCATCGTGGGTCACATTAACGAGAGGTTTGGCCACCTGCTCGCTGACATGAACAAACATAGGTGGTTGACCCTGGCGAAACTAGAGCTGTGCTCACAGGTGAGACCCTGCACGGTTTGTGTAAATTTCGCGTTTCCATTGTTTCTAGCACAGCTGCTCTGTCTGGTGAAAAGTTACTTTTTTTCTATACGCCAAAGGTGTACATGGGCAGTGTCAGGACAGGTCACGACGAGCGCGTTCGTAATCTATGAGTATTAGTAGGCCACTTTTATGAACCCTCTTTGTTCTACGTTACGCTCTGCGAGAAGCATCATCCCCACCGCGCATGCGTGGCCCGCTCTGAGTTGGAGCGTATAGTTAGCGGAGTGAGCGTGCGCTCCGCTTCACAAGTTGTAGAGCGGACTGCCCTCAGCGTCCTTAGCGTGATCGCTTAGATCTCAAGGTGGCTGCACTTACTCAATACGCGTCGATGTTTTTGACCGTGACCTCAGCTTGAAAGAGGTCGAATCAAGAAGTAAAGCGTACGCCCCGCGCGTAAAGTTCTATGTAACACAAAGCAGCATAATCAAACGAAGTGAACGAGTATCACTTTGCAACCAGCACAGCGTCGGTAAAGTCGTCGCGTTTTGTGGACGTCCTATGGCTATGCAGTCAGATGTACGGGTGCGCGTGCTTGAACGCCGATTATATCTGTGCACGCGCCCTCCTGTCGAAAATGCCACTGAAAGCTGACCTCGAGCATAGCGCTCGCAAGCTGCACCAAAGAAACCACTCCCCTCTCAGCTTTATCTATTCACACTCGCTCGCAACTTTTGAATTGTTTAACTTTCGTCAATAAATGTTTCCGTTGAATTTCCTTGGTAGATTTAGAAAATAATAGAACCTTGAATGCAGCCTTTTTAAAAGTGCAACCGATGGTGCCGCTAGTCTTCGAGGCCGCCTTATTTTGGCCAAGTGTCTAGGGAGCAAGAGAGCTACGTCATTGTTTGTCGCGGATGCGAGTCTAAATTTATTAGACACGAATGCTGCGTCAATACTGAATATGAAATGGGTTCTAGTCACAAGTCTCGCACTAAAAGCGATGCCCAAAATATGGCGGCCGAATATGTTACCCGGTGGTGTTTTGAAAAGAGTTACCAATAACGGTCGAAAGAATATTCCACGTCAATTTTTTGTCTGGTGAAAACCAGACAGGCATAAACAATGCAAAATTTAGCAAACACAACCCTGGACCTCTAAGCAATAGTGGTAGATTAGAACAGTTTTCGGAAGTTTCGTTTTGAATTCCGGCGTAGCGAACATCGCATGCACAGTTTGACGGCCTCAAACCTTAGTAGAATTAAGGAACAACTACATATATATATATATATTAAGTTACGATACCCAGTTTTTTACAACCCTACAATGAAAATACGCTTTATCGTAGAGGAGTAACAAGTCCCATATCACATGTTTTGGTAGTGTTTAAATACTGCCCTGTTGTAAGAGTGTTTTTCTTTGTCTTTCTTATTAGGCCGTCAAGGACAAGGGAACACCCCTGAACAACTGTTGGGGTTTTGTTGACCGCACAGCATGCCCATATGCCGTCCATCAAAAGAATTAGAAGAAGACCACAAGAGGGTGCTCGTCGTGAAGCACCAGGCAGTGATGTGCGGAAACGGCATAATTTGACGGCTGGACGAAACCTACAAAGACCATGGGCATTTTTTTGTTTGTTTAATATTAGAATGCATAAAATTATCACAGTAAATCATGTTCAAGCTTTTGTGCTGAGTGAAATACTAGTCCAACTAGGCTGAAAGGCATCTAGAAATATTTTAATAAAAAACGTTTACTACCGACTCCCATTTTACTTCTCAGATGTGCGTGTGAATATTGCATCTAACCAAATTACAGTGTTACTGTTGAATTCAGCATTGTAAGAGTAGACTATGTTGCGTGGCCTTCTATTGCAAGAAAAGACCGTAGCACAAGTGAGGCGGAAACTGGGCAGGAGCTTAAGCTGAAAAACGCACTTTCATAAAAACACAAAAGAAATAAAAAGAAGTGTATAGTCAAGCAAAATGGTTTCATGTCACCCCCCAAGGCAGATAGATACACTGCGCTCCACTGTCAATACGAACACAAAAAAATCGCTTTTATTTGCAGTTTATTTCTTTGACAGCTATTGAAAAAGCTGAAAATTTGTCGCTCAGATTAGTGCCCCAAACGAGCGCCTTATTCCACACCAATAGGCAAATGTCAGCCCCTCGAATTTAAGGTGAAAAATGAAAACAGGATATTAGGGAGTTTTAGAATAGCGCACGCTAAAGCTTTGCGCACGCAAAAAATAGCGTCGTCGCCACTGAGCATGCTCAGAACGCAAACCAGGTTTTGCGCTTTGCGTGCGCAATTTTAGCGAGCGCTATTTCTCGGAAATAGCTTGCGTACGCAAAGAGTCTTTGCGCTTCTCCTAGGAGGATTCCTGATGAGAAGTTGGCTAAAGCCAAGACAAGCACAGTTAAAAAAATGGCGGCTTCCAGGGTTATGTCGGCGGCTGCTTTGGCGGCGTCGTGAGTGCGACGTCGGCGGCATCCTCGCGACTGTGATTTTCAATGCGGGACGACATTGTACGTGGTTTGGCAACGACCCCCGGCAACTTGATGCTTGCGACGCGCGAACATCTCTCGGCGAAGGTACGATGTGCCAAGGTCAGTACGCGAGACCTCTCTTGCCGAGGCGCCGCAAGCGGACACGACTTGTCAACCGCGCGCGTCGCATTCTCATGTTTAAACAATTCTAAAATAGTATTCTGAACCAAAAAACTTGTTTTTTTCTAAAGTTACAGCATTTCGTGTGTGAAATGAAAATTGCGACTGTATCTTGGTGGCGTTGCAAGCGCGAGCTGCTTGGGCTTTTGCGTCGCGGCGGAGAAACGCTATTCTAAAACTCTCTTGCGTCGCGTGCGCTAATACAAGCGCTAAATTTAGCGCTAGCGTGCGCTAAAATTGCGGACGTTATTCTAAAACTCCCTATTGAATGCTCCCGCTAACAGTGTCGCGCAGTGTACGTAAACCCCAAGGCACCATATCACAAACCGAAGCATACGAAGAAGAAAAGACTCATTTCATTGGGGAAAAAAAGTAGAGATATAAATGGAGCACTCGCTTTCGCTAATTTTCACTGTCTTGCTGCCTGAAGTAACCAAACAAAATATCTGTCCGTTTGCCGACTGCTTTAGTCTTTTGTCTTTAACCTTTAATTTTTGGCTCTGGAGAGCCGCGGCACCGCGGAAAGCAGCAGCCCGTACCACCGAGGCCCGCGGTGCCGCGTCTAGGGAACATGGTAATCTGATGAGTATATACGTGCAAGATGACGACGACATGGGTTGTTGGTATTGGGGAGGGTGGCAGTCCGATTCGCAGAAGTCCAGACTTCGTGGAGGCGGGTTGGGCGGGTGAGCAGCGAGCTATGAGGATCTTGCACGCCGTTCGATCAGTGCATGAAGGAGCACCAGGAACATAATGGCGCTATTGCTCACTGGGGTCCACTGGGGTCAGAGCATCATGCTCCAAGGAGGTAGTCCAGCCGATGTAGAAGCTGCCGCCTCCGAGGAACCGAGGCCTAGGGCTCAGATTGAGACACCGCCGTCGCCCGGTGTGTCATCCCCTCAACGTCGTCGTCGTCATCTCGCATAGAAAAATTGAGCCCGCTGGCTTAGACAAGGCAGCACCTATTCCCACCGTTCAGGGGCCGTGAGAGGATTGCAGCCAGCGATTTTCCGAAGCAGCCAGAGGTTTTTGAGCACCGTGAAACGTTTTCTGTGGGACGCCTTTTCAAACAAAGCCTGCGCAGCCATCTTAGTGCAGCGAGGTTCATAACGGTCAAGCGCGCTCCCAAGCATGATTTCAAATAGCGAGCACCCACCTTTCCAGAAAAGCACCATCTACTGAACCTTTACTGAGAGTGGAAAGTACTTCTTAAAATGGCGACGATACCAGAGCTGACGCTCCACGCTCAAATCCCAGAGCGGGTCGCGCATGCGCGATAGCGACTCCGCTTTCCATAGAGCGGAGCGGGAAACCGAAAACGGTCTACTAAAACTCTCTAATGTCTCCATTAATGCCGGTACTCACACACAGTGAAGCGCTGATGTAGCGCTGTTCACATGTCGTGAGCTACTTTTCGTCTGCCATGAGCAACAGTTTTGACGGTGCGATATAAAGCTGGCGACCGCTCCCGTCAACACGCGCTTAGCGCAAGGTCAGCGCTATGCTTGCAGCGCTCCGCTGCAAGTGTGGACAGGCATTTATGATCAAGCGATCCTGCCAGAGTCTGCAAAACACAAAAAATAGTCCATCGGTGGAACTGGTGTTTTGCTCAATACGATTGAATATGAGGTCTTTGTGATGCATAACAAAATCAAAAACCATGGTGCCAAAAAGTATAGAGGATGGCGCGCGCTTTGCAAGCTAGAGACCGCTGAAAATAAAACAGTTTCTCAAGCCGCAGTTAATGAATACACTATAAACAGAAGTACTTCGACATACCTTAATCGAGTTCCCTTGACTTGTGACTTCAGAAGAGATCAAGTGCAGTGCTTTAGCACCGCACATCCAAACCGGATCCCGCCATGATCAGAGACGACAGAAGGAGAAAAAGCGGCGACCAGTCTCCGACGAAGGCTGTATTTCAACTTTCAACTTACTAAAACGGGTTCTTTTCAAACAAAGACCCTTCCCATTTTTCCGAGGGATCCTCTCTGCCCCATCTGGCCAACCCTCCGCGTGAGCGAAGAGAAGAAGGAATGCGGGGTAGGGGTTGGGGGAAGGGGAAGGGCGCGCACGCTAAAATCTCTTTTCCCCTTTCCACTACACACAACACATGGAAGCTGCAATCCCCAATGACGGGAGAAGGTCGAAGGTCGCCATTTTCGACACGCCGGTCAAGTGACGTACAAGCAAACACGTCTTTTTCTTTTTTTTTTCTTTTTCTCTCTTTTCAGTTTTCTCGGGGGCCTTTTTTTTAGTTCGCATTTGTTTTGTATTAGTAGGGTGGTACCATAGATGACGTTCCGGGCGCGGTTCGTTCTTCGTTGTTCATCTGGATTGTTATCTAAAACAGCGACGACGATCGTACGAAGGCGTCTAGATACTGCCCCTGAATGTGCTTTTTAAGCGGAACGTGCCGTGCATCAAGTGTGTCGTTGCGGATTTTGGGTTCCATATTAGACTACAAAGAAAGGTTGGTTACGGGGAGACGCAGGGACGAGGCTCGACTTGTTCTCAGTAACTAAGTTTTAGCGATTGAAGTGACCATATATTCTGACTGCGAGACTCCGGTGTGGAAAGCGCGTCTTCTACAAACTCTTTAATTTTCATTTAAGAAAAAAAAAAGTTAGTATTTAGAGGTGTTGCGTTTGGATAAATGCTCATTTTTTGCAGGAATAGAAATTACATGAATGGGTCTTGTGAAATGTCAACAGATTATATTTGACGAGATAGTTGGGTGTAGTAGAGTCAACGCATTCGTTAACTCGCATTCGCACAACGCGCGAAGCTCTACTCTGGAATGTCTGAACTTTCGTGGCACATTAAACGAATTCGCCAGTTTCGTTCAAGTTTTGTCAACACGTTCAGCCGTGCTGGGTTCAGTCTCACCGATCCCCAAGACAAGCGAAATATCATCCGTCCTCCTGGCGAACATTCCGTTTGCCTCCGGGGACTAATCATACAGATGCAGCCTGTCTGAGGCGGACTAATGACTGCTTTTGCTCGCGCACGCCTATCGGTTAGTCCCAGTCGAGCACAGTTAGTCCCCAGTTTTTTCGCGCGGTACCTAGCATGAACCAGATGGTCCTTTCGGGGAGCAACTGGGAGTTCAAGGACGAAATGCTGCCGTTAGCTCCTTGATGGCAACTTTTTTTTAAAGTGTACCTTCCAGCTAAAACATTTATATGACTAGACTACTAAAGAAATGACAGTTTGCACACTTCACATTTTTCCCATTATAAAGTCCGCCTTAATAGGAGCCGGTGTCATCGGCTCCTGTGAAAAGCTTAAGGGGATACTTGAACAAAATTTGGCATATATTCGTCGCGTTAAAATTAGGTTGAATATGCTCCAGAACATCCGTAAATGACAATTGCACTTTTGCATTTTGAACCTGGTGGCTTTATTTTTTGTTATAAACGGCCACCTCTGGCAAGCGCTCGGAGAGCAGCCAGCGGAAAGCATGGGCCTCCGACGCAATCATGACGTAGTTCGTCTCGGGAAGAGAAAAGCTGCGGCGAGGCTGACTTCGAGAGGATGGCCTAGTCGTTCCAGCCACCGAAGCGGCTCCTTTTGTACGAATTTGGAGTGACTGGCTAATCTTCTATAATCTTGTAGAGGGACAATAACGATATTTGGGACACATAGAAGAGATTCTCGGGAAGCTGGGAAATTCTGCCTCTCCTCTTCTCTCCTGGTGGCCGGAGGCGAGACAGTTATCGTCACTACTTATCATGGTTCCTAGACGGGCATTGTAAACGTGGCGTTAGTGACATCCACCAGGTTCTCTTTGCTAATTGCTTAATTGGCTTTAAAATTTATTTTCGTGTCTTTTTAACGAGATATTGGTGTGTCCGATGTGATACTGCTCCTTTGAACACATATAGACCAAAAAATAACCGCCGAAAGTTCGTTGTAGTATCCTTTTATTCTCGTGTGCTAAAGGCGATTTGCTTAAACCGGCAGCCTTGGAACCAACAAGCTATATGAAAAGCTACTCCTCCTCAGATATACTGGAGTGTAGCAGCATCACTGAAGGTTTGTTTTTATCCCTACAATATTAAAGGTTAATTTATGTAGCAGAACGAAATTTTATTGTCGCGTTATAAATAGTAACATATTACGTATTTCACAGGTCGGTTTTTTCTTGTAAAATTACAAAGCGAAGTTCTCTTTCTGTAAAATATAAGGCCAAGAAACTTGCCAAGGTCTGCGGCTGGCAACTACGCAGACGGCAGGGGCTCAGTAGCGGGGTGTGTTTGAGTAAAAACCTTCAGAAATAAAGCATGAACGAAATCCTGCTTTTGTCGCCGTATTTCACTTTCTTTCTTGATGTCGCGACTGAGTACGTCTTTATCAAAGGTAGCAATCTTTACGGTTCTTAATCAAACTACAAGTTAGGTGGTTCCAAAGTAAAAACTGTTTTGTTACAAATAACGTATAATCTGTATTAACAGCGTCACTGTTATGGGAGTTTTTGAGAAGTATTGCTTGTGCTCAACCGTTTTATAGATTGGTTTTATGTTGTTGTTTTTTTTTTTTATGCAAATATATGAAGACTGCATTAAGAAGAAAATAATCTTATTAAGTTGCCGTGATGTCTCGTTAATATGGACGCCTCCGTTCCCCGAAGAAGTAGTCCATAATGTGAGTTGTGGATATTAACGAGACAAAAGTGCATGTATTTTCCCAGTTTTTCCCCCAAAATGGTGTCCATATAGCGGCCTATTCATATTAAAAAGGTCCGCCTTAACGAGATATGACTGTACTACTTTATAAAATAACAAATACACCCAAACGAAAGTGCGCCACTCGCTAGTTCAGGATTAATTTATGAAAGGTTAATGTCACATAGACGTGGCAATTCTCCCCTGAAAATAATGTTTTCATTGTGCAAGGTGTTTAACCCAGTTTTTGAGTAGAACAGCGATTTTTCTTAATCAGGTGGTTTTCCCCTCCCAGAGCAGACGCCACGATGGTGGAGTTTTTGGCAGGGGTCATAGCGATGTCGTGAGTCCAGTCACTGCACAGCCTCCGTCGACAATAGGGTTGCGATGGGAGCTGTGCCTCGGCAAGTGATGCCGGGGTGGCCAGGACAGACGTGCTTTCTTGGTCACGACTCGTCGGTGGGGGGCGGTTGGTGAAGTCTTGGTGATGGGCGGACGTGGTACCCCTGCGTCGCGGTACCCCTGCGCAGCGCTAGGTGGCGCCGCCTCCGACGCACGGCGGAAGCCCCACGATGTTTTCCATGCGGCCGGGAGCCTGAAGTGGCGCGGCAAGTCGTCGCACGCTTCAACGACCATGGCTTGGATACACGCGCTGCTGGTCGTCTTCGCTCTGGCCGCCCTGAGAGATGGCTTCTATGTGGCGAAAGACGGGTTGTATGTTGGCGTAGCGGAACGGTTTGAGTATTCTTTTGCTTGTGAGGGTATAGAGTTTGATGTGGTGGTTACATTTCGTCGTCGCTTAGTCTGATGTTCGCCAGTTCTAATGATAAGGTTAGTGTTGGGCGCAAGCGTTCGGGGCAGGCACGGCCAACGATAAGGAGGGCGGCCACGATGTCGGCAGGTGTGAGGGCCCGTGATCCAGCCCGCACTAGCGCCCGCTGGCGGTCTTCTCGGTCGTGGTGAAGTGCTCCTTGATGATGTCGTTCGCATGAAATGAGTGGGACGCGGCAAAGTTCACAGATGTCGGTGTATTCTTTATCGTCGTAGGCGGCGGGCAGATCTGCAGCACAGCGCCCCGTCAGTGTCCGTCGCCGGATGGGATGGGGAACGTCCTCTGGTGCTGTCCCTTGTGGCACTTGAGACTGGTGTTCCCAGGCCATCCGGGACGCGAATCTGACCATTCGCCCAACCTCCATCACGCACCAGGTGGCAGCCTCGGCAGTGCGTGGCGGTTACTGACGGCGGTTATGTCGCCTGGCGCGGCGAGAGTGGCCTCGTGGGTTGAATTGGGGGCGTAGGGGGGATCGTGAGCGGCTCCGAGGTCGCCTGAATGAATGGGTGTTGGTGCGTCGAGGTGGCATGCCTGGATAGAAAATAATCATGAGCAACGATCTTTCCTGTGGCAAAAATTGACAGGGGACTGTGTTCCTTAGGGCATCCCTGGGAACGAGGCAGCACATACCGCAGCACGGGTCATGCTCTCTTCTCCTTTCTTTGATCCCGGCTATGGTGGCCTCACGTGCTCCTCAGAAAGACAAGACCCTACAGCCCTCAAGGACGATGAGCGGACAGAGCGCCGAGAGAGGCTCCATGCACTTAGAAAACAGGACTCACAGCCTTTGCCGGATGGACCCTACTCCCGATGGGACAGGGTCTGCATCAGGCGACTACGCACGGGAACCGCCATGGTACCTAAACGTACTGCAATGTATGCTTGGAACAAGCAAAGACTGAAAAGATACAACGGAGAAAACTCAGACCCCGCAGACGACATAGACAAATGTCTCTGCCGACACTGCAGGGTCGTGGCCTCAGAAAATCACGTTTTCTGGGACTGCACAAACATTTTTGAGAAAAAAGAAGAAATTTTACAGACCATTCCCGAGGATCAAAGACCCAAGAGCTTGCGGAATGGACCAGACCATCCGGCTGATCCAAGCATCGAAAAGAACTATTCGACTCCCTCCTTCGTTTCATTAAGGAGGCTCACCTGACTCACTACATTTAATCCCCATCCCCCACCCCAGGACAGCACCGACGGCTTAAGCCCAGCTGACCTGGCCCTGATGTTTCTTTCATCTTATTATTATTAAAGAAATTTTCAAACAAAAGAACGGCTTCGGATCGCAAATGTTAACGGGTCCAGTTAACGACCCATCTTTGACAGGTCGTAACCTATACACCAAACGTGATACCCGTGAAACAACTTCCAAGGGACCTTCCTAACGAGGAGCTAGTGATGCCGCGAACCCCTTTGCTGCATTACTAAGCGGGTGCACGCGCCGGAGAACGCAGCCTCCTATTGAAAATTCTAGGGGTCTCCTGCTTTGGTCATATTGGTTCCTCTGATCGAGCTGCGCTAACTCAATATTTTGTTGTGTCACTCGCACCGCGTCGGTGATTTTATCACGAAGTTGTTCAGCGAATCTTGCGTACGAGGTGTTTGGTCCCCTATTGTTGTCAGAAAAGCTGTTTTCGAGGGGAAATCGCAGCTCGCGTCCAAAGTTTATTTGGGAAGGTATGAACCCTGTTGTACGGTTCTCCGTAGTACGAGTGGCGAAAGCCATTTCCGGGATGTAATCGTCCCAGTCTTTGTGTCTCTCGGTGTATACCACTAGCATTGCTTTGATGTTTCGGTTGACTCTCTCAGCTATGTTGGCTTGAGGGTGGTAAGGAGTGGTGCACTCGTGCTGGATGCCCAGTGTTGTGCAACGGTCCTCAAAAACCTTACTCTTGAAGTAGGATGCGTTGTCGGAAATTAATTGGGAACAGAACCCGACACGTTGGGCGCCAATGTGGAGACTCAAGAACAAACAACCGTTTCGCTGGTGTCCACACCCGTCCTAACCCGCGCTCGTCCTGAGCGCGCGCTCCCTTGACGCGCCTCACGAGCCATCTATATTCTCCTCTTTTTCAATCCCCACAAGTTTGATTAAAAACGGCTCAAACAAGAAAACACCACAAAGCCAATTAACGCCGTAACAACCAATGGTGGGTCGCTGACCCGGCATCTATAGAATCTATCTTTTTTGTGTGTGTGTAGATAAACCGAAGGCTGCCTGACGCAGTACCCCGAGCCAGCTTTTCTATTGCATGCGCCTCCAGCACCTCTTTTTGCACTTTTGTATGCCCCCTGCCAATGATTATGGCATTTTCGAAGACGGGGTGACATAAAGTCTTTTCAGTGTACGTACAAGTGACCTCCTGTCATTAATGGCAGAAAAAAGGCATGTTCACACATTCTCTCATTGACACAGCGTCCCGATCGCCCTATATAAACCCGGCCGCATGACAACGGGATTTTGTAGATGACATCCACCACGATATTCACGAACTTGTCGAGATGTTTAACCGTACATGACCTCTTATTACTGTTTGCCTGATATGCCTGGTCTACGTACGAGCAAAGTTGTGCTAATTTGCAATGCGCCGAAAACACTATTGGCACGCTGAACCGTTTGGCCACTTTTTTTTAATTATGTGAAACCTTATTTAAATATGGAATCACCTGCATGAGTCCCTTGTTTAGGCTTTACTTTTGGGTCCTGACAACCACTGTTCTACTCTGTGCCCCAGAAAGACTTGTTCCTGGCGGTGCGCGAGTGCATTGAAGAAAATGGTGTTGTTGCCTTCCAAAATGCCAGTGGAGTGGGGACTAACGGTTTTTCGGAACTCCTAAGGTTCTACTCCCAGTCCTCCTTTATCCTTTTCGACGGAAGCTACTATGTACAGAGAGAGGACATCTGCTTCGGCTGGAGCGTTGCTCCGGTTCTATGTGTCATTTACCTAGCGAAGTTTGATAGGTCCATAGAAAAGGCAATGTGTCAACAGGTGTGCAAGGTATACAGATATGCTGACGATTATCTAGTGTTTTTAAAGGCTGTCAGCAAATTGTCATTGCAAAAGGTTGTAGAGGATGTAATAACCGTTTAAAGCGTTGCTCTGCAGGCCTAAAGTTCACCTATAAACTCCAAGACTGTCAGTACTTGCAGTTTTCGGATTTACGGCTGCAATTCACCGGGCAACATGTGTGTTGGCGTTACAACCCGCGATCTAAAGAAGGAAATTCTGCTATACGACTCCGCCCATCCTAAACTTGTGAAACGAAATATTGCGACGTCATGCCTCCAGGCTGCACAGTACAGGTCTTGTCACCTTGCCATGCTTGACAGCTATGAAGCCCAGGTCAAGCGACTTTTAAGAGCGGGGTTTCCTCTGTCCGTTTCGCTTGGTGTCTCTCAGACACTCTTGAAGAGTCAAGAGTGATTCTCAGTACCCAAATGTAAAGCCTAAACGAAAGTATCAGCTGATCCCATATCTACATAATGTTTCACGTAATTAATAAAAAAGATAGAGGTACCTGGTACACCTAAGCACTTCCTTACGAGTTGTGAATGCGAAAGCATGTACATCAATCGCTCTGTAGACGGTTGAGCGTGTTGTTTTCTAATTTACGATAAGGAAAGAGGGACTTTGAAGACAAACAGACAAGACAGGCTTTCGACTTTCGCTTTTGGCGCGCTTACAGGGGCTGCGCTGACGGACGCGCAGCGCCATGAGGTGGCCGGTCATTTAAACTGACGCGTCAGTTTCAACGATTGGCCACCCCATGGCGTTGCGTGTCGGGCGAATAGGTGACTGGTCGTCGCGGGCTAGCCAATGGGATAGCAGCGATGTAAAAGGTGCCGTCGGTTGTCGACGCCCGCTAGCCAGTGGCATCGAAGCGGTGTAAAAGAGCCGTTTGGCTCTTTCGCTCTATGAGACAGTTATTGCTTTCGCATTAAAATTGGCTAACCGGTTCAATGTGCCAATGGTGTTTTCGGCGCCTCGCACATTAGCACAACTTTGCCCGCGCGTAAACCAGGAAAATAAGGCAAGTAGAAACAAGAGGTCATGTACGGTTAAACATGTCAAAAATTTCGTGGATTCCGTGGTGGGTGTCATCTACAAAATCCCGTTGTCATGCGGCCGGGTTTATATAGGGCAATCGCGAACTGTGTCAGTGAGATAATGCGTGAACAGGCCCTTATCCTGCGATCAATGACAGGAGGTCACTTTTATGTACACTGCAGAGACTGCTTGTGTCATCCCGTCATCGAAAATACCATAATCACAGGCAGGGGGCGTACAAAAGTGCAAAGAGAGGTACTGGAGGCGCATGAAGTAGAAAAAAACCGGGTCGGGGCACTACGTCAGCCAGGCTTCGGTTTATCTACACAAAGAAGAGAGAGACATTATAGAACTCTGGTGAGCCATACTCCAATGGTTGTTACGGCATTGTTTGGCTTTGTGGTGTTTTCTTGTTTGAGCAGTTTTTAGTAAAACTTCAGTTGATGGCCAGCGCTTGTCTTCTGCTCTACGCTCGTTGTCCTCGTCTTTTTTGCGCGCTGTTCCCAATTTCTTAACTTATTAACCAACTCGCCTGCATCGCCACCTTAATTGGGTTGTAACGCAACCGATGAAGTTGACGACGGGTCCCTAGAGATTCTCAATTATTAATTAGCTACTTCTGATGGCGGTTCCCAATAGATGAAGAATATCCAAGTTTCGGTCGGACATAAGGAGTGTAAGCTAGTTGGCGTAGATGTGCGGGAAAGGCATTAAAGTTTCCCTATTGAAAATATTTCTAAAGGGCCCGACAGCCTTGAAGGATTATGGGACCTCACAGGCCTTCAAAACCCTTCAAAAATATCCTACAGAAAAACCCTTCAGGGATACCCCATAGAAAAGCCCTTTAGCCCCATAGCCCTTCAACCCGTCAGACCCTTTAGCCCATCAACCCTTTAGACGCCCAAATGACTGTGAACCATAGACAAAAATGCAGTTCAAAACATAATTGTAAATTTATTGCAGGCATTTAGTTTTACAATCATATTATAACTCAAAAAGGGGATAAAAAGCAACGTTCGTTCAAACCCGGAGCAAGGAGCTGTAGACAAAAGAGATCACATCAAACAGGGACAACTGTCTTCTTTATCACAAAGAAAAATATCTTTCAAAGTACTCACAATGCCGCTGGATGTATTCCTGATGTACGGTAGTGCAGCTAATAAAGCCGAGCAAGTGCACCTCACGGACACATACACAGCCTCAGTAAACACGTTTAGCGAAAACCACGAACTCGCAAGCCGCACCCGCCGTCGTTGAGAAATCCCGAGCACAGTCACGGTTTCGTCCATGATGACGTCGCGGCGGCGTCTTCGGCGTCATTTTCGCTCGCTGGAAGCTTCTGAAGTCGGACGGACGAAGAGGCGCAAGGAACAAGTCCGGACAGCGGCCGTCATCCACCGTCTCAGGACTCACAGTGCCATAATCCCGGTGCGCAGGCACAGCATGCGGTGGGACGCTGACCCCGACTGCCAGGCTTTGCAGCGAGTAAGCCGACACCGGCCACCATCTCCTTGAATGCGCTGAACATGTTGGCGCTCGAGCGGTGCTGAAGGCGGCTAGCGCCGAACCTGCGGAACCAAGGAAGAAACTGCACGGATATCAAAACAGACCAAGGGGCGAGCCCTCAAAGCCATGCATGCTCACCTTCCTGGAGGAAATTGGTCCGATCCAAACATCTGCGGCGACTCGTGGGCTAGCCGGAACCGCCCAAGAGCAGAGAGAAAATAGCTATACTGGCGGCTGGCCTCCCCTGCTTGCACACACCACACTTTCCCGCCTACCGCTGGCCTGGCAGCCCTGCACCCTCTCCCCATCGCCGGGCGGAGAGAGGCGCAGCTTTTGGGGACCGTCGCCGTGGAGGAACCGGTTCCTGGAACGGGTCGCTCCCGCGTGCGTCCCTGTTCTTGGAAAGCGCGCACTGCTCTCGGCTTTTATTTTTTTTATTCATGGTTGCACGGATTTCGCCTTGAGCGGACAGGATTGCGTTCGCCTCAAAACGCCGCTCGGCCAACAGCACTCGGCCGGCGCTCGTTAATTCTCCACATGGGGCGGTCGCCTTCAGTGGCCTCCTCGGCGACCGAACACTCGGGCAGTGACAGACGGGTCCAGGAGCCCACTCGTATTTGATAGAAGAGCAGTAATAAAAATCTGACCGTACACATATACGATTGGCATTCTCCAAATACTTATTTTTTTCCCGTAGCATACAATAAGCAGTTATGTTCTAATTCTGCGAAATGTGTTTTCTCCACCTAAGCCGTTGCCCAAAGACATCTCAAGATGCTTGAAGGCTTTCCCGATACCATTAGAAAAGTTCTTGACAGGCTTTCAGACATTTCAAGGCATTTAAAGGGCACTTCAGACATTTCAAGAGTGCCTCTGACGGGGCCAGCGAACCCACCAGGAAATAATCGGTGCCCCCTTCAAACATCTCAGAAATTCCTGAAGTCCCCTTCACACCCTTTAAAAAAATCTTGAAATCCCATTAGAGCGATTTTCAACAGGGTTCGTATTAGGTAACCGAGTGTATACATCGCGAAACTGTTAGCGCGAACACCACGTCGGCGCATTTTCGCATTTTACTTCTAAATATTATTAGCAATCACGAACTTTTATCGCTTACATTATAGAAATATATCAGCTCTTTCCGTAGCAATAATATCTTGGATGACATCCCTTGGTTTCAAAAAGAAAAAAAACTGGAAAAACCGGCGATCGCTTGTTCGCGCTAACTTTGTCGCGCTCTGTACGTGATGATTCAGCGGTGATAGTGTTAATACGAATAATATAGGACAGGTTGGAGGTAAGGAGTACGCCGAGGTTTTTGTACGAGGAAACAAAGGCGAGAGGGACATTATTTAACAAATATGAAAATAATAATATGGAGTGTTTTTTTTTTGTTTGCTTTAATGAAAGCAAGTTACCTTTAGAGAAGTTTAGTTGCATTTGGCATTTTGCACACCAGTCAAACACTTATTAATGGCACCTTATTATTACCGAAGTCATTGGAACAATCTCCTAAAACTCTCAATGCCAAAGCTGCGTGTAGGACAGTTAAGCGACGTACAATCGCGGACAATATGAGCCGAAACAGCGCTTCGGCCTGTGCACGGTACTACCTGCGACGCCTGTCGCATCGCTCCATAAACACGGCGCACCCTGAGGCCGAGATAAATTCTCACTTGCGCTCACTGCGCCACTGCTCTCTTCCGGCTGTCTGCTAGCCCAATGTTCACGTATTCAGCTAATATACATTTCAGTGGATTTAAAGAAAGCGCCGAAATGGAAAATGCGCTGTCACGTTCGTCTCTCCTCGAGGAGCGCTGCCTGACGAAGCTGCCTTGGTCCCTAAAAGGAGCCGATCTGAATATCATCGAAAACATTTGGAGGCGCATCAAGGTAGCTATGTCACGGCGTCCCCTCTACCGCGCCACTGCCTACAAATTGTGGAAAGCAATGGGAAGTGAATGGCAGTGGCTCCGGGGCTGAGCCAGATTTCGTTGCCGCGCTCTATGATTTCTTACCAGACAGGATGGGAGCCGTGGTCGCGGGGAAGGGGAGAATCACGCGGTATTAAATTATTTTGTAAGGTTTACTGCGCCTCAGGACCCCTTGAAGCGGATTTCAGCCGATTGGAACAAAGCTTGATGCTACGGTTGCGACACACTGTTTGACGCCGTTAACCACGCATACTTTTTTGAGGGCTGCCTCCTTCATCCCGATCTTCTTGTATAGTGCATTTGAACTTCCGCGCCGACTATTCATCTTTTGTGTCTGACAATGTCCTCTGGAAATATTCTTTCCATTAAATTACAATCTCCTCCTCTTGACAAATATATGACTGTTTGTCCCACCTTATTTGGACAAGGTTCGTCAACCAAAAACTGGTGTCTTGTGAGCAACTTGTTTTGCTTGAAACAAACACCTGGGCCCAGTAATAAAGAAATAATACTTTTAACCCTTTTCATACCAATCAAGGTTATAATTAAAACCCTTTTTTAAACATCTGATATCAATGAAAAAGGACAAAAAGTAAATACCTTGGAGTCGGACTAAATCCGGCATGGAGATGTTGGCCTATACTTTACGATGTCCTACTTTGTGCATGCTCCTATAATCAAACAAAAACAACCTGCAAGGTCTTTTGATCTGACTCTCACAAACGATAATCGCAGCTGAAATTTCAGACACTTCAATATTTTTTTTTCACCAGTCAGCGGTTTCTTCTATGGGATTTGGCGCGATAGAGTAAAGTAAATCAATTCCAAAAGAGGGACGACAAGTGAAATATTTTGTTTCCCCCCTCGCCCTACCACACACATGCCCGCTGTCGCACACGCCGTCTCGCTTGCAGACGGCCGGCAGAGCGCAGTGGCGCAGCGAGCGCAAGTGTGAATTTATCTTGTACTCAGGGTGCGCCATGTGTGCGGGGCAAGGCGACAGGCGGCGCAGGTAGTACCGTGCACAGGCCGGAGCGCTGTTTCAGCTCATATTGTCCGCGATAGTACCGACGCTATATGCCACCTGACCCGTAAGGTCAGGTTTCGAGGTTATAGTTGCTACCTCGCGCCGCCGTGTCTTCTGCGCACATTTTCAGAACCGCTGCATGTGTGCTTCCCAACAAAGCACAGGGATGACGAATCATTGCTCTCCCCTCAATAAGCTCATCCAATAAGAAAGGCGAGTGGCATTGCGCCCAAAAGGTCATGCAGTCTAGGTGAAAAAGTTGGCGTCGACTCCTTCCAGTACAGAGCGCAGCTGCGCATATGTGAGTGTATGCGCTGCTTGTGAACCTCTGGATTCAATCATCCCGAGAGCCTACGATTTTGTGGTGACATGGTAAAATTTAGCGGCACAGTAGACTGACCGCTTTTTGGAGAACTCGTGGCGAACATGTGTTTTTATAAGCGTTTTGAATGAGGATACTTTTTCTTTTGTTTTGTGGGCTAATACTGACTTTCTGAGGGGGGGGGGTTGCGCGAGAAATTTAATAAATGATTATTATTATCTGCAAAGGTAGAGTTTTGTCGGAGTGCGTTGCACTGCAGTAATCGCAGCATTTAAACTTGAATATTTTAGACCATTAAAAACGCGCTGAAGACACTTAGGACTGCGTATCAGAATGCGAAAGCATTCCTAGACACAGCCCATTCCTACAAGCAGCGCGCCATTTCTTCCTTTCGCACACGCGCTCCGGCGGTGACATCACACTCCCCCACTGCGGAGGCGCGGCGCCCCCGCCGGTTCCACGGCTTCCGTTACAAAGCATCTGCGTTGCTGTGTTTTTCTTTGTTTTTTATTTGTGAGGCGCGTCCACTTTGACCTTGAGCAGCGGTGCCTCCGCCGGCGTCAATGCTTGACGAAGCCATCTGGATTCCTGTGCCCTTCTGTGTGTGTCATTTCTGAGGCGTGTCCGCTCTGACTTCTACTTGACGACATTATTTTATGGCCATTTTTCAGGCACAACGCCGACGTCGCCTCTTCGCGTAATAAGAGGTGCAAGGCTTTCACCTTAAACAAAAGTCTGTCTCATCTGAAGCCACAGTTTTTTAATATTTAATTTTCGGTTTTTATGGTATAGTCTGCACAAATTCTCGAAAAAAGTAAGGAAAAGTTTTTCCAGCTCCCAAATTAGTGAGAAAACGGTTACGACAGTAGTAATATTCAGCCTCGGCTGAAAGACTAAAAACAGAAAAGACATAAGGCAGCAAATAGAATATGGTTTGACGAGTCATCCCGATATATATGTTACTAGTAAAAAGGCAACAATGCTATCTTTGCTTCGACATTGATAAAAAAAAACACCGATATATTGATTAATAACGGCTGTTGAACTACGGCGCTTGCGCGCTTAGCTGCGCCTTAGCTCATTCCTTTCTAGTCTACTTGGGTTCCTCTCACTTGTGAATTTCAAAACAACCCAATCACAAACTTTCAGGCTGCGAGGGGCAGACGGACGTCTGCATTTTGGAGTATATAATGCAACTTTTGCTACAAACTTTGCAACATTACGATTTTTTTAATATTCCGGGTACAAGTTTTAGTGATGTTATTGTAATGGGTAGAAAGAGTGGATATAAAGATTAAAGAAGAAAAGCTAAAACGACCCTATTGAAAATTCCATCAAGGTACGTAATTTGGGACACTGACTGCCAGTCAGCAACCTTGGTGGAACGTGATGGACCATCAGACGTCATCTGATGGTCCATCAGATGACGTCTGACTGCCACTGCCAAGGGAATTTCATCAACAAGCGCAGCAGTTATATAAGAGTAAAGCTATAGGCACTCATAAATATCGCCAAATGCCTCGCTAAAACAAAATGTTCGGAAAAAAAAAGAAAAAAAAAAAGCAGGGTCGCCGCGGATCGAACCCGCGACCACTTGCGTCCAAATCGGACACCTTAACCCCTATGCTTCGCCGTTGCTTTTTTTTTTTCTTTAATACATGGAAAATCACAATTTAAAGTTCGAATTCTACATACACACAGTGAATGCTATATACATGAGGATGGAGGTGGTGGATGGATGTTCTCCTGGTGATCAGTCCTTGATGAACATAATGACTGTACTCGCACTCGTGTCGCACTCATGTCTTCACTCTGGGTACTATACACTTTTGCGGAAACGGAGAGTACAAATTATTAATGGCATACACTTAAACAAATTCCTAAGGCAAGCACATTTCAAGTGTGTTGTGTATGAAAGACATACTTTGATTATGTACGGATGTTGGCTGCTTTCACTATATTAAAAATCAGGAAGTCCTAGACAAGTGTCAAACAGGGGAAACCAGTGCGACACTGTTGGGTGGGCCTCATAAACACTTCTAACTTTTGCAATTTCTTCCAGAAATATGGAATGAGTTGTGCGTGGAATATCAGCGTTTCTGTCGATCATCCGGCATCTCCAGAGACTATGTGAACCAATCAGCATGAATAAGTCATAAGGGATATTTGTTTCAGTCGGGACGTATAAGTAACGAATACTGTGATCAGTTATGTCAATATCTTTTCTTAGGGTTCTTCGGAGCACATCCCAGAAGAAAATCGCAACTGTACAGTAAATAAAACAGTGCTCTATTGTTTCCGGCTGGTGGCATAAATGACAGTCAATTGACCAAGGCACAAAGAAACCGCGGTCCTGGAGCCACCATTTGACTGGAAGCGTTGACGTGTGTAGTTTAAACATGAACGTTTTAGTGCTTGGAGATACAGACATGCGCTTTACACGTTTTAGAACGTCCTGTCCTTCACAGTTACCGAACTTAGATCTGTATAACGGAGCGGGAAAAAAACTTTCGATCAACGCTTGTGCTAACCGCTTTCTGGGTACTTCAAAAAGATAGTCTAATGAAAAACGGACTTCTAAAAACAAGAAGGTATCAACTTTCTCTTTCCAGAAACCCCAGGGGCCGCTTGGAGCAGAGCTTGTAGTAGAAACGATAAGAAAGGGTAAATGGTGAACCAGTTTTCTTTGAACAGCCATGAGAAGAAACGGGTGGGATAAATTCCTAAAGAAAAACAATCTTGAGACCAGCTGGCGCACAAATAAATGCGCCAGGCCCAGGCCTCCCGAGTCCAAAGGCAAGAATAAATTATCGTGTTTCATGCGTTCCCAAGGAGAACTCCAGATAAATGTAGCGAAAATTCGAAGAAAAGCTTGGATTTTAGAGCGATTACAATGCAGCACTTGCAAAACATACATAAGTTTGGATATTAAGAAGGTGTTACAGACCGCTGCGTTAGCGAAAATTGACATTTCTCGTGCCCTCCATGCCTGCGATTTATGTCTAATTATAGTTACGGCGGTGCTCCAATATGGACCAGTGGAACACGGTTGGTCAAGGGGAACACCAAGGTATTTGAAAGGACAGCGATTCCATGAAATCCCACCAAAACATTTTGGAGTGGTTGCCCACGCTCCTATCCAAAAACCGTTTGATTTTTCTGCATTCAACCTTGCTCCAGTTAGGTTGCAATACTTCTCCGTTACCTGAAGTGCTTCTTCAACACTCGCCTTATTTGAGCAGAATAACGCTACATCATCGGCGTAGGCTAGTAGCTTCACCTCTGCGGAGCAAAGTTGATAGCCAGGAATAGTATCTTTGTTGATAATACTACGGCATAAAGGTTCGAGATATAAGGAAAAGAACAGTGGTAAAAGTGGACAACCTTGTCTTTCCGAGGATTTTATAAGTATAGGTTCAGAAAGTGAGTTATTTACAATTAGTCTTGTGGTGCTGTTCTTGTAACATAGCTGAATGCCCTTTATTATTGCGGTCCCTATGTTTGCGTGAGAAAGTAGCCTGAATAAAAAGGAACGGCTAACTCTATCAAATGCTTTGGATAAGTCTAGTTGGAGTATGGCTACTTTATTTTGTTCGTCGGATACTGAATCTATTACGGACCTTAAAACATGTATGTTCGTTTGAATATTTCTTTCACGTATACCGCAAGTTTGATGAGTTCCGATTAGATTGTCTCTTATGAGATGTAAGCGTTCATTTAAAACTTTTGCGAAGATCTTATAGTCTACATTTCAAAGTGATATAGGCCTGTAAGCCTCTATCTTTTTCAAAGCTAACGTGTCTTCTGTTTTGGGTATAAGCACTGCATGTCCTTCGTAAAAGGTTGGCGGTAGTGTGTGGTGCTCATATGCGGCTTTGAATACATCAAGGAGGAATAGACTCAGCAGGCATGAGAATTTCTTATAAAACTCAGCGCCCAGGCCGTCCGGGCCTGGAGCCTTATCTGACGGTAGAGCCTTTATCGCAGCTCGTGTTTCTTCCAAGGTTAGAGAGCCTTCAACACTCTCTTTCTATTTGTCTGTTAAAGATGACGCGCATTCTATAAGTTTTTGTATGTCTTCGCTCTCTTTGATCTCAATACTCTTTCCGAAAAGATAAGTGCAATGGTCTTGGAAAGCTTCTATAATGCTTTGCGTTTCAGCGCGGGCGCTGCCTTTGTGGTTTATTTCGAGTATTTCTTTGCTTAGAGCGTATCTTCTTTCATCATCAAAGGACCGGCGTCCAGGCGTCTCTCCGAGCAAATATTTTTGCGAGCGCGATCGGATCACCGCGCCTCAATATTTTTCGGTATCGTATCTTTGTAGATGTGTCTTTGCCATGTTAATCTCCTCAGTATATTCGCCGGGATTGAGGCTTTCAAGCTCATAAAGCTCTGATAGCATCGCGAGCAGGTTTCGTAGCTCTAGCTTTTTCGTAAAGGTAATGGAGCTTGAGCGTTCAATTGCCCAATTTTTAACTTCTTGCTTGAACATGTCCCATTTACAAAACACGTGTAGGGAAGCGTTCTGTTTGACACGGGAAAGGATAGCGGGTATACCATCGGTGAATATTTTGTCGTTTAAGAGTGATGTGTTTAATTTCGACAGGCTCCATTCCCGTCTTAGGGGGGGTTGTTTCTTTGTCCTAAAAGTTACCGATACAAGGCAGTGGTCTGAGAAAAATATAGGTTTCACTGAGTAATCAGAAATATTGTCATAAAGGTCTCCAGTGACATATACCCGGTCGAGTCGAGCGTGAGAGGAGCGTTGGAAATGTGTATAGTGCACTCTGCCTCGTTTTTATTTTTCGATGTCTACTAAGTTGTTATCGCTCACAAGAGATTGGAGTACAGCTGCACTAGGGTCGAATCTAGTTGTTAGTTGGGAGCGATCGTTTAGATGTAGCACACAGTTGAAGTCTCCCAATAGCAACAGTTTTCTATTTCTGTCAATCTATGGTGTTAGAAAAGAAAAAAAAAATGTTTGCGCGCTGTCACATCATTTGAAGCGTACACGCAAATAATGCGCAATTGAATGTTTACATGGTCTAGATCGCAAGATATAAAGCGCCCTTCCTGGTCGGTAGTGAGAGAAGCAGCAGTTAAACCCAACCTCTTCTTTAGAAACAAAAAACATCCAGCCGATGTGCCAGATGCATGTGTGACACACACTTCGAAATCTTTCAGGAAGGGCTCCAATGCGATCTCGGTTTGTTCCTGGCTGCACACGTTCGTTTCCTGCACAGCTAATATATTGATCCTCTGCTGGACTATTAGTTGCAGAAGTTGACACCGCTTCCGTTTAGAACTGAGACCTCTCACATTTAAGGTGGACACGCGAAGGTGGAGGGTGCTGGACATGCGATCATTTATGGTCGGGCGTTATCGCCCGTTTGCTTGTCTTCAACAAGCTTGGCGCCAGGGAGCGTCTTCGAATACGGCTTATGTCGAATAGCGCCCAATCTCTTTTCGTAGTGCTTTGCTCTAGTTATAAGGCCGTCATTTAATCCCACATTGGTAAGCGCTTCTAGTTCAAGAATTGAGCTCGCCTGCGCACTCACTACAATTTCCTGTACCTCATCGTTTTCCTCCGTTTCGGTGTCTTCCAGGTTAGCCTCAATGGTTGTGCAAGCTCGCCTGCGCACTCACTACAATGTCCTGTACCTCATCGTTTTCCTCCGTTTCGGTGTCTTCCACGTTAGCCTCAATGGTTCTTTCACACTGTTTTTCGTTCGTGAAGGCGTCCCTATTTGTTGGAGTCGCGGGGTTTGTCGGGGTGCTGTTTTCGGTTGCAGGCGAAACGGTGATTATTTGGTCTTCGCTAGAGGTAGTGGCCGACGTGAGGTTCTCTGGCACTACCGGTTTTCTGGAGGCCGATTGAGACCCACCGTCCAGTGCTGCTGCCATTGCAGAGACGTCGCCATTAGGGTCAACAACTTCGCATACATCCATGAGGTTCTCTGTTGTCGATTCTTCAGTTGTCCCCAACCTCAACCTGTCAGCGTAGGTCATGACGCAGTCCTCCGGTTTATGCCCGTACCGTCGGCATTTCGTACACCAGGGAGACCGGCAATGGCGGCGAACGTGGCCCACTCGATGGCATCGTAGGCACGAAGGAGGCCGACCTGAGATGAGAAGCAAGCTCTGGCACCCGAAGGTGGTCATCAGGTGTGGAATCTTGTTCACGTTGGTGTCGTCTCGAAGGGTCAGTTGTACTTCACGGTTGGGGGTTTCTATGTCCTCCATTCCTCTACATCTCCACTTTTCTCGCACTACGGAGCGTACTGTGCCGTAGGGTTCCATCGCTTCAACGATTCTTCGGTTTTCCATGTAAGGTGGTAACCAAAGCAGTCTGATCTTCACCTCCTTTGTCTCTGGATCAACAACGAGACATTTCCGTCCTTTCACCTTCAGGTCTTCACATGCGACGAGCTTTGCTTTTACAAGCGAAGTCGCACACTGGACCATCCACACATGACACATTTGGTATTGTCCCATGGCGATTATATCCTTTAGATCAATGATGCCCTTCAGGGCATCTCTGAAGTCCGGAGCTCGGTATGGTCTGGCAGCAAGATCCCCATGAAGGAAGACAGAATTTCGAACGAGGTTACCTGTAGGCAGACGTGGCATCAGAACACGGTAGTCGTCCATTGCAGTAATGGTAGCATCTGAATCTGTAGCCTGAATTCCTCGGCCAGAGGCCGATTTGTTTTCTTGAACGGAGAACATGAAAACGCAGCCTTTCGCTACGGCGTCTTCTTTTTTCTCCCCTATGCTACGCCGTTGCTTAGAAAACGCAATTTCACTATTCGTTTTATACGAGATGATTCGGTTGCAAATGCAGTTAAGACTTCAGCATGTTATGCAAAGCACTCGTACATCACTCGCCGTACTTCAGTTCTACTCACCTGCCCTGTAGAGTACTTTCGCGCCGTAGAACGATTCTTTGTGCGCGCGTCTCCGGCCTAGTAGACCTGGGGTGCTATGTTGCGCTTTTTGGACTCCCAGGAGACTAGGGAGAAGGAAGTGACGTCAACAACGCAGCAAATGCAGATTGGATGTTGACTTTATTTTCTTCTGTCAACATCCAATCTGCGTTTGCTCTAGTCGTTGACGTCACTTCCTTCTCCCAAGTCTCCTGGGAGTCCAAGAAGCGCAACATAGCACCCCTGGTACACCTTGTCGTCTTCAACTACACCGCTAAAGTCCCTTACATCGTCGGAACCCACAACAGGCTGGGTCTTGTCGAGTAGAAATTCTACTAAATCATAAAACTCTGTAGAGCCCGGGCAGGATTGACAGGTTGGAGCAAGCGGGCAAACAAAACGAGTCGAGAGCGATCGTTCATGAAAGCTCTGCGAAGCCTCTATGGGCGAAGCGAAGTGGCGTTTTCAGCGTTTCGGCGGGCTTCTGATTAAGGTTGTCGGTCGGCTGCGTGTCATATCTCTAACATCAGCGGTTTTATGGGCTCACGTCCTGAAATCGTTTTCTTGTGCATAGACTATTTTTCGTATTCATAGATTTGGCGAAATGGGGGTATTCGAACGAACTTTACGTCCTTTGACCGTACGTCTGTCTGCACGTCAAAGCGTTTTGACGTACAGTCAGAGCCAATCGATGTACAATCGGAATCGCCACCAAGACATCTTGATGGCATTTCGCGGCGGCCGACTGCCACCAGGAAACCATCAGAAAGCCGACAAGTGGAGTCTGACTGGAGTTCGACTGTCGGTCAGAGTAACTTGTTGGCCAATCAGACGTGTTTGACCTACAGTCAGGCACAGTCAGCGGTCCACTAGAAAACATTGAGTGCCAAACAGGGTTACATTGATGGATTTTTCCTTTGGGAAAACGTAGCTGTGCGAGCCTGGCTGCGAGGGAGGGCTGAACAAAGGAGGAAGGTTGAGTGAAAGAAATGAAAGGAAATGACCTTGATACGAACCAGCTATGCAAGCAAGAGGACTAGTTTTTGCCCTGTAGGACCGAGCGCCGTTCGGCTCTTATGTGTCCGCGTCGGTGGTATAGTGGTTAGCATAGCTGCCTTCCAAGCAGTTGACCCGGGTTCGATACCCGGCCGACGCATCTTTTTTTCCATGTTTTTCTAGAAGAAATTTTGTTAGTACATAAATGTTGGACTATCTACACTCGGCGCGAACACACTACCCTTGCATTATTTAGAATAACTGTATTGAATATCTTTGAGTGTCCTCGGAAACTTCCGCTGCTTATTTGTTAGTTCGGTGGAACAAACAAAATAGAGAGAACAGGAGCAGCACACCGAGCTTGTTTAGAAAAAAGGTTGGAGCTAAAAAAGAGTAAGTGTTGCTGCGTAAGGGCATGCTGTTTAGAGTGGGCTGCACGAGTTCTGATCAAACGAACAAAACACTGTGATTATTATATGAACTTGAAAGACTTATACAACTCGTTTTACCAATAAGCGAATAAGAACATACATTTTTACATTTGTCTTATTAAAGTCACAGCACAGTAGCAGTCGCACTTAAAATCGAGGTTGTGTCCGAAAGCTGAACAATAAGTGCGGGGCACTCATTCCAAAGCGAAGCAGACCCAGGAGGAGCTAACTTTTCTGCGCCACTCCAGATGAATATAAAGACAGAACTCCTGCAAGCTTCCCTGCGAGAGATGCCGCTACTTCGTGTCAAGAACGCAACTTGCTTATAAGTGAAAAGTACAAAATTTTTTTTTTTTTTTTTATCATTACAGTTAGTTAAAGTAATTCGTTCGATGTAGTGCTGCTTGGTATACTGTTCCTCTACTTATTGTTCAAGCAAAAACTTTACCATAGAAGCTTTGGGCCATGCATTTTTTTTCTTTGGTCATAAAATTTTCGTTGTCACTTAATCCTCTGGGCGCTTTTGACCTGGGGATTCCTGGCCGAGAATAAGAAGACCCGGAGTTTTGAATCAAGGAGCCGCGAACCATTTTGTCCTTCGCCGGGCTTATAAAATTTGTTTCGTTTAATTAGTACGGTTCATTCATCTTAGTATATAGATTGTCTGAACACAATATATCATATAATTTTGTTCTAGATTCTTGTGGATGTATAAGACTTGAAAACGGGTGGGAACCTTGATCGTTTCAATGTCTGTTTTTAGACTTGAATTTCTTTAGTTTTAAGAGAGACACTTAAGCACAATTGCATTATATTTCATATTAGCCAATACGTATACTCTCTTAGGGTCGAATGGGCATAATCTCAAGATACCTGAACAATGCTCGCGCTTTGATTTTTTTTTTTTGGGGGGGTTTTGCTTATGATAAAACAGTTACGCTCAAAATGATATGTAAGTTACGACTTAACCGCTCCTGACAGGTAACTTGGTGTTAAAAATTAAAAAAAAAGCAATTATGCAGCGCCATACAAGCGAAATAATAATTGGGAAGCACTGATCAGGTAAGGAAACTAATGAGGCCGGTATTGGCGTCGTAGGTATAGTGGTTAGCATAGCTGCCTTCCAAGCAGTTGACCCAGGTTCGATTCTCGGCCGAAGCATAACTTTTTTTAAATTGTTAACATTTTTGACTATGGTTCAAGCAATATTTGTAATTTGTAATTCAAAACAACTTCGTTTCTATACACTTAATTTTCTTTATATTTGTAAATTTGTTGCAGTCCAGAGGCGCTGGTATATAACAACATTTTTATTATATCCTAAATGTTTTCATTGGTTACTAACTGATCCCATTTCATTCAGGAAACCGTGTGGAGTACGTCTAAGGGTGGCATGTGCAATGTGGGTTGTAAAAAGTTATTTAATTTAAATGATTTATTTTTAGGTTAAAAGTGAAATCTCAATAACGTTTTAATAATCATCAGAGACAAATTTGGCAATCCTCCGGTATTTTTATGTCGTTTGCTCAATATTTTCCCTTCAAACTGATAATCCATGGTAATTTTAAAATATTTTCATCTCGTCGGTGTTTTCTTATAATGTTGTCCCGCAATACAGCCCGTGAACAACATCAAGACTTGTACACGGTTCTTACTTGCGCATTCATATTATTAGGGGCACGTTGTTGAATTCGTGTATTTTGCCTCAATTTATCTTAATTCTATTTTATATCAAACTGAAGGTATTGGTATATTTTATTTATGAGATTGATTTTTCACAACACCAAGGAGATTACTATGTATGAGGATTATGTTTTTATGATTGAATGTTTGCTTTCCTCCCTATACATCATGTAACGCCTAGCTAAGCAATCGACGCCTGTGAGTCAGAGAAGTTAAATGAAATGACAAGTACCAGCTGATTTTTTTTAGTTGTCCACACGTGAGCCATTGTATCTTAACCTTTCTACATTAGGCTGTTTGTCTTGTTGTTTTATTTCCGATACTTGCGAACTACTTTCAAGGTGTTGATACATTTTAAGTGCGGTGCAAACCGAAGACGGCTGTCGGATCCGTCATCAGATTTTTGCAAGAAAACCGGTCTGGAGAGGAGGAAAGATCACGTTTTGTTCCGATACCTTCCGATTTTTGAAGGACTCCTGCGGGAAGAGAGTGGAGATGGTGAAAGGCCTTTTGCGCACTCGGGAGCTCGGGCGCGTGAATTCCGACAAGGACCGGCTTGTGGATGAGTGCAAGCCAAAACCGACTCTCAAAATGCCCACATCACGGCGTCTTTTTCTTATTTTGTTTCCCGAAATCGGATGTTTGATTTGGGAGCCGATTTAGGCTGGCACAAGCTTTTAGAGGTATTATATATTTTTTCTTCATACATATTATTATTTTTTTTCATTTGATCTACTTTTGTAATGCAATTTCATGTAGGGCCTTTTCCATACTGCTTGGCTCTGATGTTTGCTATTAGCATTGTTTTCTCTATGTCTCTTTTGTCCTTTTTGTCTTGATTATTACTATCTTCGCTTTTTTTAATTTCTTTAAGCGCATTGAAACGTCAGTTCAGATTAGCGCTAGTAGCGTCTCCGTGTATTTGTCCTTGTATGTCCTTAATACTGTTTATTGTTCACAATGCTAATCCACCTAGACCATCTTTAATATTTTCATATTCGAGAACTTAACGCAAACACCTGAAGCACATCAAAAACTAAAACATCGATATTTTTATCATCAGAGGTTGTGGGGCCTGTTTTAGAAGGGAAAACGGCTAACAGCCTTGAGAAAATATATTGTCGCGTCTGAATTTTAATTTAAACTTTACTCCTTTTCAAGAGGTTTTGAAATCGTCCATAAAAAAATTTCAGTATTCCGGATTATGCAAGTCATTTACGAGCCCGTATTACCGCGAGTGTCCTAGAAACTACACAAATAACCTTGACAAAAACTAGAAAAAAAAATTAATAAAAAAAACAAAAAAGAAATTTTCGATTTTTTTTTTTTCTTAAAGCTCAACAGTTTTGTTTAAGAGGAGCCGTGAAAGCTACACTTCAGCGGTTTGTGCAAGTGCGTTGTACGGCCAGGGGGACATGATACACAGGGCTAATTGTAACGATCAGTCGGCTCATTTTATAAATATATAATTATGCTTTAGTTAGTGAAAATAGACATATTGTTCTAATTCGAAACTTGCTGAGCGCCATCGAAAACCACTAAATCAATTATTTTTACAAAAAAAAAAAGTAAGGCAGAGGAGCATTCTTCGCCATTCTCAGAAACACGCAGTTTGGACGCGTTTCTAGATTTTTTTTTTTATTCTTATCGCATCTGTGCGCCCTTGGTCATGCTCCACGGTAGTCGCGGCGCGAATCCACCGCCTCGCCTTTTTCGAAAGATGGAGGGAAGTATCGTGCAAGTGTGTTGCTCGTCTCGGCCACTGGGGAGCACGACCGCGGGCGTAGAGATGCGCTCCGATAATAAACCGAAACCTTGATTCGCGTTCATATTGAGGGTTTTTACGGAACACCGTAAAACGCTGCCCCTGCCTTATACTTTTCTAAAAAGAGTTGATTTAGTGGATTTCGGTGACCTTCGACGAGTTTCTAATTGGAAACATCAGTGTATTTTACAAATTAAAAAGTTAGTTAACAAATTTTACCTAATTAGCCGACTGAGTGTGACGATGAGCTCCCTATGCTATCTCCTCCCTGGCCTTATAACTTACCCGCACAATCCGTTTAAGTGTAGCTTTCACGTCTCTCTCTTTCTATCTCTCTTTTCTCTCTCTCTCTCTGTATATATATATATATATTTATTGACGCGAGCGCAGCTGACCTAATAGGCAGCGCGCCCGCGGCCTGATTCTTCCAGCTTTCGAGCAGTACGGTCGCAAGAATCATGAGCTCCGTCGGAGCGGCTACAGCGCTCCTCGATGACCGTGGAACTTCTGTGTTTGGTGCTTCATCGTCATCTACTGAAGAGTACAAGGTAGTTTTGCCTTCGATGCCATCCAGGGAAACCTTTATGAACTCTGTCATTTTTCACTGCGACCTGAAGGGACGGCCCTACTGCATCGAGGATTTCCGCCAGAAACTGAGGCGGACTGCCGCCTTGACTGACAACGTCTCGCGTGGCGCGTTCCAGATGAATCATGTGTGGTTGGCGACACTGCGCACACCGAAAGCAAAAGAGCGGCTCCTGAACTACAAGGATATCAAGGTGAAAGGCCTTCGTTGCCTCGTCATTGATCCTGGTTCCACCGAGATCCGTCTACGCATCCACTGGGTGCCATTCCACGTAGCGGACGACGCGGTTCGGAAGCTTTTCGAGCCGTACGGGAAAGTGAGTGAAGTTGGACGCGAGAAGTGGCGCGTCAGCGGTTTTGAAGGCATTGAATCTACCACCTGATTCGTACGCATGACCTTGAAGAAAAACACCACGCCCGACGATGAGGGTATCACACCTTCAAGGTGTGAATACCCTCATCGTCATCCCGGGAAGAGCGCCGGTCTGCTTGCGGCGCAATCGCTCCGGGAACATTAGGCGCGAATGTCGCGTGCCGAAGTGCTCGGAGTGCTCCCGTTTCCGGCACGAGAAAGAAGAATGCATACGTACGTACGCTGACGTCACAGGCGGAGCTGTGACGGACGAGCCGTCCCAGTTCATCATGGAGGCGGAGGCCGCCCAACTTGCTGCGGGTGCTCTCAAAAGTGACTCCCCACTGGGCATCGAGCAACCAAAGCAACCTCCCGGAGCTGACGACAACGGCGGCAAGGAGACTGCAGCAAACGCTCCGATGACGGAAGGTGCGGCGCCCTCAGCTGGGGCGACGCCGCCTGAGGCCGGTGCGGCTCTGCCCTCTGCCGACCTCCTGCCGACCGAGAAAGACCACGAAGGCGTCGCCGACAGCATGGACGAGAACACGGACTTCACCAAGCGTGGGCTTGACGAAACGACTCCGACCGACACGACCCCGAACCCGAACGTGTGGTGGACAGCGAACAAGCGAGGCAAATACAAGCAAGTACCGGGCGCCCCCTCGGACAAGAGGCGACGCCATGACAACCAGTAAGGAGGCAACGCCTGGTTTATGAACTCATGAGCGATTTTCAAGGCAAGTGTACCACCCTTCATGAATTGTACACTCGACCCGGCTATCACGGTTGCATCGTTAAATGTTCGAGGTTTCAACATGCGTAAGAAACAATACCAAGCACAACGTTTGTTGGAAAGTCAGAAACCCGATTTCTTGGCGATGCAGGAAACCAAGATGGCCGAGGAAGAGCAGGTGGCGAACGCACTAAAGCCTTTTTTATCTTCGCATGATGTGTGTGTCACACACGCTGTTGGTGTTTCGGGTGGTTGTTTCTTGTTTGTGAAGAGAACGCTTCCCTTGTCTGAGCTAAGCGTGACCGTCGACACCGAAGGTCGTTTAATTATGTACGACTTTTTGTTCGTATCAGTTCACTGGCGGCTTAGCTGTGTATACGCCCCCAGTACGGTGAAAGACCGGGCTTCCTTTTTTTCTGGCTTGCGCCGTTTTGTTGATTGTGACAGAACAGTCGTGTTGTGTGGGGACTTTAATTGCGTCGTTCGGGAGAGAGACAGAGCGCCGTTTGGGCAACGCACTGATAGAAGTGCGACGATTTTAGGCGCTCGATGATTTTGAGCTGGTAGACACAGGGATCGTTAGAAACGAAACACGCGAGATGCGTTTCACTCACTGCCAAGCGTCCGCCCACGCCCGAATAGATAGAATCTACATTTCGGCCTCTGTGGCAGCATTGTTAACCAAGTATCGTGTTACACCTGTTTTTTTTTTTTTTTCCTACCATTGATTGGTTGCGACAACGATCGGCGACAAAACACCGCCGAAGGCGAAGTTCGAGTGGAAACTTTGGAAGCTAAACACCAAGCTGCTCGACGATGAATCTCGGGGTTGTAAGCAACATTTTCAGATCGTGTTTTGAAAATATGGGAGGGGATATGTTTGAGGCGTGGGAGATCGCCAAGCAGAAACTAAAGATTCTAGCGATAGAGAGGTCGTCTGTTTTGGCCTACGAAGCGCGTTGCGCCGAGCACAGATTAAACGTCGATCTGCAGGCGCACTCTAGAGCGGAGTGTGTAAATCCCGGCGTGTGTTTGAAGGATTTAGAAAGCGTCATGGAGCGGCTAGAACAGCTCCACCAAGAACGTTATCGCGGCGCCGTGGTTCGAGCGCGTGTGGAGAAATACCTCCTGGGCGAGCAGCCAACGAAACGGGCCTTAGCGGACGAGAAGCGGTACGCGCTACGGAACGAGATAGCTGAAATCGATGCGAATGGCGTTACGTGCACGAGCTCAAGCAGTATTCAGCAGGCGTTTGTTGCGCACTATAAGCCGCTCTTTGAGACGAAAGTTCCGGGAAGGGTGGAACCCTCGTGTGGGAAGCTTCTGGAGTCGCTGCCGCAGTTAACGGAAGAGGAGACGGAAAACCTTCGCCGCCAATCTATATATTCACGAGGTCGAACGGGCGATAGACGACCTGCCAACCTCCAAAACGCCGGGACCCGATGGAATATGTGCCGAGTTCTTTGAAACGTTCAAGGGCGTACTCGCCAGTGTTTTGTTGAAACGTTTTAGTGAAGCGTATGAACGGAAAGTGTTACCACCGTCTTATACGCGCACGTATACTGTTCTCATTCCGAAAAGTGACGATGTCGCGAAACTACGTCAAGTCAAGGGTTACCGCCCGATCACCCTTTGTAATGTTGATTACAAAGTTTTCGCAAAACTTTTAGCGCGACGGTTTTAGAGCGTGGCTTGTAAGCTTATCGGGGAACACCAGACATTTGGGATCAAAGGCAGAACTATCATGACGAATTTACATGTAGCGCGCAGCGTGTTAGAGGCGTCTGATGGGGGCATGGGTCAAATAGCCATGCTCCAAATATATCTAGATAAGGCGTTCGATCGTGTCAAGCATGACGTCCTTTTTGAAGTTTTAAAACGTGTAAACGTTGGTGAGGTCATTTTGGAAGGTGCCAAAAGGGCCTATGAAAATTGCACCACAAGGCTCGTCGTAAACAAAGAAGTGACCGAGCAGATTCATGTGCGAACGTCCGTAAAGCAAGGATGCCCTATGTCGCCGCTTTTATTTAATTTGCATTTGGAACTTTTTTGCCTTAGTGTTTTGAACAGTAAGGATTGTCGGGGCTTTCGACTGGAAAATGAAGAGATAAAAGTTATGAGTTACGCAGACGATATTGCAGTGTTTTCCAGTGATAAGGGAAGTGTCAGTGCCGCGGTTGCTTTGGTGAAATATTTTGTGACGCTACCGGCGCAGCTATTAACTGGGACAAGTGCCGCGGTTTTTTGGCACGGCGCATGGGCCACAACGTCTTCAGAGTACGAAGGCGTTAGCTGGGACCGCTGGCCATGCACATACCTCGGTGTGCCTTTAAATTTGTACCGCGAGAGCAAATCCTTTTGGTCGGGGGTCGCCACCGACCTGTACAGCCGCGCTTCTCGTTGGAAGCATCGTCATCTGTCCATCTTTGCGAGGGCGACTGTTTGCAATATTTTTTTTTTTATTTCAAAGATTTGGTATGTATTGCAAGCCATACATTGTTCCCGTGTTAATGTTCAGAAGTTTCACCGTGCTTTTGCTGTGTTCATCTGGGGATCTATTTGGGAACGGATGAGGCGAGACAACCTCTTTCACAGGGTACGTCACGGAGGGCCTGGGCTGTCCCATTTATTTGTCAAACAACTCCTGTCACGTTTTTTTTTTTTTTTTTTTTTTTTTTTTTTGCGAGAGCAAGAGCACTTTTTTATTCGCACGTTCATCCGAACGAAATTGTCGCCTCATTTGCCATCCTTTCTTGTTTCCTCTTATGGCGGCGAGCCAACAAGACTCGTGGGTTTTCAAAAGGAGGTCGTTGATACTGTTTTGTTTTTGTCTGCTCGTTTTTCTTTTGATTATTTGTCTTTAGTGCGAAAGAAAACGCTCGCGCGCGATTTGATAGTCAGTTTGTTCCCGACGCCGATGTATCGAACTGTTTTTTCTCATGGTGGCCAAAACGTGCTGAGCCCAGTTAAGCGTATGTGTGTACCCCCTTCGGTGAAAACGTTCTTTTTTAAGTTACACACCAATACGTTTCCGGCTAAGGTGTGGCTAAGGGAAAAGGGTTTTGACGTGCCGTGGACGGTTGATTGTTTTTTATGCAAGCAACCTGAGACTGTTGAGCATGTATTTATTTTTTGCATGGATGCCGTATTTTTCTGGGACGTGCTCCAGCGCACGCTAAAGAAAGCTGTGCATTACCCCTTGTGGCATTCGTTTTTTGAAAGTGATGAACGATGAACGTCAGGCCGGACTCCGGCCGAAACGTGGAAGATTAGATCGTCCGTTGTTGGTGTTTTCACTAGGGGTTCTTTTCTTCTTCTATACCCACACCTTCGGCCCCCCGCCACCATGCCCGTTATATATATAATGGGAATGAGTGAATATTGACAAGTGCAGCCGTAGTGATATTGTGAACGAAGAGGGGAGCAGGTGAATATTGAGATCATTGCATTAAAGTTAGGGAAAGGGAAAGAGAGCTGGCGAAAATTGGGCCAAGAGCGGGGATTGAACCCGCAACCTTCGCCTGTCCGGTACGATGCCTTAAAAACCAGTGGTCGGCAACCTTTTGCAGTGGCGGGCTGAGTCGTCACGAAGTTGACATGGAGGGGGCCGGGCGGCAAGTCGGGAAGACGGGGGGAGGGGGGGGGGGGGGTGCGGGAGACCACAAAAAAAAAAGGCAAAAAAAAGTGAAGGCGTTCTCTGCCCAAGTATGGCGATGCCGGACGATTCTAATTGGAAGCGCTCCATCTTCCTGTCTAACGCCTTTTGTGGTCCGAACTTCCGAGTGCTTCTTGGGTCTGTGCGGAAGCTGCAAAGAGGTGCGGGGGGGGGGGGGGGGGGGGGGGCAGGGACGGCGTTTTTTTTTTCTGGGGTCGTGCCGCGGGCCGTGGGTTGCCGACCCCTGGATTAGACCATCCCGGCCACTGGTTTCGGCGGACTCAATTTCCGACCAGCTCTCTGTGTACTGTTCAGTTTCGAATTCGCTTAACTGGGTAGACGACAACCGTTGCTGATTTAAGGCCCGCGCTATTTGCGACATGCGGCAGTGACGTGGCACGTCATCTCAGCTTGCAAATGCCGGAAAGGGCCCGTCTTCCAAGCTATCTAGGGAACCAGTCCTCCCCATAGGGACAGGCTGCACCCTATATATAATGGGAATAAGAGAAGATTGGGAAGTGCAGCCGTAGTAATATTGTGAACGAAGAGGGGGGAAGGTGATTATTGAATTTATTGCATTAAAGTTAGGGAAAGGGAAAAAAAGCTGGCGAAAAATTGGGCCAAGAGCGGGGATTGAACCCGCAACCTTCGCTCCTGGCCCAATTTTTCGACAACTCTCTTATATATATATATATATATATATATATATATATATATATATATATATATATATATATATAGTGTGGCAAGCAACATGCGGGGTGTGCAGCAGCGCTGCGGTGACCGACAGGAGCGTGCGATGGGCACGGGGCGCGAGCTCGAACGAACGCGTGCTTGACCCACGAGGGCCTCGGCGGCAAGGACTCGAAGCCTGGCCTGAACGAAGTAAAGGTGTGTTTTTGCTGTGTCCTGACTTGCGTGTCCTTCTTGGGGGCAAGGATGATCGGGAAGGCCCAAGGGCTCTGACTCACGTACTGCACCCGTGTCGATCATCTCTTGGAGTGCCTTGTCCAGCAGGGCTCGCTTGTGTACGCTGATTGGTCGAGGGTTGCAGCGTAGAGGCCGTGTATTGCCGGTGTCAATTGAATGCTTTAGGACACCGGTTCTACCGGGATTCTCCGTGAACATCGGCGAAAACTCCTCCAAGAGTCTTTGGAGACGCCGCTTTTGTTGGTCCGTACCAGGACACTTCTACAAAGAATCGCTTACCGCACATGGGAGCCGCAAAGCAGGCATTCTAACGCCAACGTTATCTACACTGACGATACAATCCTCTCGTCTGGTAAATGGGATCACTTTCGAGTCACTACCTAACCCGTAGCGTTTGTTCGGGAAGTCCAGAACCAGGATCTCCCCAAAAATAAAATCTTGTCCCAAAATGACCGGTACCGTGAGACCAGGTAAGCAAACGAAACGCTGGCGGCGTTTTTTCTCGTTGAACCCGATCTGTAACCTCACGGCTTAACTCGCGACCATTTCTGGTCCCGACGCTAGCTGTAAGCGCACGTCAGTCTCCCGCAGGTTGGCTTTCTGCTCTTTGCAGCGTTCAATGAGGTAGTCCCCAATAAGTGACAGACTCGCACCGGTATCAATCAGCGCAGCCACAGCTATTCCGAGCACTGTAACTGTCATACGAGGCTCAATTAGCTCAGGGTCAGGCTGGATTCGACACACCGATGGTAGTGCTGCCGGGTTTTCCATGGTCAACGCGGCCGGCGGGCGCTCAGGGGTCAACGCCGTCGGCCGTGCTGGTTTTCCGAGAAAGCAGGGCGGTTGCCCAGAAAATCCGGGCAGTCTCGGCGGAAGTGACCTTATCGGCCGCAGCCAAAGCAGCGCACCGAAATGCGGCGGTCAGTGTCGCGTGTCTGGCTGCTTGGAGCCTGTCGTTGTGGCCTGTTGCTTCCCTCGTTGGGCCAGTGATCCGCGCCCCGGAGCGAATCACGAGGGAAACCTTAAACGGCTTTCACACTGCCGTAGTCTCGATCCAGCCGGCGAGGCACTAGGCCGGGGGTCCAAGCAACCGGGTGGTGCTCTCCCGCGCTCCCGCTGTCCGAAGGGGTAGGGGTCCAGCGCGCGGGGGGGAAGGACCGCGCCCTACTCCCGGGGTTGGCGCTGAGTCGGACCTCGTCTGGGCCCGGGAGCTGACCAGGCACACGACGGTTCGAGAGCTTCCTCGGGCGGCGGTGGCGGCCGGTACTGGAGCTCTGCCAGAAGCGTCTCTTGGATGCCGCGAGCGTCCCGGGCCAGGTGCTCAAGGGTCTCGTAGGTGCGGCCATGTAGGTAGGGTCGGAATCTGTGGTGGCTCTGCTGTACGACCCGAGCAACCCTGTCCGACTCCGGTGTCGTTGGGCAGGCCCTATCGAAGAGCTCCTGCATCACCCGGACGTATTCGACCAGGGTCTCATACGGGTGCTGGGTTCGGTGTTCCAGTTCTCGCTGGACTCGAGACTGGTACCCAGGCGGAAGAAATTCATCCTGGAGCCTCCGCCGAAAGTCCTCCCAGGACATGAACGGGGCCACGATGCGCCACCAGCGGGCTGCACTCGCCTGCAACGCAACGGGCAAAACGCGCGCGAGGACGTATTCGTCCGTGGCGCCCGCAGCAAGCTTGTAGGCCGCCAGCTCTGCGAGGAAGTCGGCCACGGACTTCCGGTCGTCGTAGCCGGTGTAGGTTGGGACCGGCACCTCGGGACGCGGGCCACGGCCTTGAAGTCCCGGGTCAGCCAACAGCAGACGTTGTGTGACCGTGTCACATAGGTTGGCCACCCGATCCATAAGGCCTTCCGCGTCCGGCTCGTCTCCGCTCTCGGCTTGGTCAGCGGCGGCTCTGCGGCGGCTCATCGCGAATGCGGCCGCGAAAAGGAAAAAGCACAAAAACCGAACAAGAAATAACAGAAAGGAACAGAAAAAGAACACTTAATATACACTATCCACAATAGAGACGACAGCCAAGCCGCGATGGCAAAGATGGCGTCCGGTGGCCGAAGCCTAGTCGAACGGCCACGTAGGCCTAACGGGCTGAGCAAAGTCAAAACAGGAAAAACCCGGTTAAAAACTCCTAAAACGAGCTAAAAAGCCTGCGGTCCATCCCACGGGAGAGCAGTAGGCCCCGCGTCGAGTGCCAAATAATACTGTGGGGATCTGTCCCACTGCTCGCCCGCAAGAAGGACGCGCAAGTCAGGACACAGCAAAAACACACCTTTACTTCGTTCAGGCACGGCCACTCGATTAGGTTCAGGCCAGGCTTCGAGTCCTTGCCGCCGATGCCCTCGTGAGCCACGCACGCGATCGTTCGAGCTCGCGCCCCGTGCCCATCGCACGCTCCTTTCGGTCACCTCAGCGCTACTGCACACCCCGGATGTCGCTTGCCACAATATATATATATATATTGTCACAAAGGAACAAACGAGGGAACAAAGAATAACTGGGGAAACTAAAATGTTTAATGGGGGCGAACTTGTTCCCAAAAATAAAAAGGGAACAGAATAAAGCAGAGCGTCCCGGGCGTCGAAGTCGGCGTGACAGCAGAGTCGAACGCTGGGCGAGACTGACTGCAGATCAGCACGCGGAGTCCCTTATGTACGCGCGTTGGGTTCTGGAACAATCGGCCTAGATTGTTCGGCGACTGGAACATTCGGAACTCGATCATACGAGAATGTTCTCGAACACACTAGAACGCAATGTTGAAAGAACAAATAAAAGAGCATACCACTGACTGGAATCGAACCCAGATTACTGCACACCCCGGATGTCGCTTGCCAGCGCTTGCCTTTTAGAAAAAACAACACCTGCTTAGTTATGACGACTCTGTGGATGAGATTTTAACCGCTTTTAATGTTCATGGGTTGGGCCTCTCCTTTACACATGAGCTTCCAACCCATGACACACTCCAGTTCCTTGATATAAAATTGATGTTAAAAAATAATCATTTATGCTGGCGTTATAACCCTCGAGTACAGAAGGGGCTGCTGCCGTATGACTCGGCTCACTCAAAAACTGTTAAGCGAGCCATCGCCTCCCTCTGCTTAGGGTCCGCCCTCAGGAAGTCGTGTCAACACTCTATGCACAGAAGCTTTAATGATCAGGTAGCCAGGCTGAAGTCTGCCGGTTTCCCCTGCTCGGTCATTACGGCGGTTGCTGAGTCGTTGCTCCAGAAGACCAAGGAAAAGCAGAGGACCCGGCCAGAGCCGCCACAAAGGAAGTGTAGACCAGAAGTGGTGCCATATATACACGAAGTGTCCCACAACCTCAAGAAGGTAGCGAATAGGTACAATGTACCTTTCGTATTCTCTGCGCCACGCAAGCTTGCGGGCCTTTGCCCGAGGATTTCCTCGGGAAGAGAAAAGTCAAGTGGCTGCAACAAAAAGCACACCCGACCGTTTGTGGATTGTGCCACAGCGGTGGTATACGAGATTCCGCTCTCGTGTGGGAAAGTATATATTGGTCAAACTGGTCGCTGCGTTAATGACCGCGCACGGGAACATGAATTGTCGATCAGGAATAAAGGCAATGCACACTTGCCTACTCACTGTGCCGACTGCGGGTGTGATGCGCGATTTCGGGAGATTAGGATCTTGGGTAGAAGCAAAGACAGCACAGCCAGAGAATTGATGGAAGCTTTTGATATAAAGAAGAACCATGACTGTGTCAGCGATACCTCGGTTTCTTTGTTTGAAAGTGAAGTGCAGTTTTTATCCGGGTTGCTGGTTCGATAATGACTATCGTGGAATGTGTCTTGGTGGATGACTTTACTATCTATTTTCAGTTTTTTTTCGTCTGTGTAGCGTGCTGCGCATGCTCTTTCTGGATGTTCGTGGTCGATTGCGCACGAATAAAGTAGTTGAAAGTTTGCGCTTGTCCGTGTCTACTCGCTTGTAATTGTCCCCTGTGTCGCGCAAAAAACCTCTATCCTGCATCATGAACCAACTAGGCCAACAACAAGTTTTAATTGAACCCAGACTTTCCGCGCGACAGTCAAGCACGGTAACCACTCGGCCACGCGCGCTTTTTTTTTCTTCTTTATTACCGTTGTGTAGATGACCATATACACAGAAGATTGACAATGCAAAAAAAAAAAAACACAAACAGAAAAGACAGTGACTAATGAAAAGTCCAGACCGCCCTGGGCAAGGCACGACCGCCTAAAATCTTTTTATGGTCATTAAGGATTCTACGAGTGGAATCCAGTCTAGCACGCACACTTGTGCTTTATGCGTTTCAACCAAAGAAGCAATACTTTCGCGAAGATAGTGTCGCGCGCGAGCTTTATGCATTTCAACCAAAGAAGCAATACTTTCGCGAAAATAGTGTCCCGCCTCGCGCGCGTCAATATTGGCATGGCGAGTAGCCATCCGACACCTCCAAATGCTGTGCAGGCCCAATAACATCAGCATATCAAAGGGCACCCCGTCCTCATTTTCTATGGAAACATACCTGATGCCGTGTGCGTCTAACGGAAAGTCTTTCCTCAGAGTGCGTTGGAGGACGTCCCTTAGGAAGACGCCGTCCCAGCACTCCAGAAAGACGTGCTCGATTGTTTCAGGCTTTTTACAGAGCAAACAATGGTCGCCCCAGCGGACAAAAATTCCTTTCATTGCCATCCATGTCTTTACAGTTAGCGTGTAGGTGTGCAATTTAAAAAAGAAAGTCTTTACACCAGGCGGAACCATCATTCCCTTAACACGTTTTAAGACGTCTTGTCCTGGGCCTGCGCAATGCACAGCTCTGTACAAAGGAACTGGAAGTACAACATCACAAAGGTCTCTGTACAACCTTTTACGCGACACTTCGCTTAAGTAATCTAAAGAAAAACGCGCTGCCAAAAATCGACATGAACCAACAACTTATTTAAGGTAACCATAAATACCACCTGGCTCACTTGACGCAGAAACAATAAACTCGGGTAGGGAACTACTCAGTCTGACTTGACAAACGGTGCGTAAAAATGGGTCACTGACATCGCGAAAGAAAAGGAAATGATTAACAATCTGCCGCAAAAACAAATGGGTCAGTCCTAGTCCGCCGTCGCGTACGCGCCGGAACAGGTTCATACGACTCGTACGTTTCCATGTTGAGCCCCAAATAAAAATGGCAAAAACGCGGTGCAATTTTTGAACATTAACTCTTGAACAGTGTAAAACTTGCAGCACGTACCACAGTTTGCTAACAAAAAAACAAATTGCAAACTGTGGCACGTGCAAAAATTTAAAAATCCCAACCTCTGAACTTCTCTGCCTTCTCCCGGAGCTCTGCGACCTGTCCACGCCAGTAAGGCTCGCTGTCCCGGTAGTTCTCGAGTGGAACACCCAAATACTTAACAGGACTGGTTAACCACTTGACATTTTCAAAAACATTAGGGGTGGAAGGCCAATTGCCATGCCAAAAACCCGAGCATTTACTCCAATTCACGGCGCTACCAGATACAAAACAAAAACGTTTGACAGTGCTCACTACTTCAACTATGCTCTCTCGGTTTACACAAAAGGTAGCAATGTCGTCCGCGTAAGCTATAATGCACACTTCGGATGAATTAAGTTTGAACCCAGAAATGGCCTTGTTTCTGATGATGCTGAGACAAAATGACTCAATGTAAATGCAAAAAAGAAGAGGGGAAAGTGGGCATCCTTGGCGGAAAGAGCGTTGCACTTTGATACGGCTTCCTACCGACTTATTAACTATGAGACTAGTCGTACACCCGCTATAAGCCATCCGCACGCCTTCGCGTATAACGAAGCCGACCATCACGTGATCTAAAACAGCTAAAAGAACATCATGGGGCACCCGATCGAAAGCTTTTTCAAGATCGATTTGAAGCATTGCCACTCCCCAATTCATTACATCGCAGCACTCTAGCACGCTACGGGCTTTTTGAATGTTTGTGACAATAGTTCTCCCCTTTATCCCACACGTTTGGTGGGGTCCTACCAGTTCCGTAATGACGAATTGCAGCCGTCTAGCCAATATTTTCATAAATATTTTATAATCGACGTTTGTAAGGCTAATAGGACGGTACGATGTAACCTGACGTAATTTAGCGGTGTCCTCTGTCTTAGGAATAAGTACAGTGTGTGACGTCAAAAAGAATGGCGGAAGAACGTTAAGTTCGTGAGCTTCGTTAAACACAATGCAAACAAGAGGGGCAATCTCATTCTTGAACGCCTTATAGAAGGCTGCACTCAGCCCGTCGGGACCCGGGGACTTGCCCGGGTTTAAAGTCTCGATTGATATTTTAGACATCCTCCACCGAAATGGGGCTTCCAACCACTCCTTCGTTTCGTCGTCGAGACGAGGCATAGAAGACAGAAATTCAATTTTAAATTGCTCAACTGAAACTGGGATGTACGTGAAAAGCGCGCTGTAATACTCGTAAAAGGCACGCTCGATATCAGATTGATTACGAGAGACCGTTCCGCCACAGTCTATTTCGGCGATGTCATTCCGACGCGCGTTACGCTTCTCAAGGCCGAGTGCTCGTTTTGTGGGTGTCTCCCCGGCTATCATCTTTCCTGCCCTCGCTCTGACTAGCGCACCGCGATATCGTTCTTTATCGATAAGCTCAAGTTTGGCCTTCAACGAACAAATGTCGTCTTTGAAATACCCCGGCGTTTTGCCCTCTTCTTTAATTAGAATTTGTAAGGTGTTGCGCAGTAACGTTTCATTACGTCTTTCTTCGTCTTTAATCGCGCTCGCCCTTTCCAAGGCTAAAATTTTAATTCTCTGCTTAAACAGATCCCACTGCGCCCCATACTCTGAAGTTTTCCAGTTTTCTACTACCTGTAAATAAGCCTAAACGCCGGCTTTAAAAGCGTCATCCCCTAACAGTTTGGAATTAAGCTTCCATAGCTCCCAGCTAAAACGTTTTCTATTTTCTTTTTCGCTCCGCAGACAACAAGAAACCAAGCAATGATCACTAAATGAAACAGGTCGCACGCGGTATTCGAAACAAAAAGGCAAAAGCTCCAAGGAAACATACACTCGATCCAAACGCGCGTGGCTTGCCCCTTGAAAGTGGGTAAACAATACATCCCTCCCTTTCCTCAAACATTCTCTGACGTCGTCTAGGTTGTTCTCACTAATTATTCTACTAAGACTTACAGTACTCGCATCACTATGCGGCGTCGTACTTGTCTTGTCATGCGAAGAACATACGCAGTTAAAGTTCCCAAGCAAAACAAGCATGCGCTCGCAGTTACAATATTGTTGTATAAAATCGAAAAAAGCCCACCACTCTTCCACCCTCGTTGGAGCATAAACGCAAATTATTCGCCATTCGAGAGCAGAAAAAGATATATCACAGACAACAAAACGTCCCGAATCACACGTCGTTACGGCCTGAACTGTCGCGCCCAAGCTCTGGCGCACGAGCAGCAAACACCCCGCCGAGGTCCCTATCGCGTGGCTGACACATATATTATAAAGTGTCGTGAAAGGACCCACCATAAATTCGGTCCGGTCCTCGCTCTCTGCTTTGGTCTCTTGCACCGCAACGATATCTAAGTCCTGTTCGACGACCAGACGATACAGTTGCCTCTGTCTCCTGCGTTCGTTGAGCCCTCGCACGTTTAGGGTCGCAAAACGAACGGACTTTTCTAAGGAGACCATGAGCTAGCGGGATCAGACCAAACGTACGGTGCTCACCTCCATGTGCTGCTGTCGCTTGAGACAGTCAGCTGACACACCAGTTCACTGTGACAATTTGTCACGTCCCTTCGGCGCCGAAGGCCGCTGCTGGCCTTCCGCTCCCGTCCATTCCGCCACCACCCTCCACTTCTTCTCCACCTGGCGCAGCCGACCCTCTTGAGTGGCACCCGTGACGTCTTCGAGCGGGCGCTTTGTAGCACCCACCTCGACGTCCATCTTTTGTCCAGCTAAGTCCCTGTCAGGAACCGGAGCTGCACCTGCCTCGACGTTGCAGGGTGATGACGCTGTCGGGTGCTCACCCGCCAGTGGAGTGGCTGGAGCCTCGGTCGAAAGCTTCTCCGGCGGTGGGGTGTTCGCCCCCTCGGTTGCGGTATCGGGCACCTCATCCTTCTTGGGCTTCTCCGTCGGGGGCATCCCAGATGTTGCCTCTGTCTCGGCCTCCTCCTCATCCATGAGGTGGTCGTCGGTTTCGTCGTGCGCACCGCGTCCTGCAGCCTGCGCGTACGAACGGACGCAGTCGGCCCGCTCGTGGCCAAAGGCCCGGCACTCGGTGCACCTGGGGGCCCGGCAGTCACGACGTATGTGGCCCGTCATGCGGCACTGGAGGCAAATGGGGGCCCTCCCTGGCACGACTACGAGCACCGAACCACTGCCGAGTCGAAGCTGGTGAGGCAGGCGGTCGAGGCTGACGCCCTCTCGCAGAACAAGGCGCACGATCCTGGTCGTCGACTCGGCGCCTTCAAACCCCGGCACCCTCCAACGCTCGTGCGCCACCTCCTTTACTTCCGCGAACTCGGAGAAGGCCCGGTGGATGACGTCGTTTGAAACGCCGAATGCCACCCAATGCAGCTTCAGCCGTACCTCCTGCCGGAAAGGGTCGACGACGAGGCACGTGCGGCCCTTGACGACAAGGCGCCCCGCCTCGAGGAGCTTCGTCTTGGCCGCGTCGGTCTTGAGGTCGAGGAGCCAGACATGGGACACCTGGAACGCCCGAATCTTGGCAACCTCACCGAACACGCCTGCTTCAGCGAGGAATTGACGGAGGTCCTCGATGCGATATGGGCGACAAGCAATGTCGCCGTGCAGTACGACGGCACGCTTCATCGCCTCCCCTCAAGGCAGCTGGGGCAGAACAACCCTGTAATCTTCAGAGCCGGAAAAAGCCGAGTCACCACGGCCGGCGGGGGCCGTTATCGCCGCTCCGGAGGAGCTCATGATTCTGCGTCCGATTGCTGTCGCTGCCGGAAGAAGAAACTCTACCACGCACGCGGTCGCTCGCCGAAGAGCATGGCATTACTCCCCCCTTTAAAAAGGCATCGTCTCGATGCCATGTAAAAGGGCAACAAAACAGAGCGAAACAAACAAAAGGATGGGAACATACTGAGGTTCGCGAAACACAATCCTATCAAGCGGTGCACAAGATCACAGGTCGCAGTACGACTTGAGGCGCACGACGTGTACGACTTCCGGTCGTGGAGCGTGGCGTGATGAAGTCCGTGTTCCGTCGGGCATTACCTCGTAGTTCAGATCCCCGAGTCGACGAAGTACTTTGTAGGGCCCGAAGTACCGCTTTAGGAGTTTCTCACTGAGACCACGGCGGCGGATCGGGGTCCACACCCACACCCTGTCTCCGGGTTGGAAGTGGACGTCCCGACGACGAAGGTTGTAGCGGCCAGTGTCGACACGTTGTTGGGCTTGAATACGGTGTCTGGCGAGCTGGCGGACTTCTTCTGCCCGTTGGGCAACCACCTGGGCGTCGTCGCTTCCGTCGACAGCTGGTTCGTGGGGTAACATAGCGTCCCGCATTGTCGTTACTTTGCGACCATGAACCAGTTGGAAGGGTGTCACCCCGGTGGTCTCTTGCGCGGCCGTGTTGTTGGAAAATGTGACGTACGGACACACCTCGTCCCATGTCTTGTGCTCCACGTCGACGTACATGGAGATCATGTCGGCGATGGTCTTGTTGAGTCTCTCCGTCAGCCCAATGGTCTGCGGGCGGTACGCCGTTGTGCGCCGATGGATGGTGTGGCTGAGACGAAGGATTTCTTGCGTCAGCTGGGCCATGAACGATGATCCACGGTCTGAGATCAAAAACTTCGGGAGCGCCGTGCCGAAGGACGATGGACTCGATAAAAAACTTGGCGACTTCCAGAGCAGTCCCTGCAGGAAGGGCTTTCGTTTCGGCGTGCCGTGTGAGATAATCTGTGGCGACAATAATCCATCTGTTTCCTTGCGTCGATGGTGGGAAAGGACCAAGTAGATCCATTTCGATCTGCTGGAACGGTACGGTCGGGGGAGCGATCGGATGCAGGAAACCTGCCTGCTTCGTCGGCGGTTTCTTGCGTCGCTGGCACTCGTGGCAGGACCGTGTGTAGAACTGAACGGTCTTCGGCAGCTTGGGCCAGTAATACCTTTCACGAATTCGGGCCAGCGTACGGCTGTAACCAAGGTGTCCGGACGTCGGGTCGTCGTGGCAGGCTTGGAAGATCCCCGCTCTAAGGTCGGTAGGGATTACCAGCAGCCATGGTGTGCTGTTGTCTCCGAAGTTCTCCTCGTAAACTACACCTCGTCGGAGGACGAAAGTCGGCAGGGCTCTCAAGAGGACGCGGGGTACAGTAGCCCCTCGTCCTTTGAGGTGCTCGATTAGCGCGCGCAACTCAAAATCGTCTCTTTGACGTCGTGCCATGTCGTCGGTGTTCACTGCACCTAGGAAGCACTCGTCGTCATCGTCGTTGCTGCTGCCGGAAGGTGCTTCGACGGAGGCTCTGGACAGAAAGTCGGAGTCGCTGTGCTTGCGGCCGGACTTGTAGACCACAGTCATATTGAACTCTTGTAGTCGTAGACTCCATCGAGCGAGGCGTCCTGACGGGTCCTTGAGGTTCGCAAGCCAGCAAAGCGAGTGGTGGTCCGTGGATACACGGAACGGGCTCACGTACAAATACGGATGAAACTTGGTGATTTCCCAGACGACCGCAAGGCATTCTTTCTCAGTCGTGGAGTAATTTTTCTCGGCCTTGGACAGTGTCCGACTTGTGTAGGCGATAACTCCCTCGGTGCCTTCTTGCACTTGAACCAGTACCGCACCAAGTCCAGCGTTACTTGCGTCCCTGTGAATTTCGGTTTCCGCATCTTGGTCTAAATGTCCTAGAACAGGAGGAGTCTGCAGCCGTCGCTTCAGCTCGTCGAATGCCTGCTGCTGCTCCTCGGCCAATTCGAACTTCTCGGCGTCCTTTGTGAGGTTTGTGAGCGGTGCGGAAATCCTTGCAAAATCCCGGATGAAGCGCCGATAGTAGGCACATAGTCCAAGAAACCTTCGCACGGCCTTCTTGTCTGTCGGTGCTGGAAATGCTGCGACGGCGCGAGTCTTCTCTGGGTCGGGGCGAACGCCTTCGTTACTAACCACGTGACCTAGGAACTTCTGTTCGTCATAGGCGAACCGACACTTTGACGGCTTCAGGGTGAGTCCGGTGGTACGTATGGCTTGGAGAACTGCTCGGAGTCGTCGCAAATGCTCGTCGAGGTCGCTGGAAAACACTACGACGTCATCGAGGTAGACGAGACAGCTCTGCCACTTCAGTCCTGCCAGTACGGTGTCCATGACACGCTGGAAAGTTGCTGGAGCCGTGCACAGTCCGAAGGGCATCACCTTGAACTCGTACAGCCAATCTGGCGTGACGAAAGCTGTCTTCTCTCGGTCCCGTTCGTCGACTTCGATCTGCCAGTAGCCGCTCTTCAGGTCCATGGATGAAAAGTATCGGGAGTGGCGTAGCCGGTCTAACCTGTCGCCGATGCGGGGGAGTGGATAGACGTCTTTCTTCGTCACTTCGTTCAGCTGCCGGTAGTCCACGCAGAACCTAAGCGTTCCGTCCTTCTTCTTAACTAGTACAACTGGAGAGGCCCACGGACTGCTTGAAGGTTGGATTATGCCGTCGTTCAGCACCTCTTGCACTTGCTCCTGGATCACCTCCCTTTCTTTAACGGAAACTCTCTACGGCGATCGATGCACAGGGCGCGCGTCGTCCTCGGTAATGATGCGGTGTTTCGCAACGGCGGTTTGGCGCACCCTCGACGACGTCGCGAAGCAGTCACTGTATTCGGCGAGGAGGTCACTTAGCTGCCGTCGTTTCGGGCCTGGAAGCTTGGGGTCAATGTCGAGCCGCGCTGGCGGCGTAATGTGTTGTTGAGGTGGGAATGATTCTTCAGCAATCGTGGCGATTTCGTCGGATTTCCGAATTTCTTTGACGTGGCCTATAGCGGCACCTTTCGTGAGGTGTTGCGCTTCTTGTCGAAAGATCGTCACGAAGACCACGGTGCGGCCATACTGAAGTTCAGCCACTCCTCTTGCGACGCCTATTCCTCTTCCTAGGAGTAATTGAAGGTTGCCTTCAAGAACAACTTCGCAGCAGGTAGCTGCATCGGCCACTACGGGTACGACAACACTTGATCGCGGCGGCAGGTTCACGTGGTCGGCAGCGACTCGGACGGCGGCTGACGCTGTTCGAGGTTTCTCTGAAGACGGAACAGACTTGCGCAGCGTCAATCTGTTCTCACCAAGGTCGATGACGGCGCCGTATTCACACAGAAAGTCCATGCCGAGAATAACGTCTCTGGAACAGTCTTGTAGAACGACGAACTTCACAGGGCACGTCTCACCGCCGATCTCGACGCGAGCAGTGCATCTCCTGACTGGTGTGATGAGGTGCCCTCCGGTGGTTCGCATTTGAGGTCCATCCCACGGCATCGTGACTTTTCGAAGGCGGCGGGAGAGCTTCCCACTCAAGACTGAGTAGTCTGCTCCGTTGCTCCGAAGAGCGAGGGGGGACAGGCTTTCACGTCGTGGTCGGTGCATCGGCGAAGCTGGACGTCGCGGTGGCGGCGACAGGAACTCTCGGCGGGACGCAGGCTCGGGGGACTGAGGTCGTCGCAGGTACTCGTCGATCTCAGTAGGGCGTTCACCATGACGGGGGCGCGGGCCGTTGGGGTGGAACCCGCGCAGCCCGAGTCGTCGGTATGTGCATCGGTGGTAGGTGTGGTCCCCTTCCCCGCAATGGAAGCACAGAGAGCGTCGGTCGGGCGTTCGCCACACGTCGGTCTTGCGGGGTGCGCGAGGCTCCGGACAGGCGTACTGGGCCTGGTCGTCGTGGCGTCGGTCGTGCTGCGGCGCAGGAGACAGACGTCGAGGCGGCGCGACATAGGTGCGACGAGGAGGCGGTGGCCGTCGGGCAACTGCGGCGTAACTCAACGTCGGTGGTTCCGGAGCGGTGCTGACGAGAACCTCAGGCTGTAGCGCTTGCTGGACTTCTTCCCTGACAATCTCGGCGATTGAGGGCGAAGCTGGGCTTGCGGCGGCAGGTAGAAGCTTCTTGATCTCCTCCCGGACGACATCCCGGATTATCTCGCGGATGTCCGTGGTGTTGCAGCCGGAAGAAGAAAAGGAACCGACGCCGGGAACTCAGTGATAGTGAGCGGCTCGTGCTTGAAGGGCACGTTCGATGTTGGTGGCCTCCGTCGTGAAGCCTTCGACTGTGGTAGGCGTGCTTCGCACAAGACATCCGAAAATGTTTTCCTTCACGCCGCGCATTAAGACTCTGAGCTTCTTTGCTTCAGATGCTTCAGGATCGGCGCGGTTGCTCAGTCGCAGGACGTGTTCCACAAAGCTAACGACGCTCTCGTTAGGGCATCGGATCCTCGCATGAAGAAGCTGTTCCGCGCGTTTTTTTCGTTGCTGGTTTGTGAATGTTTTTTGCAACTCAGCCTTGAGTTGCTACCAGGAAGTGATAGAAGCTTCTTGGTTCTCGAACCAATTCCGGGCGGTTGCTTCCAAGGCAAAGTACGCATTCTGTAGACACTGTTCTGGTGCCCACACGTTATGACGGGCCACTCATTCATACTGTTGGACCCAGTCGTCGATGTCTTCGTGGCTTTCGCCGTGGAAGGGAGCCGGTGTCCGAGGAGCGACGGGTAGGTAGACGACGGCAGGAGCGGCGGGGGTCTGAGACTGATTGGCCATCGGCGTCTTCTTCGGCTTGGGCTTGTCCAGCAGCAAACCGTACTCCCCTACTGAAAAAAACCATTTGAAATTCAAACGGGTGGCAAACTGGTCGCCCGTTTGAATCAAACTTGTCGATCCGTTTGGATCAAACGTGATTATGGGATACGGGTACCCGTTCGGAAACGGTACCCGTTCGAAACGGTACCCGTTTGATACAGGTGCCCGTTTGATACGGGTGCCGTTTGGTACGACATGGCACGTGACCACACGTTTGAACGTGCCATTCGAATTGGCAAATTATGCGCCAGCCCTAAATGGGTATCGTCTGGGAGGTTGGTTATCTTAAACATATTTAAGACGTCCGAAACTCATAAACGTATTTATAACATGGAGAAAACACGTAGAACAAATGCACTCGCGTAGGTGCTTGTAAGTGGACAGGAAAACCGACACAAAAGATTGTTTTCAATTCTCCTCGAAGTTTATTACCTCTTCTGTAGACGAGTACAAACGTGCAAGCGATCTGTGAACACTATACAGGTAGACTTTCGGGGAAATTATTCTCCTGGCTGCCGCGCGAATAGGCGCTGCATAATTCTTTAGATAATCTAGAAGAGTACGCGCAGAAGAACGGTCAATCGTTGCCAACACGTAGGTTGCAGTGCACTTACCATAACAATAGCGGACTTGAAAGATGTAATCCGTGATATTTGTCGACACGGTCAAAGCAGGACAACCACACAAACACAAACGAGAGGGAACGGCTCCTTGGAAGTTTCAACACGATGCGGCGCACAAGCTGTCATTTGCCGAACCCAACCAAACCGCGAGAATTTGCGACTTCTTTGAAGAATCGCTCGTTGCCGACATACACGTGGGTCTTTTCGAACACTGATAGTTTTGGTGCACATCCAATACGTTGTCGAGAGACATCCCAATAAGACCGCAGGGTTAGGCGACAGATTGAAGCAGGTTGGACGAGCGAACTTCGAGCAGCAACTGACAACAAGCAGACAAAGAAAAAAGCGGCTGCAGGGCGCACCCTTCCGGATCTCGATGCTTATCAGCGTGTAGCTCGCGCGCTGCTGTGGGTCACGTGACAGGGGTGACAAGAGTGGAGGGAGGGGGCGAGGTCAAGGCGCTGGGACCACCGGGACAGCCCCTCTCCCTCTCCCCAGGCATTCCAGGGAGATGCGTTTTTGTAGTCCCGAAAAACAAACGCGCGCGCGCGCGCGCGCGCTCGAACTTTGGAAATGGCGGCGGGGCAGCCAGGAGCTCGGCTTGCGCCCGAGCGAAGAAAGTACTCAGCGCAAGCTCGTAGTTTGAGTGCTGCAACGGCGGGCGTGCTCTCGCAATGCTCGATGTTCTTGCAGCCGCGTGTACGCGTGCTACCTTCGCTGCGTCTTGAATTAAAGTGAAACGGAGTCTAGACGTACATTCTTTCACGCGGTCGCGTCTTCTGCGAGAGAGATTCGAGCTGAATAAGTAAATTGAGGCAACAAAGATGGACAAAGTATTAAAGGTCTGTCAAAAATATCGGCTCACCAACGTCGCGCGTTTACGTAAAACAAAAAAAAAATGTGTTAGTTTTAGTTGCAGTATAATCGAAAATCAGCGCAATTGAAATATAAATATAATTACTTGCATTACGCGGACGATCTGAAATCGATGAACCGGCGCTCCCAGCCTTCCGGAAAACATTGGCTGCCACGGCTGAAACGCTAGGCGTGCCCACGCCGCCGATCTGTACGTTAAATATCAAACGGGCTCCGGAGAGCCGTTTAATTAAACCGGTGCAGTTTGCAACATGGTCGCCGGTTTGAGCAAACGTGCGACAACTTTGCCCAAACGAGTCGCCCATTTGCCCAGACGAGCGACCCGTTTGCCAAATAGGTGACCGTTATGGCTCATACGGGGGACCCCTTTGAACCATACGGGCGACCCCTTTGACAAACTGGTGACCAGTATGGTTAAACGGCTACCGGTATGGACCCGTTTATTTTCATATGGGCGCCAAATGGTTTTTTTCAGTAGGGTCAGGATCCTCTCCCTTGGTGCGGCGGCGGGTCCGAGTTTCAGGTTCCGCGCTGAGCGGTGTTCTCACCGAGCCGGGAATCGGACTTGCACTGCGGGCCGTGGAAGGGGAACGCTGCACGGGCATGCGGTACCCCGCACCTCCACCAAAATGTCACAAAGGAACAAACGAGGAAACAAAGAATAACTGGGGAAACCGAAATGTTTAATAGGGCGAACTTGTGCCCAAAAATAAAAAGGGAACAGAATAAAGCAGAGCGTCGCGGGCGTCGAAGTCGGCGTGACAGCAGAGTCGAACGCTGGGGCGAGACTGACTGCAGATCAGCACGCGGAGTCCCTTATGTACGCGTGTTGGGTTCTGGAACAATCGGCCTAGATTGTTCGGCTACTGGAACATTCGGAACTCGATCATACGAGAATGTTCTCGAACACACTAGAACGCAATGTTGAAACAAATAAAAGAGCATTCCACTGACTGGAATCGAACCCAGACTTTCCGCGCGACAGTCAAGCACGGTAACCACTCGGCCACGCACGCGGTCGCTCGCCGACGATCCTGGCAATATATATATATATATATATATATATATATATATATATATATAATCGTCCGTTGTTGCTGTTTTCACTAAGGGTTTTTTTCTTCTCAGTTTTATACCCACGCCTTCGGCCTCCCGCCACCATGCCCGTTATATATATATACATATATATATATCACATTTAAAAGGGCGTAAAAACATTTTCCATCTTATGCTGAACGTTTTGAACATGTAAAAAACAAAATAGTGGCAGTGGTCTACTTGTTCCTGTGTTTGATGCAGTTTTAGACAAAGTGCATAGGAGTGAACGTTACAGCTGATTATTGTATATTGTTACTTTTAGAAAGTTTTCAACTGTTGAATAATTCATCGCCGATTTAAGTTCAGAAAACAACTCAGAGGAGACATAACTTTTTGCATGCATATGTGAAATTACTCGGTCCTCAGAACTCTTTGAAAACAGATTTGGTTGAGGGGGGGAATGCAAGCTAGCTGCAGCATCGTCACAACGACTGTCATTGTACGGCGAGTGCAGAACCCAGGGGCCCTAAACTCGTCCAACACAAAGCTAGAGTCAAAAGTTCGCGAAACGCGCCGAATAGACGTCGGCAAAAAAAAGCGTCAAGTAATCGTTGTGATAGACCAATCGGTGCGCTCCGCGAACTTCGGCCCTCTTTTTGACGAGTCTAGATCTCTAGTAGACCAGACTGGTGTTTGAGCACCCAAAGTTTATTAAACGCTCGTGTGCAAAAGTATACACGCATCAACGAGAAACGCGTGGAGCGAGAGGGAGAGAAGGGAGCTACTGCCAATAGATACGCTTAATGATGAGGAAGGTTGAAATAAAAAAAATGTGAACTGAGACGAAGAGAAAGAGTGCTGAGATGGTCACGGTTGTGAGACGGCAGAGAAAGTATACAAAAACTTCTAGTGTTCAAAATAAGCATTGATATGTTTTAAACAACTAGTACAAGTTACTTCATCAGTAAAGGTCTTCAATTTTCGAATGGTTTAAACTTGAAACCTTTGCTGACCGTAATGATCGCAGCAATCTTCAACATGAAATATTCCATTCATTCAGAGCTCAGTTATCATATGAATGTAACAATCAACATACAATTTTTGTAGGTTCAAATAAGAGTTCTACGTTATACAATAAACGCAATCGTAGATAAAGACTACGTCTATCTTGGAGAAATTTATGCATTTACTATGAGAAAAAAGTTTGATGACTCCGAGTTTCTTTTTATCAACCTACCTATTTCAAGCTTGCCCCCATAACATGCCATTTTTTGTTCGATCTTATGATAACCTTGAGAGGATCCCTCTTTTGATCTAGATGTGACAAGTGTTCACTCTCACCCTGCACATTCTAACAAGATAATCGATAATATTAATAATTGTATTCGTATGCTCCGCCCCCCCCCCCCAAAAAAAAAAGAAAAAAAGAAAGTTTCAATTTTTATGCTGAGGTTTAAGGCTTGAACATAAGATTTTAAAAACTAGCGCTTCCTGAACCCAGTTCAATTCAACTTTTTTTGTGGAAGTATCACACTGTTGTAGGAACATGTTGATGCCGAATTTAAAGTCAGTCTGATTTTTTGAAACCGTTAGGTATCACGAGTAAAAACTTCAACGAAGACATTTTTGTACGAGAGAGACCAGCATGGTCATCAAAATAACGCATGCCGTGCTCGGAGAAGGGTCTTCTGCGGGAGAGTGGAATCCAGGGTTCTCAGCAGGCTTGAAACCTTATTTGAAAGAAATAATTGAAGCGAAACGTTTTGATAGACAAGGAACACAGGACTGAACTACTTAATGAACTGTGCTCATTATTTCGTCATTGAAAAAACGTTGTGCAGCAATACCTTGTTTCAGCAAAGCTCGGCTGACAGTAGATACTAGCAGCACTACAACAAATAGTGCGGCATCTGCGACAAATACAGTGGTCTTAACTTGTTTAGGTCATCTAAAAGCGATTGCCGTAAAACACCGAGCAAGTCCTGATTTCAAAGTTAAGGATAACCTTGAAAAACTGTTGGGGAGGGGGATATTTTAAGGTCTGAGAAAAAAAAAATGCAGAAGCTCAAAATAGAGTAGGCTTCATCGGTTAGCATCTTTGCGAGCGCACGAAGGCTTCTTTGCATATACCGATGGGCTTAGAAATGTGGTTGAAGAGGCCAAAATGTCAGCTATAGCTATAGACCTTTCAAGAACTATTCACCCGGGAGAGATATACTGGGTCACCAAGATCTGGACGCAAGCGCAGGGTCTGATATACCGACAACAGAGCTAAGGCGCATGCTGAGAGACCGTTCCACAACCCAGTAGACAAAGATGGCAGGGCGCAGAAGGCTCTTTTCTGAAAGGAATATGCACTCCGCTTCCCATGAAGTCCGACCGCATTGAAACCTACGGTCCAACGGAGCCAATCAAGGAGCGCAAAAAGCATACGCGCAGCGTAAGTTCGCCTGCTTCTTGCACAGGGGTGGCGATGATGTCAGAACGCCGAGCGCCCGTTGTCTGATAAAAAAAAGTAGTGGGTTGCACGATTGCACGACACTGCTGCCCCAGTTCTGGTGCGTTACACATAACTCGGTGACAACAAGTTCGTTCAAATGGTTGATTAACCCATTAGATTCACAAGCTAAGGGTTTTATTTGACAGCCTTTCTAGCTACAAACTTTCTGAGCTTTTACTGCCCCTTAGCAAATGTTTCTTGAAGATGAAGTGTTATTTTAGAATATCTCAGCCGTCCATTTATGTATTACTATGGAATAAACATACTTTTTTAGAGCATTTTGATTTACTTTTTTACTGATGTATTAATTTATGCTGAGGCTGGGGGCAGTGCTTGTAGGCAATCGGTCAGGAGAAATAAGCATTGGTGAAATGAAACGTTTAAGAACTTGTGGTATGGAACGTGGTTATTTACGCATTTGAGCATTTGACCGCAGCGCCCTCTCCTGTATAGACGATGAGCGGCTACATGCAACATTTCATTTATGACAAAACTCCAGCATTGAGTTACTACCACATCTCAGAGCCCCCTACTCGTCCCGCAGTCGTGGCCAAGTGGTTAAGGCGATGGGATAGAAATCCATTGGTGTCTCCCAGCACAGGTCCGAATCCTGTCGACTGCGCAAACATTTTTTCCTTTTCGCTGACCACGGACGGACGGACGGACGACGGAGAAGGCTAGACACTCAGGAGCTTCGCACCTAAAATAAACGTGAAAATAAACACAAAATGATGACGGCTGTCTGCGCGAAGATGCGAAGCCTCGACGAGCGCGAAATTTGTGACGCCTGTTACCAAAACGGCAGTCGCACAGAGCCTCTATGCTGCTTGAAGCAATTTTTTTAGGGAGTGGGTGAGTGAGTGGGTGAGCGAGTGAGCGGGGTGAACGGGTGAGTGAGTGAGTGAGAGGGTGAGTGAGTGGGTGAGTGAGTGGGTGAGTGAGTGGGTGAGCGGGGTGAGCGGGTGAGTGAGTGAGTGAGTGAGTGAGTGAGTGAGTTGGACAGTGAGTGAGTGACTAAGTGAGTGAGTGGGTGAGTGAGTGAATGAGTGAGTCAGTGAGTGGGTGAGTAAGTGAGTGGGTGAGCAGGTGAGTGAGTGAGTGAGTGAATGAGTGAGTAAGTGAATGAGTGAGTGGGTGAGTGAGTGAGTGAGTGAGTGAGTGCGTGAGTGAGTGAGTGAGTGAGTGGATAAGTGAGTGAATGAGTGAGTGAGTGAGTAAGTGAGTGAGTGAGTGAGTGAGTGAGTGGGTCAGTGAATGAGTGACTGAGCGAGTGAGTGGGGGAGCGAGTGAGTGAGTGGGCCAGTGAGTGAGTTAGTGTGTGAGTGAGTGAGTGAGTGAGTGAGTGATTGATTGAGCGCGTGAGTGAGTGAGTGAGTTAGTGGGTGAGTGAGTGAGTGGGTGCGTAAGTGAGTGAGTGAAGGAGTGAGTGAGCGAGTAAGTGAGTCAGTGAGTGAGTGAGTGAGTGAGTGAGTGAGCGAGTGGATAAGTGAGAGTCAGTGAGTGGGTGAGTGGGTGAGTGAGTGAGTGAGTGAGTGAGTGAGTGAGTGAGTGGGTGAGTGGGTCAGTGAGTGAGTGACTGAGTGGGGGAGTGAGTGAGTGGGTGAGTGAGTGAATGAGTGAGTGAGTGGGCGAGTGAGTGAGTTAGTGAGTGAGTGAGTGGGTGAGTGAGTGACTGAGTGAGCGAGTAAGTGAGTGAGTGAGTGAGTGAGTGAGCGAGCGCGTGAGTGAGTGAGTGAGTGAGTGGCTGGGTGGGTGAGTGAGTGAGTGAGTGAGTGAGTGAGTGAGTGATTGAGTGAGCGCGTGAGTGAGTGAGTGAGTTAGTGGGTGAGTGAGTGAGTGAGTGAGTGGGTGAGTGAGTGAGTGAGTGAGTGAGTGAGTGAGTGAGTGAGTGAGTGGGTCAGTGAGTGAGTGACTGAGTGAGTGTGTGGGGGAGTGAGTGAGTGAGTGGGTGAGTGAGTAAATGAGTGAGTGAGTGAGTGGGTGAGTGAGTGAGTTAGTGAGTGTGTGAGTGAGTGAGTGAGAGAGTGAGTGAGTGAGTGAGTGAGTGAGTGAGTGAGTGAGTGAGTGAGTGAGCAAGTAAGTGAGCGAGTGAGTGAGTGAGTGAGTGAGTGAGTGAGTGGGTGAGTGGGTGAGTGGGTGAGTGAGTGAGTGAGTGAGTGAATGAGTGAGTGAGTGAGTGCGTCAGTGAGTGAGTGACTGAGTGAGTGAGTGGGGTAGTGAGTGAGTGAGTGAGTGGGTGAGTGAGTGAGCGGGTGCGTGAGTGAGTGAGTGAGTGAGTGAGCAAGTAAGTGAGTGAGTGAGTGAGTGGGTGACTGAGTGAGTGAGTGCGTGAGTGAGTGAGTGAGTTAGTAAGCGAGTGGGTAAGTGAGTGAGTGAGTGAGTGGGCGAGTCAGTGAGTTAGTGAGTGAGTGAGTGAGTGGGTGAGTGAGTTACCGAGTGAGCGAGTAAGTGAGTGAGTGAGTGAGTGAGTGGGTAAGTGAGTGAGTGAGTGAGCGCGTGAGTGAGTGAGTGAGTGAGTGAGTGGGTCAGTGAGTCAACGACTGAGTGAGTGTGTGGGGGAGTGAGTGAGTGAGTGGTTGAGTGAGTGAATGAGTGAGTGGGTGAGTAAGTGAGTTAGTGAGTGTGTGAGTGAGTGAGAGAGTGAGTGAGTGAGTGAGCGAGTGAGTAAGTGAGCAAGTGAGTGAGTGAGTGAGTGGGTGAGTGAGTGAGTGAGTGATTGCATGAGTGAGTGAGTGAGTGAGTGAGTGAGTGGATGAGTGAGTGAGTGAGTGAGTGGGTGAGTGGGTGAGTGACTGAGTGGGTGAGCAGGTGAGTGAGTGAGTGAGTGAGTGAGTGGGTCAGTGTGTGAGTGACTGAGTGAGTGAGTGGGGGAGTGACTGAGTGAATGGGTGGGTTAGTGAGTGATTGAGTGAGTGGCTGAGTGAGTGAGTTAGTGAGTGTGTGAGTGAGTGAGTGAGTGAGTGAGTGAGTAAGTGAGTGAGTGAGTGAGTGAGTGAGTGAGAGAGTGAGTGAGTGGGTAAGTGGAGTGGGTGGGTGGAGTAAGTGGGTGGGGTGAGTGGGTGGGTGAGTGGGTGGAGTGAGTGGGTGGAGTGAGTGAGTGAGTGAGTAAGTGAGTGAGTGAGTGAGTCAGTGAATGAGTGAGTGATTGAGGGAAGCGCGAGACACGTGGACGACACAATCGTCCGATCCGACGTCCGATCCGACAGTCCGAACGCCGCTTCAAATCGCCGCCCGCGACGGTTTGAGACACACACTTCCGGTGGGTGGGTGGGTGGGTGAGTGAGTGAGTGAGTGAGTGAGTGAGTGAGTGAGTGAGTGAGTGGGTGGGTGAGTGAGTGGGTGGGTGAGTGAGTGAGTGAGTGGGTGAGTGAGTGGGTGAATGAGTGGGTGAGTGAGTGAGTGAGTGGGTGAGTGACGGAGTGGGTGAGTGAGTGGGCGAGTGAGTGAGTGAGTAAGTGGGTGAGTGAGTCAGTGGGTGAGTGAGTGAGTGAGTGGTGAGTGAGTGAGTGGGTGGGTGAGTGAGTGGGTGAGTGGGTGAGTGAGTGAGTGGGTGAGTGAGTGAGTGGGTGAGTGGGTGCGCGGGTGGGTGGGTGAGTGAGTGGGTGGGTGAGTGAGTGAGTGATTGAGTGGATGAGTGAGTGAGTGGGTGAGTGAGTGAGTGGGTGAGTGAGTGAGTGAGTGGGTGAGTGAGTGGGTGAGTGAGTGAGTGGGTGAGTGAGTGAGTGAGTGAGTGGGTGAGTGAGTGAGTGAGTGAGTGAGTGAGTGAGTGAGTGGGTGAGTGGGTGAGTGGGTGAGTGAGTGAGTGGGTGAGTGAGTGAGTGGGTGGGTGAGTGAGTGGGTGGGTGAGTGAGTGGGTAAGTGAGTGAGTGGGTGGGTGAGTGAGTGAGTGAGTGGGTGAGTGAGTGGGTGAGTGAGTGAGTGGGTGAGTGAGTGGGTGGGTGAGTGAGTGAGTAAGTGGGTGAGTGAGTGGGTCAGTGAGTGGGTGAGTGAGTGAGTGAGTGAGTGGGTGAGTGAGTCAGTGGGTGAGCGAGTGAGTGAGTGAGTGAGTGGGTGAGTGAGTGAGTGGGTGGGTGGGTGAGTGAGTGGGTGAGCGGGTGAGTGAGTGAGTGGGTGAGTGAGTGAGTGGGTGAGTGGGTGCGTGGGTGGGTGGGTGAGTGAGTGGGTGGGTGAGTGAGTGAGTGATTGAGTGGGTGAGTGAGTGAGTGGGTGAGTGAGTGAGTGGGTGAGTGAGTGAGTGGGTGAGTGAGTGGGTGAGTGAGTGGGTGAGTGAGTGAGTGGGTGAGTGAGTGAGTGAGTGAGTGGGTGAGTGAGTGAGTGAGTGAGTGAGTGAGTGGGTGAGTGGGTGAGTAGGTGAGTGAGTGAGTGAGTGAGTGAGTGAGTGGGTGAGTGAGTGAGTGGGTGGGTGAGTGAGTGGGTGGGTGAGTGAGTGGGTAAGTGAGTGAGTGGGTGGGTGAGTGAGTGAGTGAGTGGGTGAGTGAGTGGGTGAGTGAGTGAGTGGGTGAGTGAGTGGGTGGGTGAGTGAGTGAGTAAGTGGGTGAGTGAGTGGGTCAGTGAGTGGGTGAGTGAGTGAGTGAGTGGGTGAGTGAGTGAGTGGGTGAGTGAGTGAGTGGGTGAGTGAGTGAGTGAGTGAGTGAGTGAGGGAGTGGGTGAGTGAGTGAGTGAGTGGGTGGGTGAGTGAGTTGGTGGGTGAGTGAGTGGGTGGGTGAGTGAGTGAGTGAGTGGGTTAGTGAGTGAGTGGTTGAGTGAGTGGGTAAATGAGTGAGTGGGTGAGTGAGTGAGTGGGTGAGTGAGTGGGTGAGTGAGTGAGTGAGTGGGTGAGTGAGTGAGTGGGTGACTGAGTGAGTGGGTGGGTGAGTGAGTGAGTGAGTGGGTGAGTGAGTGAGTGGGTGAGTGAGTGAGTGGGTGAGTGAGTGAGTGAGTGAGTGGGTGAGTGAGTGGGTGAGTAAGTGGGTGAGTGAGTGAGTGAGTGGGTGAGTGAGTGAGTGGGTGAGTGAGAGGGTGAGTGACTGAGTGAGTGGGTGAGTGAGTGGGTGAGTGGGTGAGTGAGTGAGTGGGTGGGTGAGTGAGTGGGTGGGTGAGTGAGTGAGTGGGTGAGTGAGTGAGTGAGTGAGTGAGTGGGTGAGTGAGTGAGTGAGTGAGTGAGTGGGTGAGTGAGTGTGTGGGTGAGTGGGTGAGTGAGTGAATGGGTGAGTGGGTGAGTGGGTGAGTGGGTGTGTGAGTGAGTGGGTGAGTGAGTGAGTGAGTGAGTGGGTGAGTGAGTGAGTGAGTGAGTGAGTGAGTGGGTGAGTGGGTGAGTGAGGGAGTGAGTGAGTGGGTGAGTGAGTGAGTGAGTGAGTGAGTGGGTGAGTGAGTGAGTGGGTGAGTGAGTGAGTGGGTGAGTGGGTGAGTGAGTGGGTGGGTGGGTGAGTGAGTGAGTGAGTGAGTGAGTGAGTGAGTGAGTGGGTGGGTGAGTGGGTGAGTGGGCGAGTGGGTGAGTGAGTAGGTGAGTGAGTGAGTGGGTGAGTTAGTGAGTGAGTGGGTGAGTGAGTGAGTGGGTGAGTGAGTCAGTGGGTGAGGGAGTGAGTGGGTGAGTGAGTGAGTGAGTGGGTGGGTGAGTGAGTGGGTGAGTGGGTGATTTAGTGAGTGGGTGAGTGAGTGGGTGAGAGAGTGAGTAGGTGGCTGGAGTGAGTGGGTGGAGTGAGTGGGTGGAGTGGGTGGGTGGAGTGAGTGGGTGGAGTGAGTGGGTGGGTGAGTGGGTGGAGTGTGTGGGTGGAGTGAGTGGGTGGAGTGAGTGAGTGAGTGAGTGAGTGAATGAGTGAGTGAGTGAGTGAAGCGCGAGACACATGGACGGCACAATCGTCCCATCCGACGTCCGATCCGACAGTCCGAACGCCGTTCCAAATCGCCGCACGCGACGGTTTGAGACACACGCTTCCGGTGGGTGGGTGGGTGAGTGAGTGAGTGAGTGAGTGAGTGAGTGAGTGGGTGAGTGAGTGAGTGGGTGGGTGAGTGAGTGGGTGGGTGAGTGAGTGGGTGGGTGAGTGAGTGAGTGAGTGGGTGAGTGAGTGAGTGGGTGAGTGAGTGGGTGAGTGAGTGAGTGAGTGGGTGAATGAGTGAGTGGGTGAGTGAGTGAGTGGGTGAGTGAGTGAGTGGGTGAGTGAGTGAGTGGGTGAGTGAGTGAGTGGGTGAGTGGGTGAGTGAGTGAGTGGGTGAGTGAGTGAGTGGGTGCGTGGGTGGGTGGGGGAGTGAGTGAGTGAGTGGGTGGGTGAGTGAGTGAGTGAGTGAGTGAGAGTGGGTGAGTGAGTGAGTGAGTGCGTGAGCGAGCGAGCGAGTGAGCGAGGGAGGGAGTGAGGGAGGCAGGAAGGAAGTGAGTGAGGCAGGAAGGAAGTGAGTGAGTGAGTGAGGGAGTGAGTGAGGGAGTGAGTGACTGAGTAAGTGATCGAGTGAGTAGGTGGGTGGGCGGGTAGAGTGAGTGGGTGGAGTGTGTGTGTGGAGTGAGTGGATGGAGCGTGTGAGACGTGTGGAATATGACAGAGGCCAAAAACGCACTAATTATAGAGAACAAACATTGAAGCAGCAATTAACACTTCTAAATATGCACCCACAAATTCTCGATATAGCAATTGAATCAAGATCTGCAAATACATCTAAAAAAAGGAATAAGAGATAATATTTTCGTGCATGCATAAAGCGTTGTGTAAAAACGCTGCCAGACATTTCATTAAGTTGAAAATGTACATATTTGTTATTTTTGTTATGTTCTTGTGTTTCATTTGTATATATACTGTGCCTTCCTTTTAAAAACTGCGCCACTCTAAAACCTGTATGGGGTACGGGACCTGGGTCAGGTGTATCGGTACACCTCTTGTCCCTTCCATCCCAAAATAAAGTGGCAAATAAATACAAATACAAATACAAAAATGCCAGACGGCGGCGAAGAAGCGCGCAGCGTAGGCTCGTTATACCAGTCACGTGGACATCGCTGAGCGCCGAGTAGAAACGTTGCTGACGTCACCCGTTACGCTTGCCCGGAAAAGTAAAAACAAACAAAAAGAAGCAATGTTGAGGACGTTTAGCTCAATGTTGGCTACGCCCACGCCGTAGCCTTGACTGCGCTGTTGGTCGCCTCAATTCGCCCGCTAGAGTTCGCCGATTTCGGCAACTTGGCTCATTGCAAAATTTGCCGCCAAACCATTTGAGAAACATGTAGACAAAGCTAGGTCCTAATATTTGATGTCTGGTCTTCCTATGTAATACTAAAAACGACGGCATTGATTTTTTTTAAACAAAAATGAAGCGGAGTTGCCATTTAAAGAGGGAAAAAAACGTTAATTTTTATAGCAAGAAATAAACTACGCATTCCTGAACGCTCAGTTTCCACCACAATATGGAGCTAGCAGATTAAAAATTGGCAGTTATTATAAATTTCATCTTACAGTGCAGCGCTAGTGTCAAAACTTGCAGTTATTTAATTCCAAATTCATAAGCGACTTCTGGAAATTCACGGTGAGAAGATGTATCCCGTTCGCAATAAGTAGCGGACCCTGCTCACCTCCCTGTATTCGTAGGCATTGTTGTTCGTCATTTCCTTATCGAAGATGTCCGAAAATCGCTTGAAACTTATTGAAGCGGATAACCCTGAGTTCTAAAACTTTGCCATCTGGCCCCAAATGCTAGCGCACATATGGACGGAGAGTAAGGGCTTGGCGCCATATAGTTTATTTTTGCGGCGAAGATAGTGAGGTTCTCTTTTCTTTTTAAAACGCCGTAACATAGCATGGCAACGAGGCTTGCGGTATAGTGCAAGCCTCGTTCATCTGCAAGTCCCGTCTCTGGTAGGATCCCTTGAAGTGCTTTACTTGGTTGCACCAACAGATTCAACCAGTCATTTCTGTTTATGCCTATAAGGAATTGAAATTTCTTTTCTACCAATATTGCTCTCAAAAGGGATAAACTTGTATTTTGTGCGAACCTTTCTCTTTCCTTCTGAGACGTTTTTTTCCCTCGCTCCCTTCAGTATGGAAATACAGGCCACGAGCGCCTCTAATCCCGAAGTTTCATTTTCTGTTTACAATATGTTTTTGATTAACAATAACTCACTATTATGCTCAATGGGTTGACATTAACCGCGACCATAATTGAAAAAAAAATCCCAAACTCTGCAAATATATTTATCGAAATGTTTCCGATACCAGATCAATGCAATCCTCCACGAATTATTTCAACATGGATATTGAATTCTCTAGTGTAAAATATCGATTCGCCATTGACTGGATTGTTATAAAATTATCTGGCGTATGTACGCCCGATAGAGCGATTCAAGACTCCGTACGTCGATAAAACGTGCACTGCTGACAGGAAAGGATGTGAAGGGGCCCACGCTTCCTCTTTTTCCTCTCACAACAGCGCCTGTCAGTGCTGACACTGACAGGCGCTGTTGGGCTGACACAAACAAGTCTGTGCGGCTATGAACCGTACAGATGCCAGAGTACGACGCAGTGCCGAAAAGAAATTGTGGGAAGTTTTTTTTTATTTTTTTATTTTGCCTTTTTCCGCAAGTCGATGCAGGCAATGTTTACAAGTTGTGAGCTGTGCTATCGCGTGGACACGTGCAGAGTACAGCCGCCATCTTTGCTGTGCTGACACGTCTCAAAGAGTTGAAAACAATAAAGACTTTTTGTTTTGTTTTCTCTTTTTGTCATTTTTGGGCCTAAGCTTTTCCGAGTGCAGCGCAAACTATGATAGCCTTAGCAATGTCGCGCAAACAACATTTACGCATGACTTTGCCTCACTGCTCTATATTTTTGCCTAAATGGGTTGAAATGAAAACGAACAGGACATTCATTCATTATTAAATACGTTTTAGGCAAAGTTAACACAACGGTTTCCGAGCAAGCCTCTCTCGATACGGTGACCAGCTTCCGCCGATACAGTCTTGAGTGTCCCCTGTGTCCTTTTTTGTCACATTCTCTTCTGTGTGGTTGGATGGAGCGCGGCTACGGTGAGACGCCGAATGAAGAAGGAAGCTTTATTCAAAGGCTTGACAGGGAAGTGACCTAATTCCGAAACCGGTCGCTTCGCTATTGAAAAATCTTGTTCCTGCACAACCGGCTGCCATTCACCCCTTTCTGCGTCGGTGGTATAGTGGTTAGCATAGCTGCCTTCCAAGCAGTTGACCCGGGTTCGATTCCCGGCCGACGCACACTTTTTTTCCATTTCCATTCAAACGACTCTTTCTTCATTTCGTTCAGAGCGTCATCTTTAGTTTGCATACTTTGTCTGCGGGCAGATTGCGCCTGTTTGCGTTAGTTGTTGCTCCGGGAGATCATAAACGAAATCATAATAACAACAGATCGGGGCTTAATTAGAGAGGCATTTCAGATTAAAAAAAGAGACATGTTTTCATATATATGTTTTTATTTACCTATTATACCTTGAAGCATCCTACAAAAAAAGATACAAATATGATTGCAAAAAAAAAGAAACAGGCGATGAAGTGCGTTATGCACATTCTGTATAACGTAACCACGCATAACGTAAGCGCCTATCTTTTTAGCGTTCCACACATCGATTCAGTACAATGCAAACAAAACGTCGCTCTAACGTCTTTCCAATAAGCTATCAAGAACACATATTCTTACCTTTTTTATTATTATACTGACGGTGCAGTCGCTGTCCCCATCTGTTGTTTGCTCCGTGCATCTGAAATGCGCGCGGAGGTCTCAGGACATTGACCCGAATGATCGCTGCGCTACGTTGCACCTCTGCTCACCCGCTAACGAACATGGGTCGGGGGAACCGCGGAACTCACCCATGTCCCCTGGCCCAGAAAGCACGAGAGAGAAACACCGAACATCGACCATTAAGCTTGGCAATCCTAGACACCTAACTTGGGCCTAATTCGGTTTTGTTCCAATGTTATAGTGCCGGATTTTTTTTTTTTTTTTGTCCTCTCTTTGGCTTTTTTCTGACTTGTCACATATTTGCTAAAGTGCCAGACGGGAGTAAAAAAAATGTAACGTATGAACCGAAGAACGAGCAGTGAGGTCTAAACGTGGCACTTGTTTGGCAAGTTATACTCAAAGATGCTAGATGTCAGCAAACTACCAACTGTGAAGCCGATAGCTTTTACACTTGTTTGCCCGAACTATGGCCAAGAAAACCAGACTCTGTCCAAAAAAGGTCAACTTTGGCTCTACCTCGGCTTCTTAGGACTTTCAAAGCACTAAATCCCCCCACTCTCCTCCTCCTCCTCCTCAAAAAAAAAGGTTTAAACATTTGTGCTTTAATAAAAATAGAAATACTTTTTTTTTGTGTAAAAGTCACACTTTTTGGTTAATTACTTTACATTTGCTTTCAGAAAAAAAAAAATGCAGACCTGGAAAATGCCATGTCACGGGTCAGAAGCTACCGCTCTACAAGCGCAAAATTTACTATGGAAATTCTGCGTCGCCGGGAATGTTGTCATGCAATCGTCAATCCGCTATCTGGTGGCTTAGACTCACGTGTCGCTTTGTATTAATCGAGTTATAAAAAAAAAACATGTCGAGGGTGTCAATTAAATGAAATTAAAGTCGTTTTTATATTGGCCGGTCACATAACTGTTAGTTAAATAGCAGATGGACCCATAGCATGTTGGCTAGTTTAGGTTCATTAGAATAAGGAATGTGGGACACAGGCTACGTTTACATGGATGCGACTGCAGCGCATCGGATCCAGTTAACGAATCGAATCGGTCCATGTAAACCACTCGGATCGGATCGGATCGGATTCAATCCGATCCGCTGGGACGGGGTGGTTTGAGACGGTCAATCCGATTTGAGACTCTCCATGTATACGCTAGCGGATCGAATCGAGTTATCGAGCGAGGGATTACGGGAGCTTTGCTTCGCCTGCCGCTAGGCAAACCGGACACCTCGGAAACAATCTGAAGGTCACGAGATTTGTGTTGTGATCCTTCGACACGAGGTGCCGCTGCTGGTCGATTCGAATCCATGTAAACTTAGGGGTTGAAGTGGATCCGATTCGCTAACTGGATCCGATGCGCTGCTGTCGCATCCATGTAAACCTAGCCACAGAGTGAGTGTATTGGCGTCTGTACGTGTCCTAGTTTATGCTGGCGGTATTATTATTTCGTCGCTATTTTTAATTTTTGTTGCTTTCTGTTTCTTCCTGCATAACCAAATCTGTCACATATATCTCTCTCTCTCCCTCTTTCTCTCTCTCGGTGGCTCGGAATCAAAAGGACCAGGTGCAGCAGGGATATTTATATTTAAGTATTATTTTATGAATCCAGTCTAAAATTACAAGACACGAATGTTTCATTGCCGACGAGTCTATTCGGAACAAAAAAATATTAGGCATAGTGCAGGTGGTTCAATTCGTTTTAACGTTTTCAAGTATTCGAATATTGAGTGCATGTCTGTGACTCATATAAATACCTTTATTTCCATGAAATTTATGGCCGCTTTGAAAAAAAAAAAAAAAAAAAAAAAAAAGATAACGCGAACAGGCTGACGCGGGTGACGGTTGCAACGGTGGCAACCGATGGCTGCTAAGAAACACTTGGGCAAGCAAAAAGATGCACGAAAGGTTCTTCTAATCCAATACTGCTAAAGGAATCCAAAGGAGCGCATTTTAGCTGTGTTTCCAATCCAGATCCGATTTACTTCCGAGGAACGTATCACGTGAGAACGCAGACAGAACAACGCGGGACGCGAGTATATGTTTACCGAATGCAAATGTACAAAACCTTTAATCAGCAATAAGTTGGTGTACATTTTGAAAGACAGCTTTTGCGGACTTGGGAAGGGTCAGAATGGGAGTCCGTAACATCCCCTGGACACAGAGTTTACAATCGATGTGGCGCGTTCTGTACGTAAATATCTAGAAAATGCAGTTTAAAAGAAAGGGAATTAATTCACATGTCGTTTTTTTTTATTTTAAAAGGCTGGATTAAAAAAAAATAAAAGCTTGTATGGACATCTTACTAAACAGCATAGGTTATGAATACTTTTTATTTGTATCCCGTATTTTTATTTTTATTTAGTTTGTTTTCTCCATTTTCTGAGGGAGGCAGAAATGCCAATTGCGTTAAGGTATTCTTCGCTACATTTTGCATTTAATATTATTTTTAAAAGGTAGGTAATAGAATCTAATATTATATTAAGGCGGGTCAATGATATCTACAGATTTCATTTAAAGTGAAAGTAAATTAGAGGTTTCTTTTGAATTCGACGAGACTTCCTGGCGGCTGTTACATATTTTTTATACAAATATGTGACAGCTTAATTCAGGCGTCTCAAACATGCGGCCCGCGACTTTCTGGGGCGCGGTCCGCACCCATGTCACGGGCGCTACGTGTGCCCCAAATAAGTTACATATCGTCGCTTTACTTCGGCTCCCAAGGAAGATCCTTTGATGGTATCTGTTCCCACATTTTGCACTATTTTAATTTATCATGGATTGAGTATTTCTTTGTGTAAATATTTGTTTCTCGGCGCTTTCCTACGTAAATCACCTACACGACTACCCCTTCTGCAATAGACTACAAGTGCGAGTGCTTATAGCCTAACGCATGTACGCCCCACGGCTGCCCAGACTCTTGCTCAGCATGAGCAGCTGCCAAAGATAAATGTATGAGCTCGGGCCGGCGGCGCAACCTTTTAAATATAGGTCAGGAAAGCAAACACTGTCGGATGAAGAGATATTTTGTCTTCATGCCTGTTGAGGCGAGTCAATTGTGCGGCTGACCAACGACAGTGTTCTTGTTTACGCTGGATTTGAAAATGCCAGCACATTGGCGTTTTTAACTCTTATCGCACCCGGTGTTGACCCAAAGTAATCGACTGAAAAACGTCGAGTTTGCGGAAAACGGAGATCACAATGTCTCTTTAGAACGACTCTTGTGTGTCGCTTAGAGAGTCGGCTGCTGTGCAGCGTGAAACAGCATTGCTGCCCTTTTCTCGTACTAAATACAAAACTATAGTGCCCCCCCCCTCCCCTTGCTTTACGTTGGCCCTCGGCCTTTGGGGGTGGGCTACCTGGCCCCGCACTCGAGTGAGTTTGAGACTCCTAGCCTAATTGATCCCCGCAATTAAAGAAACCTCCTGTCAAAATGTTTAAACCTTGCAGTTTATAAAAAAAAAAAATATATATGCCCAGATTTTTCGCGTTTGTAAATGAACAATTGTTTTCCTATATGAAGGAAAGAAAATTTCCCGGAAAAATTTTCTATCTTATTTTCTAGAAGTCAACCATACTTTCGGGACTATTGTCTGCGGGCATTTGTGTATTATATATTTGAAATAGTAATTACGTAATTTTATTTATCATTTAATAATTTAACTATTTAATCGGACGATCAGTCAATCAATACCAAAGTAATTAATCAATCAATCGAGATATTTATTTATTTATTTATTTATTTATTTCAGTTCCCTAAGGTCCCGAAGGTATTGCGTAGGTGAATGGGACGAACAAAAATGAAATCCAATCAAGAATATAGAAACGCTATAATCCAGATGCTAAATCATAAAGCAATTAAAAGGAAAGATGTAAACAGGCTATAAATTACAATGTTGCGACGGTAAAAAAGCGGATCAGCGAAGAAGATGACGACTTTGACATTTGCCTGAAACCATCTCATTTTCTCTTTAGTAACACATTTTTTTTTATTCAGAGAATAATATTGACATAAGTAAGCAGTCACTGCATTTTTAATTAAATTAAAGGATGGTATGTTTACTAAATGTGCTGGAAGGTGATTCTACTCGGAGGATGTTCTGGGAATGAATGAGCAGTAATAAGCTGAAGTAACCCAACGAGGATTTCTGACCAAGTTGATGAAATTAATGCTGGATTTAAAATTAGTTTGTTTTTCAGTAAAGTATTGGAATAATACATGTATCTAAGAGAAACAGATTATATATTTTTCGGCATAATAAAGGAGTAACTGATGACTAAATTCTCATAGTTGAGACGCTAGCTGTGCGATAATAGTGCATATAAAACGGGCGCCGCGATTCGTAGGACCTCAAGGTCAGTTACGAGAGTTGTGAGACCTGGATCACAGATTGCTGCGACATAGTCTAATTGGAGACGACAAGAGTTTTGTACATTAGTAGTTGTAAAAACAGCGGGGCTAACCTAAAACTTCTCTTTAATCACCCAAGCATAAAATTAGCGTTAGCGATAATGTAATCAGTATGCATTTCTTACGATATGTTGGAGGTAATGTGGATACCAAGGTACTTGTAGCAGGTTACATATTCAAGAGGAATGCCAAAAATTGAGTAAATGGAAGATGTAAACATTCGACGAGAAATTTTCGTAACTTTACATTTGTTACAATTAAAGGCCATTTGCACAGAAGTCACACCATTGATCTACCGCTTCTAAATCACTTTGAAGGAGTGTGATATCATTAGTATTAGTAACTTCACTTTAAATCACACAATCATCAGCGGAGATGCCAAGAGAAAAATATGCACACAATGATAATTCCTCAAACAGACCATTGAGAACCCGCAGAAGTAACAGGTTTGAGAGAGACAATTACATTGCAAGCATTAATGAATTCAGAACGATTCGGCGAAAAAAATAGAAACATGTATTCCAGGACAACACATTAGTATCAAGGTTAAGTTGACTGAGTTTGGTATGTAAATGCTTAGGAGGATTGTTGTAAAAGACTACAGAAATCTAAAAAAAATGTCGTTAATCAGGGATCCACGGTCAGCTATGGTGAGCAGACCATTAGTGAACGTCAGTAGTTGAGTCTCACAGGAAAGAGAATTACAAAAGCCATGTTTTGAGAAAGAAAAAAAAATCAGGGTCATATGTAGTTAAAGGGAATTTGAGACTCTTCTTTAAAAAATAAGATAGAAGTTGTTTCTAGCGTAGTTTTATCCCGTGCATCTGAATATCACATTCATTTTCCCCGAAGATGAAACTAAACGCGAGAAAACGCGAAAACGACGGAAATATTTCGCCGCTAAATTTAGCGTGAAAAACTTTTCGTCACACGTCACGTTACGTTATGTCACGCGTGACGTCACGCATGACCTCACGTGATGTGTTTCCCCGCTAAACTGAGCGGTGAAACTTTTCCGCTAAATTTAGCGGGGAAATGAAGTCACGTGACCTCGACACCAGTCCAGTTTCCCCGCTAAATTTAGCGGGCAAATACTCGTTAACTTTGTAGCTAAATTTAGCGATAAAATTCTGGTAAATTTCCCGCTCAATTTAGTTGGAATATTTCCCTGCTCAATTTGACGGGAAATTCAGCGAACATTTTCCGCTAAATGGGAGGGGAGCAGGAGGGGCATACTCTCCCCTCCGTACCCTCCCCTCCTCCTCCTCAAGTGCTGCGCTCTAATTCAGCATCACAGAGAATAGCAAACGTCTTTCGGTTCTTCTGCCCTTCTTACAAAAAGCAAGAGAGCGCGTGCATAGCTTTGATAGGCGCTGAGGATGGGCGAGAGCAGAGATTCCCAAAAGTCCTTTCATGATGTCACGCTCTAGGACGGAGGTCCTTCCGCGGTACTTTGAATATGATTTCCTGCAGCCTCCTTGCACGACTCCATGCACCAAATAAAAGATAACAATTTCGATTTTCGAGATCCTGGAGGACACATGAGGACATCTTAACTGTGTTTTCTGAAATGTGATATCGCTTTAGCTTTCCTTTAACCATATGGATTTATATTGTGTGCTCTAAAATTTTGCAAGGTGTGCTGATTAAAGAAATGGGACGGTTGTTAGAGGGCTATTTTAATCACCAGATTTATTAATTGGAAACACGTCCCTATATTTAACTTTTTAGGTTGTTACGAAAATCATGGAATTGAAATTGAGATATAATTTTGGTGTCCTAAAGAAGCCTGGAAGCTATATTGTCAACACTCACAAAAATATTTTTAAGTTATCAATGAACTTTACAATATCGTCATAGTCAATAGCAAGTGGGTCCATTCGAAGAGGCAATACTTAGGGTCCGTAGGATGACCGGGGTCTTCGTCATGACAACGATTTTACCAATGTATCATTTAGAGAAGAGGCGCAATGATCGCTTGGAATAACAACACCATCATTTTTGGCGGGCGAATGTACGGTACTTTGGATTCCATTCATAACTCTCGAAAACTGTTTTGAACTGTTAATTAACATAGACGGAAAGGTCACATTAGAAATATGTTTGGATGGAGCACTTGATGTCTTATTTATAAATTATAAGAGACATCAGCTGCGTCATAGGTTTCCCAACACGCTTCACTATAAGATAGCTTTGCAGCACGGAGAAGACGTTCATTTCCAATGTTAGGGTGTTTAGGTCTTGCTTTGAACCAAGAAAGCAAGGAATTAGATTTAATATAAATATATAAAATAAACAAGTTAATTAACTAGACTAATTTTTTTTTAATATGGCCCAATTTCTTTTAACCGAACGTTGCCAGGAATTAAAAAATAAGAAATTATTCGAGTAAACCAGCTAATTCGTGGTTTATATCCACAAAATGTACCTTACTATAGTCAAAGATATATTTAGCGTATTTAGTCGAAATGAAATGGAAGTAAGTAAGCTGAAATATAGAATAGAATGATCGTTAATACCCGGTAGGTAGGTTACGGAGGGGACCAGATTAAAGTAAGAAGAGTGAATGAGTTCAGTAGAGTGGACGAGGAAGCTGTGACTCGAGTTAGTTCAGTAAAAAGTTACAAAAATGAAAAATCCCAATAGAGATTGTGGAAGTAGGCGTAGATTGAATTATTGCAAGTACCAATCGGAAATTCACCAGAATAGTAGATAAGGTACAGGTTAAAATCGCCGAGTACAAACTAGGGTGCATGAAGAAACCTAGTTGCATTTGTGCATAATGCAGCATGTAAGTCCGAGCAAGAAGAAATGGACGCATTACGCGGACAACAACAGGCGCACAATACAACATTTCGGTGGGTACCTTTTAAATACACGCAAACAGTATAAATAGGGTACCAATATCTACATGGTAACATTCAAGGTTTTTATTTACAGAGTTTAGGGCCCTAACCACACGCCTATATACTCGGTTACACAGATAAAACTTATAACTCTCAATACAGTCAAACATTTTATTGTTGCGAACCATACATATTGTACATCATACTATAAATCGTGTGGAATATGTGAAGTGCGGCAAATAAGAACGTGTTTGTGTTTGTTGGTTGGTTGTTTTCAAAATCGCGCGTTGTCGATAGATGTTAGTAATGATCAGAGTGATTGCCGAGATCGCGTTTTTTCATGCTTGTCAGCAAGAAAATCTGAGACTGATAGTATGTTGCTTTCGCCCTGGATGTACCAGCTGGTGACGACCGAAGTAGCTGCGCCCAAGCGTACAATGTAGATCAACATTCTTCTTGATGAATCAAATGCTCACTACTTGTGGTTGTAGAATCATTACCACAGGCAAATGAGCAACTGTGAAGCTTTTTGAGAACCACGGTCGCCAGGCTTTCGAAATGACGGCTTCAATAAACAAAGACGAACCTTCAGCCTCGTTTTCGTTTTTTTCAAGCGATACTTGCAATAAAAACAATAAAATTACAAAATGGCGAAATTACAGTTGTGTTGTTTTATTAGTACAGAGTGCTATATTGGGGAAATTAACGAATAATAAAATTTACCCAGAGTAAAGCATGGATGAGTTAAACACCTAGTGCAAACAAAGCACCGGGCATTAACTCTTAAAAATACTTTATTGGACATTTTTTTACTGTAAAGTCAAACAAATAGGAATACTTATTTTATTATTATTAATGGTAATATTAAATAATCAGAATAATAATAAATATTATGTTTACATGCAAAAAATTAACGTTTATTACATGGTGCACATAAAGCAAACTAAAAGACAGCAATATCCGCAACATTAAAGTATATGTACGAATAAAGATATGAACAATAGACAAGACAAACTGAAGAAATTACACAAAGCCGGCCCTACAATGGGTACTGCGGAAGCATCCACCTGCGCACACAAAACATAAACTGGTACAAACAAATAAAAATGTCAAGGTGGTTCTTAGTAAATGCTAATTGAATGAACTTAAAGAAAGACAAATATATAGACGATGTTTCGTTTTATCTGGAACATATTTTTTTTTAAAGTAGGTGAAATCTAAGCGATTGCTCTCTTCAGCATGTATTTATCAGGATCGGCAACGGCGGTCTGGCGCACTTTTGACGACGTCGCAAAGCAGTCGCTGTACCCGGCAAGGAGGTTAATCAGCTGCCGTCGTTTCGGGCCTGGAAGCCTAGGCTCAAATTCCAGCTGCGCTGGCGACGTAGTGTCTTTCAGAGGTGGTGAGGATTCTTCAGTGATCACGGTGGTTTCTTCGGAGCTCTCAAGTTCTTTGACGTGGCCCACAGCGGCATCTTTCGGGAGGTGTTGCGTTTTTTGTCGGAAGTTCGTCACGAGGACCACAGTGCGTTCATTTTGAAGTTCAGTTACCCCACTTGCGACGCCTATTCCTCTTCTCAGGCGCAATTGAATGTGGCCTTCCAGAACAACTTCGCCACAGTTATCTGCATCGTTCATGACGGGTACGACCACGCTTGATGGCCGCGGCAGGTTTACGTGACCAACAACGACTTGGGTGGTGACTGACGTTGTTTGGGGTTTCTCTGAAGGCGAAACAGATGTCTGTAGCGCCCATCTGTTTTCTCTAAGGTCGATGACGGCGTCGTATTCACACAGAAAGTCCATGCCGAGAATGACGTCTTTGGCACAGTCTTGTAGAACGAGGAATTTGACAAGACACGTCTCGCCGTGAATCTCGACTCGGGAAGCGGACCTTCCGACGTTCGTAATAAGGTGTCGTCCGGTGGTTCGAATTTGTGGTCCCCCCAGGCCATCGTAACATTTCTGAGGCAGCGAGAGAGCCTCCCACTCAACACTGAACAGTCTGCTCCGGAGCCCACGAGGGCCGATGCGTCGTGACCGTCGGCAACAACGTTTAGGTTGTTGGACACCATTGCAGGACCGCCTTTGCGATGTGTGGCGTCAGGAGAGTGGGAGCGCTCCGGCGTTCTTGGAGGCTCTCTACTTCGGTCGTCTTCGGCAACGCCACCTCCAGGCGTTGCCGTACTTAGTTTTTCCGGCCACGCAGTGGGGACAAGCTTTTTTTGGCGGGACAGACGAAGAGGCGATGCCGGACGTCGTGGGGATGGTGAGCGGGATCCCCGGGAAGAGCTTTGCACTAAAGACGGTGCACGGTGCAGGTACTTTTCGATGACCCTTGGTCGTTGACCATACCTCAGGCACGGGGCATCTGCCGCGAAACCTCAAAGACCAAGTTCACATAATTTGCATCTTCGATATATGTGGCCAGCCTTACCTTAGTGGAAGCACACAGGTCGTCGATCAGCCCTTTGCCAGTCGACAGTATTCTTTGGAGCAACTAATTCATAGCACACGCACTCTCGATCTTCTTGGCGACTGGGGTAGTTTGGAGATAGGGCTTCTCGTGGAACTGGCGCCTTGCATAGAAGTTCTGCAGGCGGCGACCGTCCGGCTACTGTGGCGTATCGCATCGTTGGCACTTCGGGTGGGGCCACGACGACGGGAAGCTCTGGTTGGACGATTCGCTGGGCTTCCTCTCTCTACTTCGGCGATAGAAAGTGAGGGCAAACGTGTGGCAGCAAGCAGTAGCTTCTTCAGCTCTTCTAGGACGACTTCGTGGATGATTTCGCGGTTGCCGGGGTGCTAGAGCCGATGTTGTAGTCCAACGGCAAAGGAGCAGCGACGCCCCAGCGCCCACGATAGTGCCTGGCTCTTGCAAGGAAGGCACATTTGATGTTCGTCGCCTCCGTGATGAACCCACCGACTGTCGTCGGGGTATTGCGGATAAGACCTCCGAATATCTCGCTCTTCACACCCCTGATCAGCTGGTGAAGCTTCTTTTCTTCGGAAGCCTGACGGTCGGCATGGGCGCTCAGGCGGAGGACATCTTCCAGGAGGCTGGTGATGCTTTCATTTGGCATTGGGTCTTTGTCCGAAGAAGATCTTCGGCCCTCTCGCGTCAGTGTTGGCTGGCAAACGTCTTCTTTAGTTCTCGCTTACACATCTCTCGTGAAGTTAAAGAAGCCTCGTTGTTCTCCAGGAAATGCCTCGCAGTTCCCTGCAGCGATAACTAAATATTTTTTTCGTTATTAGGTTTGCGCCCAATGGCACTAGTTTCGAGACAAATAAACAGACAAATAAACCAAGGAAGAGACTAATATACAAATGTGGAGAAGCAGCTCCGCCAGCTGGATTAGAATTGAGCTGAATCAAGAAAAACAAACGAACTCCCAAATTTAGTACTAACTGTCTTGTTTTCGTGGTAACCCAACTTTCAGTGAAACTGACTCAATATCATCTGTTGGGCTCTGTCCTGTCTAACCTTTCTCTTCTCTTGTCGTTTGCGCTAATTTTATCTGATCTACCCTGGCGCAAAAATATATAAAAACAGGCTATATTGTCTCGGCCTGTTTTATTAAAAAAAGTACTCCAGAAATATTACGATTGTGCGACTGAAGCCCCGTAGGAAAGGTTTTTAATTATCAGCCCTGCTAAAGTACTTACAAACTTCAATTCACAAAACTGGCATAGGAAATCTGCTTTTTTTTTTTTTTACATGGACATTTGCTTACGGGTTCCACAAGATACGATATAAGTGACAGGCTTGTAAAATTAAGCCTGAAATTTGAGAAGAAATGGGCAAAGTTCAGGCGAGCTGGTGCGCATTAATCATGATGTTTAAACCCTGAGATTGGGAAGGAAAGTTGAAGATAAATCATAAAATTCGCCGTCCGTAAAATTGGCCAGATAAAATTAAAAAGCGCTGAACAACTACCCCGGAAAGTTTGGCTTAAGTCTAACGCTAGGTGTCACAGCGGGGACATGTAATAAAATCTGTTTTGCTGTCCGTTTTTTTTTTTTTTTTTTATCTTCCCCGTCTCAGGGTTTACGAGTATGTTTGTTTCGTGTCTTATATCCGCTACAATTTAGAGAGTCTTCTTCCTTTCACTTTAAAATTAATAAAATAAGCGCAATAATAAAAAAATCGCACATTAAAAGGAGCTAATATTTAGTTAGCTCATGATGCGGGCACTCGAAATGGTCGAAGTAACGCCCTTTTCTTGCTGGTCTGTGGTGTTGTGCGAGTCAATGGTCGATGAGGTTGTTGGGAGCTGGGACGAAACGAACCAGCTCGGACAGCGTTTGGATTCGAACTGTTTTAATCGCTCGCGCTGCAGAGGCAGCTGAACCTCGTCGTCGTCGTTCATGGCGAAGGCTGGCTTTGAGTGTCGCTACAAGGCTCCCCCCTGTGGAGCCGTGGGCCCTGGAAGGGTCCATGTGATGTGCTTGGTTCTTTTTGCAAGCGCCGAAGGTGCTGACGGAGAAGGAGCGGTTGCTGGGGATGTAGGAGATATGGCTTCTAGGTAGGCCGGCTTGACACGGTCGGTCGTGACTACGTCACGACGGCCGTTTATGTCTAGTGTAAAGGTCTTGGCTTGCCGATCCAGCACTCTGAACGGGCCGTCGTAGGCCGGTTCCAATGGTCGACGGACCTGGTCGCGACGTAAGAAAACATGCGAGCATGTCTCAAGGTCTTGGCTCACGAATACGTCTCGATGGCTCCGTTGAGCTGGAAGCACAGGCCGGAGGAGACGAAAGGTTTTTCGTAAGTCGTCGACGTAGCCGGTGGGGTCTTCTCTTGACTCGGAGGGAAACGAAGAGAAGAATTCGCCAGGTAGGCGCAGTGGTGTGCCGTAGACCAACTGGGCTGCAGAACAGCCAAGATCTGCCTTAAGCGCCGAGCGAAGGCCCAGCAGAACGAGAGGAAGGTGGTCGGCCCAACGTTCCCGCGGCTCGTAGGTGGCGAGAGCTGCCTTCAACTGGCGGTGCAGCCGTTCCACCATGCCGTTAGCCGAGGGATGATAGGAGGTGGTGTGAATGTGTCGGACACCCAGGACGGTGACGAAGGCAGCAAAAAGGGAGGATTGAAATTGCCGTCCCCTGTCGGTGGTGACTACAGCAGGGCAGCCGAAACGGGACACCCAGCCGTCGATGAAGGCTGTAGCGACTGTCTTTGCTGTCATGTCAGGGACGGGGAATGCCTCGGGCCATCGGGTGAATCTGTCTACACATGTCAGCAAATAGCGGGCTCCCCGCGATGATGGAAGGGGTCCCACTAAGTCTATGTGGACGTGTGCAAACCTGGAGTCCGGTGGTGGGAAGGGTGAGATGGGGGTGATTGTGTGTCGCGTGATCTTGACGCGTTGGCACTGCACGCACGTTCGTGCCCAGCAACGGACATCCGCGTTCATGCTGGACCAGAAAAAACGAGCAGTTACTAATTTCTGTGAAGCACGGATTCCTGGGTGGCTCTTGTTGGCGACAGCGTTTGGAACGGGGTGAATGAGCATTGCAGCGTCAGCGAGCGCCTTTTTCGCTGAAGAAAAAGCAGACGCTGCATCCTCGTTCCACTCAAGAGGCGCAGAGGGATCCGTGCTTCACAGAAATTTCGGCTACCACCATTTTGGCCGAAAAATCCGATCGTATGGCTCATGCAAGTTGAGGCCCAGTTCCGTCTCCGGCACATCACCAGCCAGGAGACGCAGTACCTTCACATCGTGTCCTCCTTGCCAGCCGACGTCGCCGAGGAGCTAGCCGACATTCTCGCCACTCCGGATCCGGTCAACCCCTTCGACCAACTGAAGGCCGCCATCCTTTACCGCAAGACCGAGTCGGAGCGCAGCAGACTTCAACAACTCCCCAACACCGAGGAGCTCGGTGACAGAGGCCCATCCCAGCTTCTCCATCGCATGCGTCAGCTGCTGGGAACCCAGAACCAAGACCCTAACAACCACCTCCTGCGTGAGTTGTTTTTACAGCGGCTCCCATCGACCATGGTCCCGGTTCTGGCAGCCGCGGAAGACATGCCGCTCGACAAGCTCGCTGAGCTTGCCGACCGCGTCGCCGACTACTCGCGGGCCGCTGGCATCAACGCTGTCGCCAATAGAACGCCCACAACAACATCGGAAGATTCCAGTCTTTGTCGTCTTGAGGACCATGTCGAGACCATAAGTCGTCAGCTTGCCAACCTCGCACCCTTATCACGTCCGGGTCACCAAATCTGTTGGGAGCTGGGACGAAACGAACCAGCTCGGACAGCGTTTGGATTCGAATTGTTTTAATCGCTCGTGCTGCAGAGGCAGCTGAACCTCGTCGTCGTCGTTCATGGCGAAGGCTGGCTTTGAGTGTCGCTACAAGTTCTTCTTTGGCGCCTAGTCGAAGGAGTGCAACGGAGGCCTTGTGATGGTACAGTCCGAACCACTAATTTACACTATATTTACACGAATATTTATGTTACAAAGAATTTACACATCAGGCCTTTATATGCAAAGTAGGGGACTCCGGGTTGTCCTTTTACGGAGCCAAGATGCCAGCCAAAAATCGCATTCTCTTCCGGGCACGAACTTTTGAGGGTACGGACCACCTTGGACCTCGGGCAGTAGTCTCCCAATTGTTTTAAAACTTTCCTAAGGCGCGTGGTTTTTAAAGACAAAGAGTTTTCATTGACATTTCAAGCCCGCGAGGGACACCGGCTGACATCAGTGATAAAGGTTCGATTATCCTTACAGTCGAGTTTACGCAGAATAAAGCTTTGCACACTCTCGAAAACGTATGCCAACGCAAAGGAAAGCACCAACTTTTCTCTTGCCGTAAACAATATCTTAATATGGTAATTGATGTGTTTAACTGTATTACACGTTTTCTTGTAAAATGGGACGGACAATGGGAAATTAAATTACCCACCTTCTAAATAAACCGCCTCGTTTGGTCTTTTTCTGTGGCCAACTTTGTTGGTGCATAGTAACTTTCTATTTGGGGCTTGGTGTGCACAAAAGTAACGTGATACTTCTTATTTAAAGCACGACATTTTGACTGCCGTCATATCGGAATTGGCAAGGGTGTGATCCGTACTCGCAACCGTATGAAAGATCATAAAATATAACTCTGTAAGGTAGAACGGTAATCCAATGCAGAGTAAGAGATGGTTGCCTGCTTTAAGCAGAAAAAAATCGGATATATATGCGAGCACATTCGGAGATAAAATATAACTTTGAGCCCGACATAATCGGCGTTTCCTTGTCTATCTTTCCACGAACCTACCTTAAACGAAGTTGCATAGCAAAGACGAAAACGAACACGTCGAGACTTTTCCCACTCACCCAGGACATTGACGGCGATACTGTCGGCGTATATTTCCACCCGACCCTTTACCAGGAAGTTTCGGACTTCGAACCATAAGATGAGGACGTCATACACGTGACTGCTGTCCATAGGCGTAGACTTCGGGGGGGCATCGGGGCTCGTCCCTCCCCCAGTAAAATACGAAAGGGGGGGGGCACAGCCCCCCCCCCCGGTCCCGGGCCCGGGCCATGATCCTTACCGAGACGCTGTTTACGTGCCATGTAACGAGCTTTTAGTAGGGGCAGGTAAACAAAATAACGCCCACGTTGCCTTTATTGACAAAATATATGTAGAATGGAATCCCAGTATGCTTTCGTTAACTTTAATCTCCACTTCTGGCGAAAAGGTAACACCCCCCTCCCCTTTTTTTGGGGAACTTCTCAGCCTGCCCCGTCCGGGAAAATGGAAAGACTACGCCGCTGCTGCTGTCAATACCTTTTATGTGAGAACATGTGCTCGTTTCATTAATACATCCGGTAAATGTTTCCAATACAATTGATGAACCACTTCGTGCTCCTGGTTTCTTGCATCGAGTCTTGTACCCCACTCCTCCATGCCCCGACACATATATCCACGTACAGCGTAAAAAAATTGTTCGTGATACTTTTTTTTTCGTTTCTATGTTGGGTAATACTGCAATCTCATTGGCTGCAGAGCGATAATGAGATGCTCGAACCCTCCGAGCCTTGCACTTTTAAGCTCTCTGGGACTTTGTTCTCATGGGTGCGATCAAAGCGCTTCGAATCGAGATTTGACCACTAGAGAAGGATTTGGTAAGGGTGACGGGTCCCCTCCCGATTCAATGCGCTTCGGTTGCGTCCATGAAAACATGACTATACATGGCTTTCACTTCACGTTATCGCTCCAAGCTCGTGGCCATTTATACTTGTTCCCATCAAGAAAAACAACCAAGACGGGGCAAAATGTGTGCTGCAGAACGGACACGCTCAGAATCAAGGTCAGCTGATGCGACGTCGGTGCAAGCCAAGCGTACAAACACCAATCTAATTAACCTCAAAGGGGTCGTACATTTGTTCAGATTTCCATTTCTTTTCACCATGAAAGAGTGCTAGCAGAGTATATCGTCGACTTTGTCCTTCCGGAGTTCTTGACACGTCACGAAGGATATATTGGACTCGTCTCTAGAGTCGTAGCCGGATAAGAGCTGATAGAAGTAATCTACAAAGCGAAACTTGGAGCGAAAGATTGCGCCTAAGAAGTCACCGAGCGTCCCATTCTCAAATGCCAAGCAAATGCCTGTCCCACCAGATGATAGCACGACACGCAAACATAACAGGGTTTGCGGGCGAGATAAACATATTTGGCTTTCTGGCTGAGCCGAAAACTGCTCATTTGGAAGACCGTCCCTGCTCATTCTGCAAGAAATAGCGCATTCTCGAAAAACTCAACGAAGGTCTTCAGTGGCTCTTCTTTGTTGACAATAAGCTCTCTGATATGTTGCACCCAATGCGAGCCGGATCTCGGAAAGGTAACCTGCGTATACGAATGGATCGATTGTTTACAGCAGAGTCACTAGTATAAAGGTTTTATTCGGGACAATAATTTCACAGTTTTTACGATAATTCAAAGTTTAAGCGCGAAGCTACCTCGTGAACAACATAAGCTGAGACACCTGAGCCGGACGTTTTATGCTTCTGCGGTATCCAAAAGCTCTTTTATCTCTCAATTTGTCCAATGGTTCAAGTATGGCAGTATCTCCTCTTTGCATTTTATTTGTAGTTCAGACCATTACCCTAAAGAAAAGCTGGCACGTGCGTCAAAGAAGCATGAAGGACTGTTGCAGCTCGTAGTATCAGCAATAGTACACCTTAAAGTGAGTTTTAATGCTTATGGAGTAGTCATAATCATAGGGCATGGCGATACAGACCTTCACGGCGTGGGGCATTTCTTTCAGTCAGCATTCATGCCAAACTTTCTTGGACATTAACGCCTCGGCGCATGCAGTAAAATTAGAATGTCATCTGAATGACAATGAACATTGCAATGTTCCCCTAGAGTATCTTAGAAGGAAAGTCATAGAATGTCAATCAGCAGAAATTGAACGTTTGGACCTGTGTAATTTTATTCAACGGCGCTCCGATTTTTTTTTTTGCGTTGAATTTAACGGTTTGAATTCACAAACTTATCCATTTTCGCCATTTTTCACAAATGATCGTAATGTTCCGCAGGAGTGTAATGGCTTTGGTATCATAAAACACAAATCAATTGGAATGTTGATTTTTTTTTTGGAAAATTTTTGTACCAAGGAATGTCCCAGAAAGTTGGTCATGTTTGAGACATAATATTTATTTTCACGCTTAGCGCCACTACCATACGACCTCTGCGGACATATTAAACTTACTGTAAATGCGCAGTTAGAACTGCGATATTTCTAGCCACGACTTTGTGGTATTTGTGTTTGACGAAAGCTGAAGGTTTCACTTTATAAAGTGAATACGCTGTAAACAAGCGGCGAACTTCAGCCAGCTATATTTTCGCCTTGGGCGGCCGCCAGAACTATTGTTCTGACAACGCTTTCAAAGCTATCGCCGCAGAGCGAAATTCGTCTTTTGTTTGCAGCATTGTCTGTTCGTAGAGTCGTTGTGTGAAAAGGTTAACACTTGTAGTGTATGCTCACGTCTCGGATTCACCAAGACAGCAAAGACGACTGGCTCCCCTGTCTCAACGGGTCTTCAAAACAATTGGAATCGGAAGCCACCCCTCCGAATTAAAATAAAACCACAACTACGCTAAAGCTGCCGCGCCAAGCCCATTGAATTTACGCAAATAAAAATGTATTCCCTAGTAAATTATTTGCAGAGATGGTGCTTGAGAGCAGACTGTTTCCGAATTTGGGGTTTACTGTCAGCAAGGGCCCTCTCCTTCATGCCAGGGGCGAATTGAAAGCTTAAACTTTCATGGAATCCCACAACTTCCTAAGGGGAAACGGTGGCCGAATGTGTTAGCGCACACCAGCTCAGAGAACGTGGAGCAAAAGTTCGCGCTGCAAATCCAAGAAATCCTGGGTTCAATCCCCACCCCTGCCCATTTCGATCTGGCGTGCGGTCGTGTACCGGCGTGAGGTCGTACCAGCGTGCGGTCGTGCATCAGTAGTGCGTGGTGCACGTTAAAGACCCCAAGCTAGGGGTTGTACTACACTGGCTAAATATCCCATGTGCAGCTGCTATACCAGACGTCCATTGAGGCCGACTAGCGCCCGGCTGTAGAAGTTATATGTGAGGCTGACCAACGTCCAACTGTACAAGTATACACACAACAAATATTTATTATTTTAATTTTGTGAAAAAGCGGCTGGGTCCAGGAAACACTGATCAGAGTGCTTTTTGGCAACTTCTATTTTAAGACAAGGGATTAAACAACTTGGAACTTCCCTTAGAAGTTAATGCTGCTTTCTTCTGAAACTGGGTTCTTGTGGCCATTTTCAAAATTATTTTTTTTTTGCGAGTGGTTAAAACCACCACCACAAAGTGCGCCGGTTTCTGTAGCGGATGCGAAAAATATTGTCCGGACGCTGTGATAGGTTTGTTCTTCTTTTTAAAAGATTAAAAGAAACCAACAAAAAGCAAAAAATTATTGCTTTAATATTCGACCACTGCAAGATCGCACAGTTGAGCCTCCCAGCAACACTAGCCCAAAAACCAACAAAAAACTGCTAAAGCGATCACCAACATGTTAACTCGACGGTGTCGCTCCCTGACCGAATCAAACGAGTACGTTCCGTGAATGCCACTAGTAGATAAGCCAACATAGCTGCACAATAAACCGATGCTTTTTGGGACAATTTATGTGGCACAAACAGTCGAGTTTAAAATATTTTGTGGCACTACAAAACTTTAAATCGAAAATTTTAATCGAAAAGATAATATGAATCGATGACTATACAGCGGTATAGTCAATTACCCTATGCGCGGTGGTGCGAACGTTCGTGGCATGGGCTCTATTTTTAAATTGCGCTGCTGCATCTTTGAACCATAATAAAGTTTAGAGTAAATATTATCATTGTTACACCATCAGGCTTCACATCTCAAGGTTGATATCAATACGCAAGTGAAACTGCGGTCTTTCAAACTATGAATTTGTACTGTTCCTGTTTCTAGCTCAGTTAAGCGCATTTCAATTAAATTTTATTCAAACAAAATTTGGAGATAATAAGAATATGTTTGGTTGTAAAAGTTTTTTTACAAGCATACTTTTTGGACAAAAAACATTGAAGAGTTTAACAACAATGTTTTGCGCCGAAATGTAACTGGCAAGAGTTATAAACAAGTAACATGAACGGACACAATACCGATGTGCTTTTGTTTGAAAAGTAAATATTTCAACATGTTTTGAAGACATTACAAATTAATATCGGTGAGAGAAGAACAACATAGTTGCCATGACCCTTTTCTACAAGATCCCCATGCTCCATGGATAACATGGGCACGTTGTGAATGTAGAAGGAGGTGTAGTGAATAAATCTTCTCCGGTGCGGGTAGAATTTCACTCAGCTGCTACAATGACACCTAAGAGTTCCTAGTGAAAAACAATTACTTGGAAGATGCTACTTTAACTAGCATTTTAAGTAAGTATCTTGTAAACTTGTTTGAAGTTAATTATTGCACAAACAACTCGCGTATTTAGCAACCTATTTATATTTTTACTCGACTCACGGATACATTATAGAAAAGAGCCCACATTGTTTAAACATTTTTTTGAAAATCAGTTTTGTAGCTAGCTATTTTACAAGCTTTCTTCCTTCCTACGTTTCAACTTTTCATTGCATTTCGGACAGGGATTCGCGACGTTGAGGTAGGTTTCTGCCACACGTCTTCTTGAATGGTGCGGTAACAAGTTATAACTTTAGTTGAAATAATGCGTTGTCAAGTTATCTAAAATGATAGATCTGCATTAGGGTATGTTCAGGAATGTTGTAGTATATCGTGAACGTAGCAGAGATGGGTGTGGCGTTTTGGGGAGTTTTCTCAAATCAGTGTTCGATATTCCCTATAGGGCTGTTTCGCGAGGTGTCTTTACAGTTCTCGTAAACGCTCTGCTGCCATCTAGGAAAGCTTCTTCCGCCACTTTCATTATTACTTTGAACGCCAGTGATTCTTCATTCGCCAATCAGGAATATTAAAACCCGATACTGCCTTGTCTTTCAGTATGTATATCTTGAGCTAGCTCGCTTCCCTTATTACTCTTTCTCAAACTTGCGATGGATTTTTTTTTTTGGTGCTAGTAAGTCACAGAAGCAAGGAGATGGCTTGGTCGACAACAGAACTAAACAAGTACAACCGGGGAAGTGTGTTGCTGAGTGAAAACAAAGCTCAATTCGTTAAATTTTGTCTTTGCTGACGCCATCTGCTGGACTATTTTCTCCTCGAGCGCCGACTCACCTTTTCTTTGAATGAATACGGGTGTGCATAAAACTCAAGCATACTTCGTTTCACATTTGTCCGGCCGCAAGCAACTCTACGATCTGATGGAGCTGATCTAAACAACCGAATTCGACGTAAATCCTACGCAAATAAAATTGACAAGCCGTAGAAATATGCTTTTTGTTTTTCTAATTGATAGGTGCTTTACTGTTACACATTTTGCACAGTTGAGTTGTTTTTCTTTTCGACAGCGAGCACGAAAAGGTTGACCCCCATATCTCACTCACCTTCCATCACTGCGAGGGATTTAATAAAATTAAAGGTGAACCAATCTTCAACTTAACTCCTATGTTACAGAGAACAAAAGGAGACTTCATTTTCACAGTCACAAAAAAGGCGACCTTTTTTGTCTGCCTGTGAAATTTTGTCAGCTTTTGTGCGCTAAAACATCAGAGGTATAACAACCAAGACTCCCAAACTACAAGCTTAGAAAGCTTCAACGTATTTTTAAAATTTTTTTATCAGATATAGTTTTAGCACTTCACCAGATAGAGATTATTGAACAGCCATTTTTCTTACAGTATAGAAAAATATCGCTAAGACTTTCTGTGAGCTTAAACAAATTTAGCCACACCAGTGAACACACGCATGAGCAGACATATATAAAAAAGATAGCAGACGAACAGAAACCTGATATATGTTCAATGTTGGTAGGAATAATCGTCTTTTAATATCAATAATTTATATAACATACAAGGTGAGAGACACAGCTTTGCGAATTTTGTAAATCCAAAAGCGGTTAAATTAACCCAAACGTATTACTATATTAAGCAAATAATCTGTACAATGTTTCGAAATTTTCTTGCCATAAACTTCCCGCTGCAAAAGTTTTGCCGGCGGGCCAGTGATGGACAGGCCCCGCATGTTTTGCAGCATCCGTTTCATACTACAATCTGTTTCCTGTTACCCTTATATAGAAAGGACATAGAAATATGTTTCATTTACAATAATTACGTTCGATGAATAAACACGCTCATGGTGTTCAGAATTGTAGTTAACACCTTAGGTGCTAATAAATGAATATAATACTTCTGTTATTAAAGATCTCGCAACAGAAGCCTCACAAGTAAACAAAAAAAAAACAACTTGATATATATATTGCCGCGCGCACAGCAGGCCAAGTAGGCAGCGCGCACGTGGCCTAACGGTTATCGCGCTTGCTTTCCACGCTGAAAGCCAGGGTTCCATTCCTGGCCGTGAAGGCGCATTTTTGTTGACTCTGTAAAGTAATGTTCTGGTAAATTCGAGAACCATGTTGGGCTTGTTCGAGGTCAGAATGTTCTACACGCCGAACCTTCTACGCCGATTATTCCAGAAGCCCACACGTGTACATAAGGGGCTCCGCGTGGCGATCTGCAGTCAGTCTCGCCCCAGCGCCCGAACCTGCGGTTACGCCGACTTCGATGCCCGCGACGCTCTGCTATTATCTTTTGTACCCTTTTATTTTTCGCACAAGTTCGCCGCATTAAACGTTTATTTCTTCGTGTTTATTTATTGTTTTTTTGGTTACCACCCGTGACAATATAGACGCTTTACAGCAGCTGTGCATGGGCGCCGCCATAACTGACCTTCAGTTTTTGTTCCCTCTTATTCCGTTCGCTTCACTTCATCATTACCACAGTAGGACAGGTTATTGCAATTTTAGATGCTACTGTGTTCTTGTGCCCAGCATAGGCCCTTGTGAAGACCCGTCAACGCCCGCTTCAGTGGCTCGGCATCTCGGTAAGACAAGAGAAGGGCAGCTATGGCGGCTCAATCTGGTGCGTGTGTAAAGCGTCTATATATGTTCTTTTTTGTAGATATCGCGAGAAACTGCGCTCAAAAAGTCAAAGGGAAGTCGATTCAATTTAAGCTGCACAGGGATGACGCTGAAGAACTGTTTTAGGAGTAGTAGAAAAGCCTGGCTGCTTTCTCTCTCGATGCCTTAAAGGGACACTGACAGGGTATTGATGCTCGCCGAGGTTTTGTGTTGTACGTGACATATGAGAGCTCAACTACCAAGAACAGAATTTGCGGCTCGAAATTCGGTTTCTTTCCGCCCGAAAACCGCCGATCGAGAACTGGCTGGTTTGAGTCGCGCTCACTCACTTTTCCGTGGTCACGGGGCGTTTTCTAAATTTCGACGCGACCACCAAATGCAGTCAGAGTCGTGGGTCATTGAAGCCACACAGTCAAAATTAAAAATAGAAAACAATTATGAAACCCATTTTTTGTGGCTTCCAAAAATCTGCAAATGCGTTTATTGACAAAAAAAGGTAGCACAGACAACCGGAAGCATTCTGTGCGTTCACTGCATAATTCGCAACATGGCATCGTTTCGCGTATCGTGGAACAAGCGGATGGCAGCGGACGACGGGCGTTTGACCTCTACTTCAGCACTGTCGTTCACGGTACCGGCGAATTTTGTCTTCTTTCGAAAGAGAAATTTTGGACCGATCAAAAGAACTGATATTCATTTCGTACGACACGCCCGACCAGCAAGCCGATTTCACGAAGACGTCGCCGAGTCGTCGTCCCTTCTCGTGGCTGAAGACATCGCTCGCTCAAACGTCAAGCATGAAGTGCGTACTTCGAGTTGAATACGCACGCGTACGGTTTCTTTACGAGGAGCGAATGTGGCCTATGCGTGGTGCTGTCCGACTTCAAGCCGGGAGTGCATGTATTGAAGAGAAATCGGCATCAAACTTCCGACATACAGTCGCCCTGCTTCATTACTACATATGAAAGAGTTCCTTCAGTAGCTTAGTGGAAGGACGTCCGCTTCACACGCAGCTAGAGGGCACGGGTTAGATCCTTGGTGTGGGTGTACTTTTTTTTTTTGTCAAGCATTTTGCCATGTTTACATTTCTTTTTTTACAATTATCACTGAAAAAAAAAATTGTTGTGGACGATACGTCGCTGAACTAAGTGGTATGCGATTCCATTTTTGACACCTGCGAACTCAATGTAGACACTTTCCACAAAACGCAAGGAGTATATTAATCGGGTAGCGTCCTCTTTACGAGCTTCGCGTAACTGTTCTACAGGAATTGCAGCCAGCCATTGATCCCGACCCGTTGATCTTTCGGAAACTTGTGCACTCTGCCGCACAATGCCACTCTCAGATGCAGGACATGTGAGGCAGCTCTTCACGCAACATCTTGGGAGTATTCTTTTCGGAGCCCATCACGGGAATTCACCACGGACACTCACTACTAATTGCTAACTCCACGATATACAAAACAACTTATCTTGAAGTACAGAACAGCGAGCGGAACAAACATAACTGCGAAGGAATCGCACGGCGAACGAACGCAATTCGTCTGCTAGATGCGGAGAAAAAAAAAGAAGAAAAAAAGAAACCGCACGGTTGGGTGTAGTTACGTGACTTCCGCCACTCAATCTATCCTCTCTACTTCTCCGTGGGGTGCGGGAGTTGCGGTTTCGGTTTCGAGCAGTTGCGTATGTGGCTTTATTAAAAAAATACGTGACTCTCCAGCAAAATATTAATTGGGAAGCATTCCGACACTATAATAAATTGCGTGTCAAAAAAGGCAAAAAAAAGTTTGGGGGGGGGGGGGGGGGTCAGTTTACTTTTTTTCTTCGCCTTGATTGTTTGTATAGTTACTTGAATAGTGACTCGTTATGTTGATACAATGTTGTTTGTTGGTAGGTCTCTTGAACAGTGTCGCTACGATGTTTATTATTACGTTGAGTTGCTGCACATTAAAAAATGAGCATTATATTGACCGCTTGAACAAAATAAAAATTAAACTTGCATTGATAATTTTGAAATACCCGAGGGAAAGGAGAATCTGCCTTGCGTTCATTAGGTGTGCGTTGTGATTTGCTATGCTTGGTGGCTGAGACCTTTGGGTGGTTTCGGGGATGTGTTACACACACATATAGGACAGAACATTTTTTATCCCCCCCCCCCCCCTAAATACGGGATCTTCCCGAAATACACTTAGTGTAGTTCTAATTGCAAAATAACTACCAGATCGCCAGACGCTCGATCTCCGCCTAAATGGACCACTGGCGCTCCGGACCAGTCGCCATTGTTTCACAACAAAACGCTATCTGATTAAAGTGTTACAAGCGATTTTTCGAAAATTTTGAATTTGGAAAATGGTGGCCGACGGAGTCCACGAGTTCATAAGGCTAAATGGCGGAAACCACCAGGAACGGCTACCATCATCTATTGAAAGCCTGAAAGAACAGCATAATTTTGTAATAAGACTGTTTCTTTTTTTGTTCTTTAAGCGGAGTCCCGCGCTTTAGGTGCTACTCAAACTAGGTGATTTAAGGGCTTTCAAAGACGCTTAGCAAGTAAACTTTAGGTAACTATTTTATTAGCTAGAATGTTAGTTTCCAATCTGACTGTGGCGAAAAGGGAAAGGGGGGGGGGGGGGGGGACGGTCGCTCGTTGGGCCGCCCCGTAGACGGCCCCTGTGGCAAACGCTAAACACGCTCATGTTCTCCAGGCTCATCGGTTGATCAAGGCAAGTTTTAATTCATTCAGGAGTGCACTGCCTCACGATCAGGTTGTAATACGAAGTGTGTATAGGTTCTGATTCTTTCGTGAATGCGCGTAGGCTAATGCGTTCACGTGGGGAGATATGTTTTTTTATTCGGAAGCAATTTGCGCGTCCCGACGGTCGCCCGTGGACTGTGCTTGACTAAGCACTTGTCCCAACGATCGTATGCTAACGAAGCATTTTGGACCAAGAACTTCACCCCCCACAATCGCCTGCGGACCAGGTATGCTGGACTAGGTGCGACGCGCCGCCGAGGTTCAACTGCGAACTAAGTATGCAATGTATGACAAGCCACCGACGTAGCTTGCGGACTATGCATTGTATGCTAATAAGTTTGCATTGCCGCCGGCTGTGCTTGCGGATTATAGTATGCGGAATTAAGCATGGCTCTCGCCGCCGGTCCCCTGCGCACTAAATATACTTTCCTTAGTATGATTCCGCACCGACAGTCGCTTACAAATGAAGTATATTTGCCGAATTAAGTATGACTTGTCAATGATAGTCGCCTACAGACTAAAAATGTTGGACTGATTATGACTCGATGGCGACTGTCCCTTGCAGACTAGTTATAAACCATGAGCCCTTCCACTCATTGAAGGTGGATGACCAGCGAAGCTGTTTAGCACACGACACAGACGTGATACAGAATTTTGAGCCAAGGTACGGATACATTTATTGTCTTGATCAGTGGTCACCGTGACGGAAGGTAAACACACACAGGTCGAGGACTATCGACGCCCCGAGAACCCGGAGGAAAATAGACATGCGTGCTTGGGAGAAGAGCGTGTTGGCTTAAGTCATGGATGAAGAAAGACATGCGCTACGGCATCGCCAGAGCCGTATACGGGAAGAGTTTGGTCAGTCTATGATCTCGCCGCCGTAACGCTCTCCTCCCGAGTGAGCCAATCAGCACGCGGCGCAGAGCGAGAGGCATGAGCGCATGCGCGTGAACTCCCGGCTGCTCCCAGCTGAGTGGGGAGGGCCGCCATTTTCGTTCATTCTCCCGGCGGAATGCGTGGAATCGGCATCCAAATCTCGATTATTTCATTTTGTATCGCTGGCTCTGGCAAGAAAATGACATACTGTTATTCCTCGGTGGGTTAAAAAGCTAACAAATGAAGATTTTTCGGCGTATGGCCAAAAACCTTTATTCAGGCGAAAAAGAAGTCGGCCCGTAGCAGACGACGAGTAGCCCCAGCAGTGCTCTTCTCCGACAGCGTATCGAAAAAATGGCTGTCGTCTCTTCTCTGCTCCCTTCTTTCTTTGTCGCTCCTTCGGCGCTCTCCTCCCTTTCATTTACCTTTCTCCTCACCGGCGCCTTCGTCGCCACACCCACTGGCCAAACTCTCCCATTATACGGATCTGGGCATCGCCAATCCGCGGAAAGTAGACACGCGCACCGGGACGGCCGCCCCAGGGAAGGAAAGGAAACTAGGCACGCAAGCGTTTAGAACGACGACAAAGAGAGGGCGGGGGGAGCTTAGACATGACCTGAGTTTTTGTTGACGCACACAAAAAATGCGCGGAACCCTAGGCATAAAGAGCTTCGCTGTAACATGACTCACCGCCGATGGTCACCTGAGCACTAAGTATTCTGAACTAAGTATCACTCGCCTCGGATAGCGGAGTGCTACCGCAGGCGACCATCGGCGGCAAGTCAAACTGAGTCCAGTTTTCTTCGATCTCTTCCATCTCCTCTTTGCCGAGCAAAACGTCGGACTGTGGACTCCATGGTTCCAGGTTTGATCCCGATTAGCCCATTGGCGGAGCATCCTGCTGATGGCGATTAATCGCTACTAGTTATAATTGTGAGTGAATTATTACGACTATGTATGCCTTCAATATGCTATGGATGACTATGGCTTGCCTGCCCCTGCGTGTTACGCTTTTTTGTCACACTCGAGCGTTACGCTTTTCGCATAAAATCCCGCCCATACATGCATTCTGTGTTAAAACATTAATTTTTCCCTTTGTGTTTCTCTGATCTGGAAAAAAACATTCAACAATTTTCGGCGATGTTCCCAAATAAATCTTTTTTTTTTTTTTTTAGCGTAGCGAAGAAAAGTCGTGTGACACGGAGTTTAAAAGAAAATAGTGCATTGAGGATTTCGATTTGGTCATCAGTTCAGTGACGCGCACAAAAATTGATGCTTCTAATCTTGTTTATTGGTAATCCAATTTAAATTCCGCAAGAAACCCGATGCCTAAGAATTAGGTAAGGGATGAGGTTAGCAATACACCAAGGAATATTAGACTCAACCGATGGCTTGGCTGGAAATATTAGCACCTCTCAATACTACTATGATTCAAAACTGCCCTATAATTTTAACTGATCTTAGATTGACAAAAAAATATTTATGCTAAGATGTTCATATTAATAAAGCCTAATTACGTAGTTTTGGTCAAACCATGCCAATAAAAACAAAGCGTTTTGCAATAAGCCAGACGGAGGTCTCCGACAGAGAAACCGATCGCGAACATTTGATTGTAAATGATGCTGTTACTTCCTTTTGACAATAAGCCCCGGCAGACAGGGACAGAAAGTAAGAGACACAAGAACAGAGATAGTATTACAGTTGAACCGATTTAACAAAACCGGATTTTACGAATTTTCCGATTTAACAAACAAATACCGATTCTTCGGCAGCCTATGCCCAAGCTATCCCTTCGTCGATTTTACGAAGTTCCCGATTTCACGAAATTATTAGCGGGTCCTGGTGACTTCCTTAGATCGAGGTTCAACTGTGTTGCTATTTATTGCCACTAAAAATAAAGAAAAGTGTACGGCTATATGAATGTGTATTTTATTAACATCAAAATTACCAGTGGAGAAAAATAAGCGAAAGTTGGGAAATTCGAGAAAAGAAGGTTGGATTTTGAGAGCTTAATTAAAATTCTACATTTAAACGTCCGGCAATGATTAAGTACAACTGAATTTGCCGGTTAAATGGATCATTAGATTGACCAATGATTTCAAATTCTGCATACTCATCAGCAAATAAGTCAGCGTTATGTTTCATGTTTCATTCATGTTTTATGCGTAATATGTTTCTGCTATTCTATCTGGGAGCTTGGGACTAGCCAAACTGTTTCACAGCTTTTTTTACCGTTGATTCCACCAAATATTGTATTGTTTTCAATGCGTTAGTAATACAACGCCCGTTTTGACGAAATCCCGGCGACGACTTTCGTTTCTCAGTTGTCGCGTGGGACGCTCCCATTGGTCCGAAGCGCTGAAGTCAGCACGCGTCAACCTCTCTTTCTCTTCCGTGCCCAGACAAACTGACAGACACCGCCAGATTTTCGTCAAAACGAGCCCTTTGGTTTTCAGCAAAGTCACACGCACAGCTGGCGCGAAGTCAGAGAACGAGGAGACACCGAGCAACACCTTCTAGATAACAAAGCCTTAGGGCTGAATGATATGGCTTAATTAGAAAACATCAACGCCGGACGCAGATTGGAAACGAGTGCTGAGTCATCGCTCGCTTTCGGGTCAAATCTGAGCCGAACATTGACGCAATTGGCGTGTCCAATCTGTGCTCGGTGTTTGTCTTCTCATATAACGCCGTCTCATTCAGCACTACGTCTTTGTTATCTAGGAGGTGTTGCGCCGCAGCGCGGTGGAATGCGGGCGTGTTCAGTTGCCACTCATATGTCAACGGTCTTTCTTCGCTCTGGGTTTCTGAAGTAGCGGTGCGTGGGCTGTGAGGTGGTTGTGTGGTTATGTAGTTACCACGATTGATGCTGTTCACTCCACGAGTGATATGGATGCGGTTCCATCCACACGTGGTAGGGATCTGGTTCATTCCACGAGTGATGTGATGACCGTATTCAAGAGCGTCGACAAACTCTGAGAGGCAGAGTACAATAAAGGGTGAAATACGTGGACTTCTCCGAGTAATGACCGCCGTCTGGGGAATTGTCTGCGAACTACAAATGAAAAGCAGCCCAACATCACTCCGCCCTTCAATACGCATTGGCATCGTGCCGTTTTATCGGCTTTCAGTGCTTTTTATACCCCATACTACCGATACTAAAAAAACACGAAGCGTCAAAGTAGACTAATTACGCGCGAAGATAGATCCTGACAATGTTGCTGTCGCCATTTTCGCAGGGCACCGTCTCGGTGTCCCGCGACAGTGGCGACAGCGGGATGCGCAGAAGCTTACTGAAAAAAGGTTAATTACAGGAAGATAAATTGGTGGATTCTTGTGGAGTCTGTTAGCATAATCCTTGGGAAGCGCCACGCACGTCCCTCTTTAGGAAACGCTAACACTGATCCCATAACGAGGCCAACACGAGGCAGCAAAAAATAGGGGAAGCAAAAAAGAGAGCCAAAAGAAAAAAATTAAAGGGCCAGCGTTAGCTCTTGCCAAAGGGCTGTGTGTGTGGTGTTTCAAGGCTCATGCTACTGCATTCTCTAATAATCCACCAATGAATCTCTGTAATTGTAATAAACGATATTAATATATTATATGTCAAGAAAAATGCTCTTTGATTTCGTATTTCCAAGAAAAATATGGTGACCAAGACTTTGTTAGATTTAACTTGTTTAGGGATTTAAAAAAAAAAATGATCGTGCTCACTTGCCCTTTTGTGCCTAAGCAGGTGCACATGATTCTTACATTAGTAAAAAAATATTATATGAAACATGTTACTTTGCCAGTAAATGTTCTTACTTCACAATATAATTCCTCGGCTATTGAACACCCTTAGAATACGCGTGCTGACCCTATATTTTGTTGTTTAGTGAATTATCATACTCAACAGAATGCCATAAATGCAGCACTTCAGTAGACTGAACTTGCATTGCATTCTCTCTGCTACCGTTTTATTTTAAAATCTTTAATATAATTGCACTCTTCATTTGAGCGCTTTTCTAATCAGATAGTTGCTCGTGTGCGTATCAATTTTTGAAGGTGTAGGGTTCTTGTCCCATTCTTATAATGCTATCGCATGAGCATACTATTTACTTCGCCAGCATCAGCGGAACAAATCGGAGTTTCTAGGGTGCTACTTTTATCAATAAGGTTCCCTTATAGTGGCGAAATGTCTTTCTTCCAAGCAAAAAAAAAATGAAGAAAAAATTAATATAAACACGCCGACTTACCTAGGCATTTTAATTCGACTGTCAAAATATACACTACCATGTGAAAAACTGCCTCCTTTAAGTGTACTCATGAAACGCTAGGTTTTTATGCGGAAAATGATGTGAAAAGCGTGCTAGCGATGGTCAGAATATCTCAAAAGACAAAAATAAGTGAACGTGTTAACCCCTTGCTTGTTTTTGTGTCTGCATACCCTGTGTTTTACAAAATACGCTAAAAATGTTTTGGGGGTATTTTTACTATATAAAAATTGTAGAACAGTTAAAGACGCATAGTGTGCGCATTGTGCTTAGGTTCCTGGATCTTTTTGAAGGCGGCGAAGCGTTCGCCGCTTTCAGAAACCAGATGTCTAACATATCGCACACCTTGACTACAGGAGACGGCAACAGCTGCAACGGCGTAAGAATCAGTCAAGCTCCCTCTTTCTTGTCGGCTAGCCAATTGGAACGAGTCTGGCCCCCCCCAAAAAAATTAAAATGACAATCTTTTTTTTATTTTAGAACCTTTCTTATTTGTGATTGGTTTGAGCATCTCAGCAAATGTTTTCATTAAAGTATAAATACTCAAACCCACTGTCGTACCAACACATATTGAAATATTGTTTCAGGCTGAATCTCAGAATGTACGTACAGTCGCTCATTGCTATTTTTTGTCTTTTAATGAGTAGCTACTTTCAAGAAACATCTGCCACGACTCCACTGCCAGAGGAAGATCCGGCAAACTTCGGAGATCAAGATGTAACAAAGGTTTGTTATTCGCTATTAAATCTTGAGATAAATATATTTTAGGTCGCTTTATCACCAATTGTAGTAATATTTTGTGTTTAGAAGCCTCTCTCCTTTTTATTCTCTGAATATTTGTATCGCTACCGCTTGAAAAAAAAACTTTGCTACACCCGTACACATAGTGTCTTTAAGAAGACGGGATGCTGAAAACTAATTCAGGTTTATATTCGAGTAGATATTAACAGAACAATGAAATCCGAAAATGATAATAATTATTAAACAATATGCGCCGTGAAACCGGGACAAAAAGGAAGGGACACGACATGAAAACCTATTTTGAACTGAATGTTATTTAAGAAAATACTATTTATATACACTATCAGGTAAAGCCAAAGGTGATGTGTGCAAAAGAAATACGCTAACCACTACGTAGGTTATGCCACTTCAGACGTCTATGAAATCCTGGCGAACTGAGGGAAATAATGCGTGGCTCAAACGGGAAGATACGCTAACGATAGGGCACGCGAGCACGAACAGTCTGTAAACGAAATGCCATAGGGCAACTTGGCTGTTCATTGTATGCTACCCATGCACCCAGATTCTGGAAAAAGAAACGAAACTTTTCGGGACGTTAAGAAGCAAATTATTGCTAGAAGTGTATGCATCATACATTATTAGACTTTCGACTGCGGGGGCACCGAATGTATATTCGTGCCGTCAGGTCAGCTCTCCGATAAGTTCTTTTAATTTCTGCGCGAGCTACTTGAGGGTTCTATAAAAAGTCGAATATTTTTATTTAAATGAAACAACTTGTTGCAAAATAGCGCTTCCTGTTGTGTCTATATTTTTGTCCCTGTTTTACGGCGCATACTTATTTATTTATTTATTTACCCCCAGGGCCAGAGGCGTTACATAGGGAAGTGGGTATTAAAAAGGTACAACACAAAGTACAGCGTACAGCAGAAGATATAATACAGTAGCTATGGCTCTTTACAAAAAAAGATTGGAAACGGCAGTTTTAAAACACTCTATATCGGGGATTTCGGCAATGGCTCCGGGTAGGTGATTCCACATTGTTGAGGCACTAGGAATAAAAGACTCGTAAAAATGTTTAGTACGACAAGACGGAATGGCAATTTTATGAAGGTGATCAATGCGTGCTGAAACGTAATGAGGTGTTGTTAGTAGTCTTTATTTTATAATCGTATTATTATGATATATATTATGAAACAAGCACAGACGGATCATTTTTCTACGTTGTGAAAGAAGAGGTAATAATAGGCTAGACTTCATTGCGGTCACACTGGATGTACGATGATAATTTGAAAGGATGAAACGAGATGCGCGGTTCTGAATCGTTGCTAATTCGGAGATAAGTCATTCTTGACTAGGATCCCAAACTGAAGCTGCATATTCCAGTTTAATACTAACTAATGTTTTATATAAAAGTAATTTTAATGAGCTGGGAGCAAGACAAAAATTTCTTCGGAAATATCCAAGCATGCGGTTCGCGTTCTTTACAATATATTCAACGTGACACGACCAGGACAGATTAGCAGATATATGCACACCCAGATATTTATACGATGATACGGTTTCGAAAGAGAGATTATTTAGACGATAAGAAGCACACGGAGTATCAAGACGAGAAACACGCATAGATTTACACTTATTAATGTTTAATTTCATGCTCCACAAATCACATCACTCAGAAACACTGTTAATATCTGACTGCAGAAGTGAGACGTCAGAATCACTGTTAATTTCGCGATAAATGACGCAGTCACCGGCAAGGAGGCTGACGGATGAACATATATTAGTGAGCAGGTCATTAATATAAATGAGAAAAAATAAGGACCCCAGTACCGAGCCTTGGGGTACACCTGAGCCAGCTGGAGATAAATCAGAATTGATATTGTTAGCCGTCACCAATTGGGACTGGTTAGTGAGGAAGGAGCGCCACCATGCAAGAACGTTGGTGTCTAAGTTTAGTTTAGTCAGCTTGAGAAAGAGAAGTTCGTGAGATACTTTATCGAATGCCTTTGAAAAATCGAGGAATATGCCGTCCGTCAGAGATCCACGATCAAGAATGAAATGTAGATCATGTGTGAAACACAAAAGCTGAGTCTCACATGAAAATGACATACGAAACTCATGCTGGGATAAAATGAAAAAAAGAATTGGACTCTAAGTAGTTTGCAAGATGGGAGTAAATTATATGTTCCATGATTTTACAGGAAATGCTGGTAAGTGACACGTGTCGAAAGTTATATATATATAGGTTTATTACTAAAAAACTATATATATAGCTTTCTTATATTATAATTAATATTTTAAAACTATATATATAATTTTATTCATTTATTGTGGTTTATTTCAGTGCCACAAAAACTATACCCATTTTAGTGGTTTATTACGTCATCATAAGAATTAACACGTCAAGAACGAATGTTCAGATGCCAAAAGGAGAGGAAGACGTCAATGTATTTTCTAAATGGCTTTTCGCATCCAAAAATATAAACATCAAATTTATCGAAGTTGCATTCGAATTTGTTAAACACCAGTTGTGGACGCGTAACGGGATCAGTGTCGTGTAAAACGGAAGGATAATTCAATGATCGTACAAGACATAACCTTAAACACCGCAAAGAATTAAGGGCTTATTTTAAACAATTTTTTATTCCCACGAAAAGAAAAAAAACAGCTGTTTAATATTTATGTTGTTAGACGCAATGGACCCTTTTTACATAAAAACAACACCAAGTGACTAAAGCTCAAACTACGGTTAGAGGACAGGATGACAGCTGCGATACCTTTCCTGCCTTCTCTGCTTCTGATCCGAGTTGCGGATGAAGACGGAGAGGTAGTGCAACCATTCTTCCGGACGCCAACCCAAGTTAGACCTTTCGCCGCTGCGGGAGGAAGGCCTGCGCATGTACACAACACGTCTTGAAAACGGTTAATTTAGAAGGAGGTAGCCCGCTCTAGGCCCCGCCCAGGAACGTTCGTTGTAAAATTGTTTCTCAATGCCATAGTTGTCTTTTATTCGACCTTTTTTTTATTTTCGATAAACAAAGTATATAGATAGGGTAATTATTGCTTTCAGAAGCATCAAAAATTGTCTGTTTCGTTTTGTTGTTAAACGATAACAATCATGGCTGCCAGCGTTTGAGGTGAGCGTTTGATACCCTGCGTAACTCGTTGAACTCGCCGCCTGTATTTAGGAGTGCAAGTTGTTTCGCGTTCACCGAGGTGTTTAGCAGCAGATTGCCTCAACCGACGTAGTTTGCAGCAAACAACTGTCGCAAGCACAGGCCTTCGGAAGCGGTGTGCAGGTGTTTGTTTTCATAGCGGGGCAGGCGTAAGCCTACACTCTAAAATAAATGTAGTAGTACTTCCTCCCTAAAAGGAAGAACTCGCGTGTCCCATATATTGCTCTATCAAAGGAGAGAAATCGCCACATATTTTTGGTCGTGGAGAAAACGCTTCTCCACTAAGAAGGGAGGAAAATTGCCACCTTTCTTCGCCCAATGGAGGAAACTTTCTCCCATCGTGTAATTATTATACCTTCCACCAGAAGGCGCTCGAAAAAAAAATATGTGTACAAATATGTGTACACATATTTGTACACAAATATGTGTACAAAAATGTACACATATTTGTGTACATACACCTGACAGGGATACAGACAAAGTGGAGAAAGCGACTGTACCAGCTGGAAAAGAAATATGGCTTCTTTACTGTGCCCGTGGCTGCCACTACAGAGCAAAAGTGGGAACTGGAGGTGCGGAAGAGAGTGCGCGAGGAAGAGGCTGTGCAGTGGTCGGAGGCGGCCCGCTCAAAGTCAACCCTGCAAGTGTACAACCGCTGGAAAAATGAAATATCGACAGAGACAACCCTGTATGATAATAGCCTGGGCAGCCGCCTTCTTTTTGAAGCACGTGCGGGAGGGCTAAGAACGCTAGTGTACAGGCAGCGTTTTGACCAACAGGTACAATCAACATCATGCCGGGCATGTGGCGAAACCGAGGAAACTATCAAGCATATTGTGCTCTCCTGCCCAAGTCTCGTACCAAGACACCCGGTAGATTGGGGCCAGGCGCCAGACAACGGGCTGCATCTAGACGAGGCACAATCACACGAACAATTTCTGGCGCCCTCGGCTTCTGAGTTGGGGACACAGGCAGGGATGCTGTGTGCTGGCCCAGTGCGGACTTAATTCGCGCTGCAGTGGCACTGCAGCCCAGCTGGAAGTGCAGCGACGCAGTCGAGAGGACTAAAAGGAGGCTGGAGGACTGGTGGCGAAGAATGCAACAGTAGTGCAATTTTTTTTTCTCTCCATTTTTATTCGGCTAGGTCTGATTTCTATTCAAACCGCCCGCTTCAAAGGGAACAGCCATAAAATCATCATCATCATCACCATCAAGGGGGGTGTTAGAGACGTGCTAATTTGTTTTTCGAGTTTTTTTAGAGTTTAGCGCCCCACGTCAACTATGTTCTGGATCTGGCTTGATTTGTTCGTTTGCGGGTTTCGATGCTTAATAAATGCGTCACTTCCCATAAAACCGACTACGCTACTCTGAGAATCGTGAAGCTGACGTGTTTGCGACTGTCACGTTCCTGAAGTGACGGTTAAAGCGGAAGATGAAGACAGGGAAAAGCTCGCGGGGGGAGGGGGAACATGACAATTGGCGAGCCTGCCAGGATTCGTGGCCCATTTCCGACGTCTTGTTCTTCTGAGAGGTACAGGAGCGTCGGAAGGCGAAAGGCATCCAGGGTCATGGAGGTAGAGAGATTAACGGCTGTCGGAAAGGAACTGGGCTGTGCCGGGCCAGAGTTGAGAAAATGAGTGGACGACGAAAGAACGCGATTAAGAGAGGAGAGAGCCCACGAGCGCGAGTTGGCAAGAGAAAACCGCGAGGGGGAACTAGCTAAGCAAGCTACTTTAGAGAAAGAAAGGGAGATATTGCAGTTGAGAATAGCTGCGCGAGGGGGTCACCAGGAAGAGGCTGATGAAGGACTCGGAGACGCGCCAGTTCAAGCTTTCCGAGGGAGCTCTCACAAGTCGATCCCGCAGTTAAACCAGCGGAGGGACGACCTCGATGCATACCTGCAGCGTTTCGAGCGCACGGCGACAGGTTTTTGGTGGCCGCAGGACAAATGGGCGACGAAATTAGGCCTGTGTCTGACAGGAGAAGCGCTCACTGTGGTTGGTCGCATGACCCCCACGGACGCGTTGGACTATCCTAAAGTAAAACTGGCTGTGCTTTAGAGATCTAGGAAAACAAAGGAGGGATACCGTGAGAGATCTCGGGATGCTAAACCCGAGGAGGGTGAAACTAGGAGGCAGTTCGCCGCTGGGCTGGCAGGTTACTTTGATCGGTGGGTTGAGGTGTCAGAAACCGAAAAGACCTTCGAAGCGCTTCGAGACACGGTTCTGGTGGAATAGATTCTTGGGACCTGCTCAAGCAAGCGAGCTGTATTCCTTAAAGAGAGGGACTGCCGAACTTTGGATGAAGTCGCAGCAAAAGCTGACTGAGCTCTTTTTAGAGGCGCAAGTGCAATCGAGTACAGGTGGCAAACAGAAAGAAGGGACTGGAAAGAAACTGAGTGCAAGAGATCCAGCTAATAATGATGAAGGCGAGGCCACGAGAAGTAGCCGCTCCTTTTCGTGGGAAAGCGGGACATAAGTCAGAAAGTTGTCGGAGTAAGGCTCAAGCGAGTAAATCACCAACGTGCTGAAACTGTGGACGAACGGGTCACAGGGCTAATCACTGCAAGGTAGGAACGCACGGCGAACACCAGACCTCTTGCCTGTGGACAAAGCCACCAGGAGATTGGGACGAGCAACATGACTCCTTCGTCACTGTGAGGAGTGGAGATAAGGTACCGGCGGTGAACGCTGCCTTTGGGAATCCTCCAAGGTTCTTAGCAGATAACATGCCTGTGGTTGAGGGACGACTCGGGAACCGACGAATAAAGGTACTCAGGGACACCGGCTGTAACACTGTGTTGATCAGGAAGGACTTGGTTTCTCTCGACAAATTCAACGAAAAGTCGAGTGCCATCTTTTTATTGGACCGCACGGTCAAGTATCTACCTGAAGTGAAAATTTCGGTCCAGACGCCGTTCTACACAGGCACGGTTCTAGCAAACTGTATCGAAAACCCATTGTATGATCTGGTGCTTGGGAACATTCCACAAGTCCGAAATGCGGACGATCCAGACCCAGATTGGGAAAAGACAAATGAAGTGGCACCTGAGAGCCCAGACGACCGGGTCGAGCCGTGTCGACGGTCCGAAAGCTGCTCAGATGTTCACGGAGAGTCCGGCTCAGTCAAGAACATTCAGGAGTCATGTCAAGTGAATCTAGCAGAAGTTGCTGCCGTTCGCGGTACGAGCGTCACACGAAATGGAGAAAAGAAAAACAAAGAGACACGCCTGAAAGTACCGCAGGTATCAATGATCGATACACTTCCAAAAGCACTCGCTAGAGAGCAGAGAGAAGATGACACACTCAATAGGTGTTTTGATGTGGTTGGGCAAATCACGGGAAAGCCTAAATCTAGGAAAAAGTTTCAGTTCGTCGTGAAAAACGACCTGTTACAGAGATCTGTTGAGTACTCGTCGGGAGAAAGACAACTCATCTGGTACTCCCGAAGAACTTCAGACCGGCAGTGATAACGCTCGCGCATGCTGGCATAATGTCCGGGCACCAAGGGATGAAGAATACGCTAAGCCTGGTGAAAGAAGAGTTTTTCTGGCCTGGGATGCAAAGCGATATCAAAAGGTACGTCCGATCATGGGACGCCTGTCAGCGCACGGTGCCAAAAGGAAAAACCTTAAAAGGGCGCCTTTGTGGAACATACGCATGGTTGAGACGCCATTCCAGAAAGTGGCTATCGACATTATTGGACCTATCGCACCAATGTCAAGTGCGAGAAACAAGTACATCTTGACCATGGTAGACATGGCAACGAGATACCCGGACGCGGTAGCGTTGCAAAGCACCGGATCTCATCAAGTGGCCGCAGCGTTGGTAGAAATGTCTACACGCTATGGGGTACCGACAGAGATACTCAGTGACCGCGGAGCTAACTTTACGTCTGACCTCATGAAAGAAGTAAGTCGCTTGTTATCGATGAAGCACCTGCTTACCACACCCTACCACCCCATGTGCAACGGGTTAGTGGAAAGGTTTAACGGCACTATCAAGCAAATGTTAAGGAGGATGTGCCAAGAGCGACCAAAAGATTGGGACAGGTACCTCCCAGCACTGCTGTTTCCACACAAAGAGGTGCCGCAGTCGAGTCTTAGGTTTTCACCATTCGAACTACTCTACGGCAGAAGAGTGCGAGCTCCCTTGGCGATTTTAAAAGAAGTATCGTCAAGCGAAACGCTGAAGAAGGAGGTAAAGGCGTCGTAGAGCTATATGCTTGGGCTAAGGGAAAAAACTGGAGAGAACGTGCGAGCTGGCGCACAAATGCTTGGACGACGCCAAAGCTAATTTAAAGGTTACTACGACAGAAGGAGCTCCAACCGCAAGATGAAACCAGGCGACTTGGCTTTGATCCTTCTGCCAACAAATGCCAACAAGATGATTACGCAATGAAATGGGCCCTTCGTAGTGACGGCAAGAAAGAACGAAGTCGATTACGAGTTGGACGTGGGAGGGAAGACCTAGGTCTTTCACGTGAACATTCTAAAAAAATACGAGGAGAGGGAGACGACTCGACAAGAGCAGACTGCCTGTCATGTCGCGGCTGAGATCAAAGATGAATGTCTAGTAAAGGGGAGCTTCGAATACGCCGGAGAGATTCCCACACCGAGCTGGACGAGGCAACATGGATGGAAGGACGGTAATGTAAACAAGAATTTGCGAGCGCAAAAAGTGCCGAAGTGCGTTCGCTCATCGAAGACTTCAGTGAGATCTTCTCCAATGTGCCGGGAAGAACAAATCTCTTGACATGCGACCTGGAAGTCACCTCGACGCACCCAGTGTACGTAAAACAATACGCGCTGCCACTTTCGGTTCAAGAGGTGGTCGAGCCAGAGATATCAGAGATGCTGGCGCTAGGAGTAATCGAGAGATTCTCCTCATAATACAACGCACCGGTGGTGATCGTGAAGAAGAAAGACGGATCGAATACATTTTGCATCGACTACAGGAGATTGAACGATGTCAATAAACCCGATGCAGAGTTTCGACGTCAAGTTTGCCAAAACGGGGCAGAAGCGCTTTTTCTCAAAGCTGGATGTAGCCAAAGGTTATTGGCAAATTCCTATGAAGGAGAGCGCCAAAGAAAAGACAGCGTTCTCATCAACGCGCGGGCTCTCCCAGTTCAACTTTATGCCCTTTGAGATAAAAACTGCTTCAGCTGCATTCACCAAGCTGATGGGAAAGTTGTTGGACGGAATCCCAGATGCGCGTCACTACATAGATGACGTCCTAATCGCTACGAGTTCGTGGAGGGAACATATGGAGACGCTTAGCCGTATCTTTCAACGCCTGCGATAGGCCAACATCACGATCAAGCCGATGAAGTGTGCAATAGGATTCTTGGAAATCAGCTTCGTAAGACACGACATCGGAATGGGCAAGATATCGCCGGACCCGAAAATAATAGAAAGATTCCTAGATGTTCCGAGGCCTCGAACAAAAAGACAAGTCAGATCGTTCCTCGGTCTTACGGGGTTCTATCGAGAATTTGTAGAGAGCTACGCTCGTCTGGCTGCACCACTAGTGGAGCTAACTAAAAAGGGATCGCGGAATGAGGTTAAGTGGGGGCCAAAACAGGAAGAGGCTTTCGAGCAGTTGAAGTGTAGATTGGGGCAGTCGCCCATCTTATTAGCACAGAACCCAGAAAAAGAGTTCGTACTAAGAACTGACGCCTCTGATGAAAACGTGGGTGCAGTCTTGCTTCAAGAGAAAGATGGCACGCCACATCCAGTAGTGTATGCAAGCAGAAAACTTAGTAATGCAGAAGGTAAGTTCGCAACGGTGGAAAAAGAATGTTTGGCTCTGGTATGGGCCGTTACCAGGTTCAAGTTGTTTTTGTATGGTAGGACGTTCTGAGTCCAGACCCACCATCAGCCATTGTAATTTTTGTCAACAAAGCCAAGCACACCAACAGTCGAGTGATGAGATGGAGTATGACGCTACAAGATCAAAGTTTTCATGTATAATATATTAAGGGTAGAGACAACGTGGGGGATGACTTTATGAGTCGCGTGTGAGGAGTCGTGATTAGCCTATATAATTTACCAGGGAGCTTTGAGTCCATTTGGAACAAAGTTAAAGAAAAGTTACAGAAAGGTTTCCAGAAGCAGACGTCTGCCCGAAACTTTCCAACGATAAACTACTGAGCCTGAACGAGTGTTATGAACAGTGTAAGACTGGTGCGAATATCAAGGTTTCGTTTTGTTTTTATGTGTACGTTGATGTTTTTATGCGTGTGTGTGTGGTGAGCGTTGCGAGGAAGACAAGCGACGTCAACGACGTGAGGCACATCTCATCAGAACTTTGAGGTCTCTCCGCCTCAGGAAGTGAGGCTCTTGAAGGAGGGGGGAGTGTCACGTTTCTGAAGTGACGGTTAAAGCGGAAGATGAAGAAGGGGAAAAGCTCGAGCACAAAGGAAACGGATAAGCTCGCGGGGGAGGAGGAACATAACAGCAACCATGGTTTCGTTACTGAGAGGCCCCTTATACAGCTAAGCATTTGCGAGGTATTTCGCTGCAAGCAATTGAGTGTTGTTCTCGCGTCAGCTTTGTCATGGTATGTTTCCGTCTTTTCGCTTCGGAGGGTACTTAACTCTATAAATTGAGCAGCTCACCTGGCTTCATAAACCGATTATTTTTAAGTCGCGTTTTAATTGTTCGTCATGACGCTCACCCACCTTCCTCGCGGACGCTATGCAAGAAAACGCCAAGAACAAAAAAGCTGAAAGGACTGTAATTTTCTTTTTTTTTTAGTTCGTTTGGGCGTTTTTTACCGCAGATTGACATACGCTGACAGACGCTTGTATTAAATGTCGATTTCGCATGATGAAAGATTAGAAGGCCGTTCCATGGTCGCGTCTGGCGCAGGAGTGTGGGGATCGTAGCAGATGGTATTACACGGGGGTGAAATAGCAGACGGACGCAAGCGACGGCGGATTCGGACGCAGCGCTTTTATGGTCACGTCCTACTACGGTGCCTGGAGCGCGTCTCTGACTGGCGTGTTTCGCGCCTTATGCTGCCTATACATAAAAGGTTGCCCCGAAGTGGCAATAAATAACGTCGCAGAAGCTGGAGTGTCAAGCTAGAGAGCCTGCTTTACAGGGAGTTTCTAACTCCTCGATCAGGGTAACGTGGTTTATGGGCCGCGTTTGCAGAACCAGCTGCGAGGTGTTGAAAGCGGTGATCATCTGCAAACGACTCAGCCTTTCCGCCTGCTTTTTTCTTTACCAGACGAAAACGCAGCGCATGCGTACTTTGACGAGTCTCCGTAGCAGGCGTCCACCATTAAATTGCGAATGCTCCCCATAGTTTGAGATGAATCCTTTCTGAAATCTGGGCTCTCTATTTCATGCTGCGAGATGCTGCTATCATGACGATTGGTCATAACAATCCCGGCTAAAAGCCCGAACGAACGCGTGTGCCGCTGTCGCCACGGCGTCCGAATTTCTGGCTGTCAAAGCTTCCGTAGACTGTCAGACTGGAGAGCGACCCGGGGAAGAACAGGCGTCTGCCACCTCCGCCACCGCTGCTGGGACACCGCCAAAATCGCGACCGGCGACAGCATGACACTTCTATGACTTCAGCAGGTGGAGATTGAGGAACAAATTTTATGGACGCGATAAACACACCAGTCGGAGATGCGTTCCAGGCAACATAGTCTTACAGGTGTTTTATAGAACTTTAGCTCTCAAGTTTTGAACAACGACCTTGGCAAGCAACATCGGATATTTTAGGTCGAGTTTCCAGAATGCATAGCGTTGCGTCCTTTCAAACGCTCCGTTAGTGTGCGTGAACCTTGAGCAGACGCCGAGGGAAGTTGTCAGATGCTAGTTTACCCCCGTGGAAGGCACTTGATCGAACGCTAGAGGGCCACTTTTCGCCAGCATTGAATGGTCGCGTTTCGCGGACGCTAGCGGAGGCGCTTCTTTTGTGGTAGCGTCTCGTGAACGCTACAGCGCACGCTGGCCGAGAGAAACATGTCTATGTGCGGTAGTAGAAGGAGTTATAATTGCAAATGACGCCGTAGGCTATCGCGCGTCTGTTCGCACGGCTAGCAGATGGTGTGGACGGTAGACTACAACTATAGTGCCTAGAGCCCGACTCCGACTGGTGTGTTTACCGCGTCGAAAAAAGTGCTCCCTCGATTTCCCCCTGATGACGTCACACAAGTTTCATGCTGGTCGCGACTCTGGCGGTGTCCCAGAAGCTGTGGTGGATGTAGCAGACGCCTGTTCTGCTGCAGGTAATCTAGGTAGTCCACGGAAGCTACGGCAGCAAGTTGGGACGCCTGGGACACCGTTACGACAGCGACACTCGCGTTCGCTTGTGCTTTTCGCCAGCATTTCTCCAACCAACCGCCAGGATCGCGACAGGCTACAGCATGACATTCCGGCTTTTGCGACGTCATTTGTTGCCACTTCAGGACCACTTTAATGTATGGGCGGCGTAGGACACTAAACACTCCAGAGAGACGCGTTCCAGGAACCATACGTACCGCACTTCTTGGCATAGAGACTTCAGGCCTGCGAACATTTTTCGCTGAACAGCCAAGCCAATTCAGCTGTAGTGTGTGGGTCACTGAGGTAGGAATAACAGGAAACGACATACCGGCTCAAGCCAGCCAAACCAGAAAATCGCAAGTGCAGCCGGATTTAGAGATCGCAGTCGGTGGAAAGGCCCCATAGATTGCCCGGCTTTAAGTGTGGTGGCGTGATGTCACTTTAAGAGCTTCTTACCTCCATGGTGCGGAACCATCATTCTGGGGGTGGGGCCTAGAGCGGGTGGTGAACTCCAAATTAGGGAAAAAAAGAATACATGTCCCATTTAAGCCCTTTAAATATTTTTGTTTTGCTTTTCATGTTTTTATAAACACGTAAATATACACTGTTCAGTAGTGCTGTGCAATAAATACCACCATTAACATTTTTTGTGCAAAATCATGAAACTGTCGTGACGCACTATCCCCGCCATTTCGTCAGAGCCAACGTTTCTAAAACAGTCAGTTGGGAAACTCACCCTTGAAACCTGGACCAGTGCCGTCCACTAAGACCGAACTAAAAACGATAACAACGTCACCCTTTAGCGACGAGTTGAAACATGCAAGATGCTTTATATGGCTACTGCTAGAGTCACTGAATGTTCCCAGAGTACCGAAACTCCAGGCTCCAGGTGCCAAGGTGGCAGCTCAATCTTTTTCTTTACTGTGATCACCACAAACTTTTGAAAAGCATGTTCTTGCGTAAAAACAAATGAGAAAGTCTCGTTTTGCAGCAAAGATTATTGGATATTTGGACAAAATGACAGGAGCGTGTTGTTTGCATGAAGCTTGAGTTTACAGCGTTTCGCGGCACAATTATTATTGTTTTATTCAACCATGTCTCACCGCTGATTTCAGGTAACGTGTCCCGACCTGGGCGCGTCCCATCTTCGGTAGTAATTCGCGGGGCGTCCGCTCGGGACGCGTCGCGAATTACGGGGTGGCATTCCTGAAACACCCTCCAACGTATATGTTTCAGCGCCAAAATTGCCGATTAAAGCCAAAAAAGAACAGTCACAGTAGACGCTATCGAATGCGATACTCCCGAGCAAGCAAAACCAGCCCTGCTGTTTCCCGAGCGGCCGCTGCGGGAGAAATGTCACCGTCGCGGTCGACTTAGCTTAAACCGCCTTTATCTTGGAAAAAGTGGCACCATTCATTCTTGTGAAAATGCTTGAGACATGTGCCGTGTGCCACTTCTGGCACGAACATGGAATCTGAAATCTAGCCTAGTGCTGCCCTGTGCCGCCATGATCTTCCCAAGGGCTGCACATTGCTCGTGCATCGACACACCTTGCGCTACTTTTGAAACATGAAGAGGCTTTACATTAGCTCGTTTCTCGAGTACGGATCGGTGTCTCATTCTCGGAGCAGGCTCTATGGCTGTTTCCCAGCTTTGTTCTAGCAACGTTGGGTGCAGCCTTCACCTCGACGTCGTCTTTCCCGGCGAAGCACGGACGCGCGCTACACTGCGTGTCCGATAAGAAACACAGCCACCACAGTGTCATCGTCTATTGCCACTGACGGATGTTCCCTCTCCGGTGGTACATACAAATATAAAACCAGACTGCGTAGCTGGAAGAATACGACTTGGAACCCAGGCACGCGATGCAACAGAACGGTCCTTGACTGCCGCTACCAAGGCAGCAAACCGCCGTTATTTTTCTATGTCGGTATTTGCTTTTCCCCACGACGCTGTATCCCAAACCTGATGGCACCGAAAACCGACATAACGCGTTGCCATGGCCACCCAGCAGGACCTTCAACTTCAAATGAGTCCAGTAGTTGCTACGGACCCAGCAGGAGTTGATTCAAAGGCATCACCAGCAGCTTCAGCAAAAGCAGCACCAACTCGATGGTCTCGTGCAGCAGCATCTTGCCAACACCAACACAACACCGCTCGTGCCTGCCGGCGCCGCAGCAGATGGCGGAACCCCTGCAGCCGCCATCTCGGACGCTGCTTCGCTCGGCGCCAGCCGTGTCGCCATCAAACTTCCGCCGTTTCGGGCGGACTCGCCTGAGGTATTTTTTGCACAAGTGGAGCTCCAGTTCTCCCTAGGCCTCTACTTGTACGAACCCCATACCGAACGCAAGACCGAACGCGCTACGATTACGTCGTCGCCCACCTTGACAGCCGCTACGCCAACGAGATACGGGATATCCTCGACAACCCACCAGCGGCCAACCTTTGTCAACATCTCAAAACTGAACTCACCCACCACCTGTCACTATCGGAGAACTAGAATAGGCGTCAACTTATTTAGTCCGCAAAACTCGCTGAGCGCAAACCATCACAATTCCTCCGCCACATGCGCGCTCTCGCAGGCAATACGCAAGTCCACGATTTCTTTCTGCGAACACTATGGCTCCAATGACTGCCACCGCGCATCCAGGCCATTCTGCAGAACAAGCAGGTCTGGTGCAGGCTCCGTCTAGACCAACTTACCGAAATTGCTCACTGCGTCATCGAGGTTTCTGTACCGCCGCTGTCGCGCACCATCCAGGCCGTCGGCGCACCGCTGGACACCACAGTGGTCGAGCACCGAATCGACGATCACCCGACAGCTCAGCTCCATCCAACGACGCTAGGATCAAAACCCTCCAACGTGCCCTCGTTACCGCTCACAAAGCCGTGACCGTAAGACCGGCTCGTCGTAGCAGTCTGGTGACAATGAGATATGCCATACAACCATCGACGCTTCGGTGACAGAGCCCGATAATGCCGACACACCCTGCTCCGCCGGACATCGGGGAAACGCCAACGAATGCGTGTGGACGCGGCTGCAAGCTGCCAACCCGGAAGCCCCCGCATCTTTGCCACTGATGAAATCACAAGGCAACGGTTCCTTGTCGACTGCGGCTCCGGCATTTCCTGCTATCCACGTGCCCATTTTTAAGGCTCCCATCCACCAACGTTTTTGGAGCTCAACACAGCGAACCGGTCCCCCATAAAGACCTACGGCTCGCTCCATCTGCCCATCCAACTAAAAGACATACACCGTGACCTCCTTCAGAATTTTGTCATCGCCGACGTCATCAAGCCAACCATCGCCTCAGACTTTTTGGGACACTACCACCTCCTTCCGGACTGCCGCAACGACCAACTCAATGACGCGACAACAGGACTTTCTTCGCCAGGCCAGCCCACGACCACCCACCAGCCCAGCATTAAAGTACTCAGTGTGGAAAACCTTTCGCCGTACCACGCCATACTTGCCGAATTTCCCAAATTGACGCGTCCCAGCGGGCTGCCACGGGATTGCGACAAACCACTGTACACCAGCATCCGGACCACTCCGAGACCACCGGTTTTTCACAGCGCCCGTCGTCTTGCTTTCTGATCGCTTGCGCATCGCCGAAGATGAGTTCGAGGTCATGCTCCACGAAAGAATCGCCCGCCGAACCGACAGCCCCAGGGCCTCGCCGCTTCACCTTGTCCCAAAAAATACCGAAGGCTGGCGACCCTGTGGAGATCACAGCGCCCTCAACGCTCGCACTATCCCCGACAGGTACCCCATCCATCAAATAGGGGATTTCGCCCAACGCGTCCATGGTTGCCATGTCTTCTCCGTGCTAGATTTTGTGAAGGCCTACACAGAGATACCCGCGAACCCAGACGACATCCCTAAAACTGCGATCATCACACCCTTTGGCTTGCTAGAGTTTCCCCTCATGAGCTTTGGCTTGACGAACGCAGGACAGATGTTTCAACGTTTCATCGATGAAGGCGTCCATGGTCACGACTTCTGCTTCGTCTATCTTGACGATATATTAATTTTCTCCCGAAATACCGAAGACCGCCATATGCACCTTCGTCTTCTCTTCAAACGACTTGATGTCTTTTGAAGAGTAAACGATATCCAAAAGTATTCGTCAATATCCAAAAGAGCGCTCTTGGCGCCCCTCTCTTCAACTTACTCGGTCACCGAGTTTCATGAGAGAGGACTCGACCCTCGCCTCACCACATCTTAGACTTGCAAAATTATCCTCAACCGTTCTCCGCTAAAGACCTCCGTCGTTTTCTCGGCATGCTCAACTTCTACGGCATTTCTTGCCTCACACAGCTGACTACCAATCTCATCTTCATGATGCCTTGGCTGGGCTACCAGTCAACCACCCCGTCACCCGGACGCCAGCTTCGCCACTCTTCTTTTTCTTCCCGTACCAGACGCTCCCTTGGAGCTCTCCCGGGCGCCCCCAGCTTCGCCATCGGCGCCTCCCTCATGCAACACGTCGACAACACATGGCGTCCCTTGGCATTTTTCACAAAAAAACTCTCCATTCGGAAGGCGTCCTTTCCCACCGCCAGGCCCTCCCGAAACAACTACGATATCCGCCCAGACGAACTAGCTAGCTTACAGCAGAGAGCTTCTCGCCATATACAAAGCAGTTCAGCATTTTTACCACATCCTCGAGGCGCAGCATTGCATTATTTACACCAACCACAAATTCCTAACCTACGGTTTCTCTCAACGCCGTGAAAAACTTTCACCGGTACAGCAGAAACAGATTTTGTTCGTTGCTCAGTTTACCACCGACATCCCGCGTGTCGACGGGAAAGATAACAAAGTCGCCGATGCGCTTCCCCGTGTATCGGCTATCAAATTTCCGCCAATAACAGCTGATTTTCTCGCCGAGGCTCAAACAGCCGACACAGAAATACGGCAGCTCCTTAAGAGCGGGTCTTCGCTACATCTGCAACAAGTCCCCGTTCCTGGGTCAACAGCCACTATCTACCGCGACATGTCAACAGGACAACCCAAACACTACGTGCCCCCGTACTATCGCCGTAGCTTTTTCCACCAGCTACACCACCTCATTCATTCCAGAATCCGCGCTTCTTCACGCCTTGTGGCTTACCGTTACGTCTATACATTCATGCAGCGTTACTGCCGCAACTAAGGACGCTCCTGCATTCAATGCCAACGCGCAAAATTCGCCAGGCACGTCACTTCACAGCTAGGAGTATTTCCTCAGCCCTCTTGTCGTTTTCAACACGTCCATCTTGACATCATAGGCCCGTATCCCCTAGCCGGACCTTACCGCTACTGCCTCACCGACATCGATCGATATACTCGATGGCCTGAGGCATGGCTCCTCAAGAAAATCACCGCGAAATATGTCGCCTCGGGCTTGTTCACCGGTTGGATCTCTCGCTTCGGCTCTCCTTGCCGCGCCACAACCAATGTGGTTGTGATGTGGCCTCCAGAAGCTTCTTACCTCCATGGTGCGGGATCACCATTCTGTGGTGATTCTGCACCAGAGCGAGTGGTTACCGTCACCTAAATACCGCCTACCATCGTAACTTTTGCGCAAAAAAATATTTTTTTCAGGCAAACTTAAGAAAAAAATAATACACGGCCATTACTTTTTTTTGCATTTAATTTTTTTAGTAAACGTAGATATACACAGTTCAATAGCTCTGTTCAATAAATAACACCATTGACAATTTTATGCAAAAACATGAAACCATACACGATCCGTCCATTATACAAAGATTGTAAGCTAATCAGTTTACATGTTATTTTCTAGTCATAAAACGAATTGAATGGCAAGCAACGATCGTAGAAGAGACATATATATTTTTTAACTCGCTCAGTACTACAATAGTTAGTCTCTCCAATGCTGTTCCATACAACTGTTGAAAACTGAACAAGGCTTCGCACAAAAGAGCTAAATAACATTAAACATTCTGGACTTTTAATATTGCCCGATATGCGTGTTATGACACAAAAACACTTAGAGACGAGTTGAGAGTATTTGTAACCTGATGATGAAAATAAATTGTATTGCTTAAATAGTAAATATATACCCAAATCCATTGCCACCAAAACATGGGTTATATTCGTATGTGTCTATGTCCACAACAAAGTAGAATCGCAAAACATCACATACACTGCACTTTAAAGAATAGTGTACAGACTAGCCAATATCTCCATTTTAATATTTATTATATAAACCTTAATAAACGCATTGTGTAAAAACCTCCCTAATGGTGAAAACTCCCTTCTTGCAGCATTTTGTGTACATTCGCAGCGAACTAAGTTTACGTTTTAATGCCTAACTGCATGATAAAGTTAAAAAAAAAAAAACTTCATTCAGGAACGAAAGTGCCTTCCTTAGAGATGTTTTATAGGACCGGTTCTCATACTTCTTTTCTAGTCTACTGCTTTTTGGTTAAACTTTAGTTTGAAAAAAAAGTACCAAAAAAAGTTCAAAGGAAAAAAAAAACTTTGGCGTCATGAATACGTGGAACCATCGTTACGCCAATTCATTATTGGATCTCTAAAGGTTACTACCGGGTTCATTTCGTTGTTTCGTTGCCGCTAACCACCAGCAGAGTGCGAGAAAACGGAGTTCCAAACGTGGATTTACTTTTGTTCAAAATGGTGGCTCTATCTGCTCAGTTACTCGTTCGGACACTTTCGTTTTTAACATTCATAATCTTATCAAAAGATAATTTTTAAGATTCTACAAGATATATCACACACACACACACACAACGAAAACATTTTTAGAACACAGCTTTAGTGGCCTGACGTTTTGTTTCCGCATAGAAGGGCAAGGGGAAGCGTTTTAGTTATAGGTGTTTACTTCGCAAGAATATATCTACGGTCATTCAGGTGGCGCTAGATTAATTATAACTCAAAGCCTGAGTAAAAAAAAAATATGCATGTCTGTCAAAGGGTGACAGTTATGAGGCTCCGACGCCATTCCCTGAAGCCTAATAAATCAAACAAAATCACGTAAATAATAAGTAACTGTTGTTTGAAATCTTATTTCTAAATCACAATATTTTTGTTTCTCAAGTTATCACCAGCGGCGATTACGGTAGCTAAAACGATGTCCAAAGCAGAGCATTGAACTGCGTTTGTATTTTCGTCGTTTCAGATTGAAAAACAACTTTTGATTGATCTGAACCCCGATTCATGTTATTGTGCCCTAAAAACCTAGATCAATGTTAGTAATAGTAATAGTAATATTTACATTAGTTCAGGAGAGCCGCGGCGCCGCAGAAAGGCAAGTAGCCCATACGGTGAAGGTCTGCGGTGTTGCATCTGGTGATGATGTGGTAAGATATAGTGTAGAGAGGCTAGATAGCTGCTGACGATGTTTAAATGGAGCTTGTGAGCGAGGGTGAGGGGATGATGGTGGATATTCTGCTACCTAGCAGTCACAAGGCTATAGCGCTGCTTTATTTTTACTTTTGTATATAGAAAAATTAACAGATAAAATGAAAAGCAAATTCAGAATGGACTGGGAGTAATGTTCTTTACAGAGCGTATCTCACGCGAACACCGAACCGGTGATCGCGTAAGGTATGTCTTGGGGATTCCCTCATTTTGTGTTGCTGCTTTTTGCGAAATTATACTTAGTAATTAAAATAACATCGTCTGTAACTGGAGATGTGAATAATAGTTAAGATCTCAATAAGTGACGTTTCCACAGCAAATAACCTCATTCGTAATAAGGCTTTTGCTTTCAGAGCCGTGGTTATACCCTTGCTCACATACTTGAGGTATTTAGTGTCGTTTGTTGTTGATATATTATAGATGGTTGAGGTGGCTGAAAAACACTGGGTCAAGAGAAGGACACACAACGTGTCGTCACGACATGGAGATCCAAAATGTGAATACGCTGAAATTTTTGGTAGTGCTGATGAAAAACAAAAAGAGGAAGAAAAAAAGTACACCTTAGTACTTGAAGCCAAATTTGGAGAAATGTAAGCATCTTGCACTCAAGTTATACCTAATTAAATTTTTTAGTTCCATGGCTTTCGATAGAGTTCAACACATAGGGAAAGGCCTGTAAAGTAATATTTACAAATAATCAAAGTCCTTCAAATCGGTTACTTTTTAAAGTAAATATGTATTAATTGGGTTACTCTTATTAGGTAATAATCACCAGAGTAATTATATTACTTTTGAAAGCTATAATATCACTTCTAACCGTTACAATTTCTTCCTCAACCCCTAAGTCTTTTGATTTACGACTACTCAAACACCCCAATCAGAGGTACATATGCTAAAATATTTCCACTGTATCATCTTTAAAATCTTCCGAACCAGAAATAGTAGCATAATTGCTATCGAGCTCCGCAAAAGAAAGTCACATTCTTTGTCTAGAAAATGTACATAGGGCTTCGCTGGATTTTGAGTTGGTGCTATTAGCTTCAAGTTCTCTCTAATAAAAAAGGCCTGTCAGTCCAATGTTCGACGGTTAATCTAGTATGTGCGTCTGTATCAGCCGTCTAAATAATTAATTACTCTCTTTAAAAAAGTATAAATCTGGCTCAAAACACCTTACCATTTCAACCTCCAAGATAACCAGAACCAGATAATGTAATGATGTGGTGTGACAAAAAAAAAGTTTATATATTTGTTACATTTACGTAACTGGTTGGCGTACCGGAGAAATCAAAAGGATGACCTGTCAGGTGATTCTAATCTGTAAGTGCACATGGCAAGAAGCCCGATTTCGAACCGGTTCAAGAATCGTAAATACGTTTTGTGTGACATTTTAGAACAGTCCTTGTACAAACCTTTATTCATATTTCTAGTATTGTCGAAATATTTTTTTTTTTTTGTGAGGTGGCTAGGTTCATTGAGATGGTGCCAATATTACTAGGGGTGTTCGAATATTAATATTTTCGAATACGAATCGAATATCAAATAGTTGACGGCAGGTGCATTTATTCACAGGATTTCTATTTTCACATGTTGAAACTGCAGTTATTTATTCTTTCTGAATTTTTTTTTTATTTGTGAACTGCAGTTGATTTTTTTGTATGCCAACTTGTAACCTTAACGAGAATAAAAACGCTAAAACGAAAATTCTAGTTGTAGGAAAGATTACAAGTTGTCATGCAGAAAAATCAACTGCAGCACATGGTCAGGTTGGAGGCGCTCCCTTCGAGCGGAAACTACACCTCCAGCCGCAAAAATAAAAAAAATAAAAAAATCCGTTTTTACTTGGCATTGAAGTGGCAGGTATTGCCAGGTATTTTATGCAAAGCTTTGCCAGACTCGGATATCTTAAGCACCCGACAGTTCGCCACCCCTTACACGGATCACTCCCTCTCTCTTTAGCAGTGCCTCCTCCGCATACGCTACAACTTCCAGTTCTGAAGCTGAAACCACTTTGCTTCCCATTGCACTTTTGGCTAAGTGGTCAAATGCCTGCCAAACATCTGTTGACGGCGTTCAGCCTTGTTCTTGTGACTGTGTTGCCATTTCCGGGTGGATTTCTTCAGTAGCATCACATGAGGCCAGCTCTTGCAGCACCAGAGCTTTTAGCCATAATAATTTTTCTTTTTCGGCTTTGAAAATAGTGCACTTGAAGCGTGGGTTTAAGAACATAGCAAGGCATGCTTCCTTGTACTCGTCATACAGGGTGAACCTTGCCTTGATAAATCTTATCAGTTCTGCGGGAAATTATGATGCCCCAGCACAGTAACCTAGACAGTGGAGCATACCGAAAATCACAGGAACTTGGAAAGACAAAGACGGATACTTCTCAGCACTGGCAATAACAGTGGCATCAAACAATGGCTTGAATGATTGTACATATTCAGAAGCATATTTCCATGCTGATGAACACTGTTCATCGATGTCACAGTCCGACGTAGTAAGCTCCACAGTGACTGCTTTTTTGAGTTCCAGAAGGCGAGACAACTTAAGATACTGGCTATTCCATCTCGAATCCACGTCTTGCACCAGACGGAGTGTGTCCTTTCCCATCTTCTTTTGGCACTTTTCAAGCCTTTTTTGAGCTGATGAACTGTGCTTGTAATGTTTCACAATATGCCTCACTTTCTTGCACAGGCGATCAATGGCCGGCGAACGGGATCTCGCGTCATTAATCGCCAGTTGAAGCGTATGCGTGAAGCACGCTCTTTCAGTCCACGGAAGTCTCCTTACCGCATATAGCATGTTGCGCCCGTTATCCGTTACCATGAACTTCGCACATTCATCGGGTATCTATAAGTCACGGCACATTTCGTCCAGAAGAGTTGCGATGCTCACAGCACCGTGACTGGCAGCCATGTGTCGAGTGTTTACTGTGGACCACTCTCTCATGAACTTTGGAGTGAGAAGACGGCGGGTAAAGCTCACGTAACTTTCGTTAGCGCGCGATTTCCACATGTCGCTTCTGAAGGCAACAGCGGTAGTGCCGCCTTCAAAGGCACTGTTGAGCTCTGCTTTCAGCTTCTTTTGGGTGTCGTCATACATCCGTGGCACAAGCACGCGCGAGAGTATACGCCCCGCAAGTGGGCTCATTTTCGTCTTCTGCGCGTGAGAAAGGAAGTAGCGGTGACGTCAGAACGCCGAGCCCTGATTGGCTGATCGCGACCCTCTATCTGAGCGTCGTCTGCTCCTTTGCAACGTCGTCTGCTCGCAACGTCGTCTGCGTCTGTCGTACCTTTCCTGCGACTTTCGGAAGTGCAGGTCTTTACGAGCGAGCTCGACTTCGCCTTTCAGAGAGGGCAGACGAAATAACTCGAGCAGTACGTTGTTTTTGTCTAACAACTAGCAGACGCGCATCAAGGAAGGAAGTCAAAAGACTCACTGGCGAGGTCTCCCGAGGCGCCGAGGTTTGTTTGCTAAGATCCGAGAGTGAGCGTGTTAGTGTCCGCAAGTTCGCTCCCAAATACTTTTTCCCGCCTTTCGTGTGCGGCGAGACTCCTCACTCTTTAACGGCGTCGGCGGGTTGGCGCAGTTAACGTCGTCTGCTTTACGTCTGCTAATCAAAGCGATGGCTGCTTTACCTTTCCTGCGTCTGTCGGAGATTCACCGCTTTTTCACCGGCGAGAGTCACCGTTGCCTCGGAACACAAGGAGATGACAAGAGGAAGATATTGACCTCTTAATCTAAAATTGAGGTCAGCGATCAAAGTATAAGACGGGAAGGGTTCACAAGGGTCGCGCGGGCATATTCCATTCAGCGCGCCAGCCGGTCGTAGGCAGACGGTCGCCGAGTCGAAGTGCCTGCTAGGCCTATCTGCAGAGCACGCTTGGTCGTTGTCGGTGGAATTGTGGCCGTTGGAGCTCTTCCCGGGTGTTAGTGGATCCAGCGTTCTTGTTCGTCGTGGTCTGTTTCAAGTACTTTTTTTCTTTTTTCTTGCTGTTTGAAGTCGGGACGCGTGAGAAGCGCACGTAGAAAAATAAACGTCCGTTGGTCGTCGCGACCGCGACGATGTCGGCCATGCTGATTTGATCGTAAGAAGTGCGTAAGATAGCTTCGAAGCTGTCGTAGGATTTCGTCGTAACCTGCGCAAAACTTACGAAAATTTCGTTTTGTGAATACGAAATTGTTCTCAAGTTTTGTCTTACGGATTTTTTTGGCGTAAGATCGTTTTGTGAACCTGGTCTCTGGCCTCTGCGCTTCCGAAAGTCGCAGGAAAGGTACGACAGACGCAGACGACGTTGCGAGCAGACGACGTTGCAAAGGAGCAGACGACGCTCAGATAGGGGATCGCGATCAGCCAATCAGGGCTCGGCGTTCTGACGTCACCGCTGCCCCCTGCTCAAGAAGCAGACGAACTTGCCCTCCGCATAGAACGGGATGGTAGGCGATAGTTGGGAAAGGCTTCTGTCAGAAGTTTTTTGAAGTCGCTGTCTTCCACGATGCTGTAAGGCTGTAAATAGAGCGCCACCATGGCGGCCACCTTGTTATTTACCCCTCGCACCCTTTTTTCTGGCAGGGGCTCCGTGCGGCACACGAAGTTCGTCAACGTCGGTTGATCTTTTCCTGGCGTGCGGGCGGAAATCCCACAATACTCTTTCAACAACACAGGATGTGCTCTGAAATGGTTGACAAGGGGCGTTGTCGTACCTGTGGGCGTTTTAAGCGTTCACTCGCATGCCGTACATTGCGCCATCGATCCCGTCACCCTCTCAAAATATTTCCAAATAGCACTCCTCTTTCTTGGTTTTGGTGCCGTTTCCCGTTCGTTCCTCCGCTTCGCAGACAGTTCCCCGCAATCACCTCCATCCGCAATAACACAACTGGGCGAACGCGAAGTGAGCACAGTTTACAAAGTCAGGAATCACAAGCGAACAGAAACTCGCCGATGACCGCTACCGACACCGGCACCACAAGCTTAGGCTGAAACCGCCATGCAGCTATGTCGCTCTCAGTGGGACCTGCTTAACGAAACTGAAAGCAAAAGTAAAACTTACACTTGCGAATAGGTTTTAAATATTGGATTAATTTCGAATATTCGTGTTACGACGAATATTCAAAAAATACCAAAGACTTTGTTTGGAAATCGAATGCGAAGATTAAATGTAGAATATTCGATTCTTATTCGAAATTGGGAATATTCGCCCAGCCCTAAATACTACTATAAAAATGAGTACTTGTTTTATGTGCAAAAGCATCAATAGGAGCGTGTTGCTGTTACCGGTACAGCTTAGAAAGAGAACAGCACTTCTTCGTTCATCAGGAAAGGATGGAGACGTTCTCGGTTGAAGAGCAAGGAACATCTCCCAGCAAGGAAGTTATAATGGGCAAGAGGTGGCGTCCGTATTCTCCGTGCCTGGAGCGAAATGTAACGGAAGTAGGCGTGGCCACGAAATGCCTTCTTATTGTCTCGGCTATTGAGACGACCCATTTCCTGCGTCTTTTTTTTTTACAAAGTTCCCCCATCTTTCACCACAGTCCCAAGTAACTTTCGTTAGGAATAGGAATCTCAGTTAACGGACGCCGCCACGAAAATATGGGCCAAACATCCGCGTTGCCATGGCATTGCCGTGACAACGCGGTTGTTTTCCCCAAAATGTCATGGCGGCGTCCATTGAATCGGTTTCAGAACAGGTTAGATATGGAGCCCAACACTTTCCTGACCAGAAGGAAGCCGGCGTGTGGCGGACGTTCTCGACACGTTCCGGGAGTGTCGTGTAGAGCCAGTCGTGATAGCTCGGCGTTGGAAAGCCAGCGTGTCAGTCGTCGCACGCAAGAACGCTGAGAATTGCATCGCGGGTTGAAAAAGCCGTACAAGCTCTCCTTCGAGGAGATGTTGGTTTCCCTCTGCCGTGATGAGAATGCGGGTTCCCATCGAAACTTTTTTTGGCGCGCCGATCGTATCGTAAGCCAGGCGCGACAGCGAGCAAACGAGGCAGACCGCACGCACGGAGCAGATTTAGCCTAAGTTCAAAGAAATGGACCGAGTGGCGAGCAGACGATTGGAGCTTGGTTGGATTTACGTTGGATGAGAGCGCGAAGGTGCGCAAGGAAATCTGGGACTAGGTTCTTTTTCCGGCATCGCTGGACATGGAGTCATGCCGGGTCCTGCCCTATTTAAATGTCAATGTCTCCCAGAAACCACTATCTATGAAAAACGGTGCTCCAACTCAGGGGCACATATAGATGATGATGATGACTATGATGATTAAGATAATAATAATAATATTAATAATAATATAAGTAATATTAATGAAAATAATTTGTTTCTCTGGGAGTGTTTTATATATTATATAATATATTATATGAAATATATATTAGAAAAAAATACATTATTTTATATTTTTCTGGTTTATAGCTTAGTGTTCCAATAAGCAAACTTATGGGAACACTAAAATATAAACCAGGACATTGACCTAATACATCAACACATTGAACAGTTTCGCCCTCACACAGTACGGGCACTGTCAGGAAAAGACAACGCAGTACATTTCATGAAAGAGCTACTGCAGGAATTATAACTTAAAAAAAAAAAGAAAACACGAAACCAAGCAACACAGAACATCAAATGCTACCTATATTTTACTTCTCCCAAAAATGATCAGCATATATGTCCATATCGGAGTCATCAGTTTGGTTATAGAGATGCTGAGCTCGTGACATGGGCGAGGCGTGGGATGGTTATTCGGATAAAATGGCAAAACAAATATACTACCCCGAATGGTGGCATGGAAATTAGCGAATGACACTAATCAAATGCTATTCCACCAATTGGTGGAGTGAACCTGTGCCTTAAGTGATGCCTTAAGAGATCGATCGAATCTTTCAACCATGCCGTTGGCTATAGCGTGACACACTCAAAGAAAAATGTGTCGCTGCCTACGTTTACTACTTGGAATACCTTTTAGCGGTCAAAATACGAGGACACAAAGTTGAGAATCAGACACGTCAGACCGATGTTTTCCGAGTGCAAGATTCTGGCGAGGCACAGGGAAAAAACTGAGGGACATAGCCGAGGCAGATGAGATTAAGAAGGGTTGTGCAGCATGTGTCAGCGTGGCCTCAATTGGTCTACTTGACAAGGAACGTGCGTTCCTCAATGACGCGGCCTGGCATCGGGTCGGCTAGTGATGGGGCGATATCAGAAACACGGAGGGTATATAAGTGACGTTTCATGTAAAAAAATCAGTTGTTAGTAGCGCACAGTGGTGTCTGATTCTCGTCTTTGTGTACTTGTCTTTTGAGCGCTAAAATGTATTCCAAGTTCTAAAACAAACTAGCCCAACAATCTACTCTACGTTTACTCTACTGCATAACATGCCGTAGAACTACGGCCGCAGCTGAAGAAACGTCTACGCGCTCCTGCCGCATGATGGTGTCGGATGCGGACGAAGCGAATGCCCGTGGTTCGGAGACCGGTAGAGACACATGTGTAGCCCCCGCGCGCCGCCATCTTTGAGGCGCACAAGCGGGACCGCGTGCAATTTTTTTCAGCGCTTCGACGACTCGCGTTAGAGCGTCCCGTGTACTTCCCGTGCCGCAAAGCACGCGAGGTCGGCCATTCGGTCGCTCTCCGGAGCGATGAGCGAAGATTGTGGAAGCACGGCTGCCGGAGCGGTGTCTATCGCCGTTTAAATCAGACGGGAGCGCGTCGCGTTGAAGCGTGCAAACAAGAAAAATGTGCGGAAAAATGTGCGTGCGTGCAAACAAGACAAAATGTGCGTGCGCACTGTGCGGTTCTTCGCAGCAGGCGTCTTTGTGACATCACTTCCGTGATCCAGTTTTTGCAACATCGAGCTTTCAGCTTTTTCCCCCTTCCAGGCGCGGAGAAAGACGTAGTTCTACGTCAGAAAGGTAGTCTGTGTGACTCCCTTTGGGCGGTAAACAGTTGCCCCTAGGATAAAATTGACGACCCTACAGGTAGTCAAAGAGCCAGTAGTCAAAACTGACTACACCCATAAACAACATGGCGGCCGGTTAGAGACGCTTGAATTCCCCAGTAAGGCCTAGCGCATGGCTTTTCGGCCGGTTGAGGGAATAGAGCGCATATGCCTATTCGACGTCTTCCAAACGCCATCAGGCACTCTAAATATCCGTCCTCAAACACCGGTACCGTACCTATATCCTGTAGGAGTGCAGAGTGTGTGCCGGAATCGCCGCCATCGCCCCTGACGGCATCTCGCCCAATTGACTGTATTTTACCGCTGGTAGAAAACGCTCAAAAGAGACATCGTTATGCAAGGAATCGGCATGGCGATTCCTCGCATTCGTCAACACCGACCAGATGCGTTCAGCTCACACAAACGCTATGTGAATATCTTAAAATATGAGAGTTACTTTTTGAGCGAAAGTGAATAGACGAGATGAAAGCACTATGGCGCACGCCATAACGCTCGGGACTTCGGAACCGGAACTCGTGGCCGGTTGGGGGGGAGGGCTTTCGGGCAGCGTGTTTGAGACCGCTGGTTTAGAGGTTATACAGATGAGGTTGTCGGAGATTTTCATTACATGTACAATGTAATAAAATGGGTTCGAATGAAATGGAATCAGTGACGAAACGTCAAGCGCACCACCGGCACAGCTTCAAAGATTGGGTTGTGTTCAGCGGGGTTCGAAGACATTAGGGCAGGACGCACATCCTCTCAGCGCCTTAGTCTCCACCCCGCAGTTTCGTCAGTTTCAAGAGGCCTCCAGGAAGCGAAGCACTTGCCGACGGGCACGCGCTCCAGTTTTCGCATTTAATGTGAACCCGATAGTACGGCAATTCAATGCGCCACACGCTGTGGTTCCGGTGAGCGTCACGTTCAGGACGCTTCGAACTAAGGGAGGGTCTAGGTTAACGCGTCAACGGTAAGTGAGAAATGGCGCTTTAAATATAATTTAAGAGGATGCGAGGTGGAATGTGGGGCTGATAATTGCTTTGCCGAGCTTAGTTGGGTAGTCATGGAAAAAGAAATAGGAAGGTTGCCCTCTGGCTTAGGTTTTGGTTGGGGGAAAAGGGCGTCGCGCCTGGAGATGCCGGAGACACGACTCCTCACACTGCGGAGAAGCCCTACTAGATATCCGCGTTGTATAAAATAAGCTAGTCGATGTCATCCCACAAAATCTTGTAGAGGCGGATAAATCGTTAAAAAGGATTGAAGTGAATTTGGGATATATGTTCGTTCGAGGAGTCGAAAACGTAATTGCGACTCTCAGTAGGTTTATAGCAGACTTGTGTCCGTTACTTTAAAAATGTAATGGATTGCAATACCAAATGACTTTCACTGAAAAGTAACGGATTGTTTTATTCGTTACGTTGCAGATTACGTTCACGTTACTTTCCCCGTACACTTACCAAAAAAAAATATTACGAACCTTCAGCCTTTCCACTCTGGTGAAGAAGAAAGAGCAGCGGAGCTGTACTATGTGCCGCCATCTGTGAGCGACGGCGGCAACCAAACAACCGGCTTTGGTTGGGTGTGCGCTAAATGAGAAATGATTTCGTCGAGAATCAGCATGGCGACAGCAGCGGTTTTGGCATACTTTTTGCTGCAATTTCTTAAATTGCAGCAAAAAATACTGCAAGTTTTGCTGCAATTTGGTTAATCCTCTTATAATGTAAATATTTATGTGACAGGCAAAAACCAAAACTACTGGTCTAGTTCAGAAATATTGGGACCCAGCAAAAAGTGATTTAAAATTCTTTCTAAGAAGATCTCCACGACACCATAAAAGGCTGAAAGGAATAAGCAACGAACAGTGTAAACAGCACATACTGATTGTTTCCCGGCTACACAAAGGACTAAAGCGAAATCCAAAGTGTATTGAAACTATAAAATCGAGCAGAAAAATGATGTGCCTATCCAAGATTTTATTTGAAATGATAAATTATATTAAAAAAAACCTCAAACTCATTGTCATGTTCTTCCGAGGGGACGAGGGCATGTCGAAAGACGAAGCGACACATAAGTAGACGAACAAAAATTCATTTACTCACAAGCACAAAAGAAAGCAGAACAGAAAACAAAATTATAAGCAGAAGCGAAAGGAAAAAAAAATAGTGTGGTTAAATAGCTACAGTCAGACAGTCTCGGTCGCGCGCTGAGAACACTCACAGTCTCGAGCGTCGATCTTGCTTGGAACGGAACGCGGCCTTGTTCCTCGATGTTACGGGAGTGGATCCAAGCTTGCTAGGAGCTCTAGGCCTTCCAGCACCGGTTCGATGGTGTCGCTTGACCGACCAGGTACGCGGCCTGGGTTGACAGGAATGTTGCGAGGACACCCCTTCGCGTCCGCCTTCGAGCTCGAAGTCCAATGCTCCGGGCTTCTGGTGCGAGCAGCAGGCACCACGTCGCTCCGGCTCGATGGCGGCGAGAAGACCTGGAGCGGAGCCAGGGTTCACCAGGAGCGAAGCCTGGGCTGGCGGGAGCGTTCGCGTGTCAGCCGCCGCCCTTCAGGTTCAGTCGTCGAATGTCGTGCGCGAGCTTCTCCTTTCCATTTTGCTCGAGCTCATCCTTTCCCTTTTGCTCGAGCTTGCCCCCTTCTTCGTCTTTCGCTTTCACTGTCACTTCAGGAACGTGACACTCATATATCGAATCTGTATTTTCGAAAGAATTACTGGCGTTGTATTACTTATTGGGTGGTTTCATTTGAAATTGAACAGGCTTGTGGGGTGGGTCTTTCGATTTTTTTGAAAAAATATATGTAATTGCCCCATTTCTAGAAAAAACAAAACCGCTTTTTAATTTTTTTTTTTTTTAATATTTCGCTTTTCAAAACATTCTTGAGTGGAGCAAGGTGAAAATCTGTTTTTTACTCCGTGAGTTTTCTACCCAGTTCTGTACGCTGGTATGAATACGGAAAGCATACAAAACTCACAGTAATTTTTTGTGCTCTTGTATGTTATTTTGACTATTTTTTAGTTTAAAGTAAAATACTTTTGTACATTTTTTTATTGAGGTAAAAAATGCCAAACGTCTCTCTTTGACAATCCGGTGACATATTCGGAGCCTTGTAACTCATGAGTTATTATATTTGTCACTTATTAAATACTATGCAGGTGTACCCTATACATGAACTATCGACGGGCATCAGTTTAGTTTATTTTATTTTCACTGAACTTTTTATATAAAATTTGAAATATCGTCGGAAATGAAATCAACCGATATTTTGACCCACTTTATCGAAAAAGGACATTTTTTATTTCGTTCAATTTTTTTTATTATTTCTGCCGAACATATGAAATTTCAATTGGCTTGATGCGATTTCCCCTTTTTTGTTGCATTTTTTCTAGAAGTGATCAAAATCGCTCCCACGTGAAAATGCGGTGACAACTTCATAGCCTTGTAACTCATGAGTTATTATATTTGTCGCTTACCAAATACCATGCGGGTGTAGCTCTCTCTATACATGGAATATTGACGGGCATAAGTTTAGTTCATTTTATTTTCCCTGAATTTTTATATAAAATTTGAAATATCGTCGAAAATGAAATTAACTGAAATTTTGAACCAACTTTATCGAAAAAGGCCTTTTATTATTTCGTTCAATTTTTTTACTATTGGTGCCGATCATATAAACTTTCAATTGGCTTGGTGCGATATCCCCCTTTTCTTGTTGTACCTTCTCAAGAAGTGATCGAAATCGCTCCCACGTTCTCAGAACGGCCAAACGCAGTTTCCGCAGGTCGGCTTCGCTGCAAAAACTATACTGCTTATTTGTGTGTTCAAATGCAGCGGGTAAACTCATTTCGATTGAGAACACTCATGCTTGGCTACATATTGTAAATTTCTTAATTTTTTAATGATGGCAACTGACATTCCTTAGTCTGATAGTTAGCGGTGCAGCGGATGTTCTATTATCCGACGTCTAAAGCCAGGGCATAAAGGGCGGAAAAAACGGAACGAGCTCTTCATGTAGCTAGACCGGGGTCTTATATCTGTCTGAGTTATACACAGGTTGTAAGGCTTGAAGCACCTCGCCACAGTACACAATTTTCGTTCGCAGGACGGCTCCTTGATGCGGACGTCAAAGGACTTCGTTAAAAAATTAAAATTAAAACTATGACAAGAAGCGTTCAGCTTTCGACTTACCAGAGAAAGAAATCGATATACTAAGCAAGCACAAAAAAGAAGAATGGGCCTCAGTAGGTGCTCGCACAGGACTACGCTCCTCACATGTGTGGTGCACAGTTCGCGAGCCGGGCCAGGAACCTAAGGTGACATTAGCACGAGATGTACAGTGTCCGGCAATATGAAAAACACGTTCGCCGATGCTGTTTATGCAGCGGTGCCAAGTCCGCCTTGGCCGGACGCGCTTTATTTTGAAGGAGGAAATATAACAAACCTTTATTTATTCCCAAAGCAAAGCAATGTGTGCCTAGCCTAAGCAAATTTACCGTAGCCGCCTAAAATACCATCATAAAATCGCTTTTCCATATTTCCGAAGGCTGTACAATCTTTGCATTAAGCTCTGTGCGACAAAGTGGAGAAACTAAAAGTCTACACATAAGTGACTGATTTCGCTGCCTTCTGTGCATCTGGAATGGTTGATTCTTGTCATTAGAGATATGGATCAGTCTTGAACAAAACCCAACACTTCTTTTTTTTACTGCACACGGTCGTTCAAACAGAAGGGCCACCGTCTCGGGTTCATCGCTCGCTCGCTTGGACTCCAGCTTTCGTTCAGTCCGTCTAGACTTACCACGCTGTTGAGCTTCTCGGCTGCATCCGACCGCAGCGGTGCGGAGTTCAGCTCGCCCCCGCGCTCGATCGTCTCCACAGGCAAGCCGATGCCGTTGTCAAAAAGTTCCAATATTGCGTTGCTCGTGAACTAGACTATTTAAAGTACAACAACATCTTGTTTTACAAGTGCATCCTAAACGTATTAGCGTTGATTAATGAAAGTGTCTATTTATCAGCAATTGGTGTTTGTGTTCTGTAAAAAAATGTCTTCGCTTCATGAAAGCTCAATCCGTTTTCCTCACTTTTTTCTGCAAACTATTTTTGCTTCTTAAAGAGGGGCATGTGATATTGCATATTTTTTATATACACGCTGATAATAAGAGCAGGCAATTACATGGTTATTTAATCGCACGCGACAAGACACATTATGGATTGGCGCCCGTGCCGGATGCTTCCTGGGTGTAACGGAGATGGGCGCATAGCGCGAAGGGCCGGGCGTGCTGTACGTGCCTTACAAGCTGCGTATAACACAAACGGGTATATGACCCCGGTCTGGCTGAATGAAGAGCTTGTTCCGTTTTCTCCGCCCTTTGTGCCCTGGCTTTAGACGTCGGATAATGGAACATCCGCTGCGCCGCTAAATATCAGACTAAAGAATGTCAGTTGCCAGTATAAAAAATTAAGAAAATACAATATGTAGCCAAGCACGAGTGTTCTCAATCAAAACAAATTTAACCGCTGCATTTTAAGTTCAAATGCAGCGGTTAAATTCATTTTGAACCCACAAATAAGCAGTGTAGTCTTTGCAGCAAAGCCGACCTGCGGAAACTGCGTTTGGCCGTTCTGAGAACGTGGGAGCGATTTCGATCACTTCTAGAGAAGATACAAAAAAAAAGGGGGAAATCGCATGTAGCCAAATGAAAGTTCATATTATCGCCAGAAATATTAGGAAAAATTGAACGAAATAGTAAATGACCTTTTTTTGTTAAAGTGGGTTCAAAATATCAGTGAATTTCATTTCGACCATATTTTAAATTTTATATAAAAAAATTCAATCAAAATAATATTAACTAAACTTATGCCCGTTGATATTCCATGTATAGGGCTACACCCGAATGGTATTTGGTAAGCGACAAATATAATAACTCATGAGTTGCAAGGCTCTGAAGTTGTCACCGCATTGTCACGTGGGAGCGATTTCGATCCCTTCTAAGAAGATACGACAAAAAAGTGGGAAATCGCATCAAGCCAATTGAAAGTTCCTATGATCGGCAGCAATAATAAAAAAAATTGAACGAAATAAAAAAATGGCCTTTTTTAATAAAGGGGGTTCAAAATATCGGTTAATTTCATTTTCGACGATATTTCAAATGTTATATAAAAATATTCAGTACAAATAAAATAAACTAAACTTATGCCCGTCTATAGCCCATGTATAAGGCTACACCCGCATAGTATTTAATAAGTGACAAATATAATACCTCATGAGTTACGAGGCTATGAAGATGTCACCGGATTGTCAAAGAGACGATGTTTGGCATTTTTTTACCTCAATAAACAAAAATAGAAAAGTATTTTCCTTTGAACTACAAAATAGTCCAAATAACATACAAGAACACAAAACAATACTGTGAGTTTTTTATGCTTTCCGTATTCATACCAGAGTACAGAACTGGGTAGAAAAATCACGGAGTAAAAAACAGATTTTCACCCTGCTCCACTTAATAATATTTTTTTGTGAAGTGAAATATTTGTTTTTCTAATTCGAAAAGCGGTTTTTGTTTTTTTCAAGAAATAGGGCAATTACATATATTTTTAAAAATTCAAAGACCCACCCCGACAAGCATGTTCGATTTCAAATGAAATCACCCTATTAGATAATTGAGTAGAGTAGTGTACCATATTGATACTGTTGTTGATGGTATCGTTTGACTTTTACGTGTAATGAACATATATACTGCATTCACTCGTAGGCTAGCAGTACGTTGGAGGTTACGTGCGCGTTAGGCCAATCACACGCCCACCTCTTTCCACGTGACCACGCTCCCGCCCATATCCAGTCACAGAGAGCGTATAGGCAGCTGATGAAACGGAGGTGTCTGATTGAACCGGTAAGCGAGTGGCTCCCATCGCACTCTGCTATAGCTTATGAACGGATTATGGAAGGCTCTGATGGAATATCATCAAGTGCCCTATGCCCGTGCCGAGGGACTGTGGTACGGTTCCTACATCTGTCTGAAATGATGGGGCTAAATCCAAAATGCGCCGTAAAAATTGGCGCCTGAACGTATGTATCTCACCTTTTCGTCAAAGTTGTATATCACAGGTGGGTTTTGTCTTGTAAAATTCGGTAAAAACCAGAGATAAAACCTGCCAAGGTCAACGGCAGATGGCGACGCAGATGACCGAGTCGAGGGGTGGGCGCGTTTCGCACACGTATCGATAGTTGGCGCTACCTGCTTGTTCAAGCTTGCTTTACAAAAATATATCGAAACTGGTCGCGTCAACCGTGGTTTAATAAAATGAACATAATATTTGTTGCAATGCATTTTTAAATTAAAAATAAATGCAACAATGACAGCCAAACTTCAAGCAACAAAAATAAAAGAAATCCCGATTGCATAACGCTCTTGGCGTCTGCTTTCTTTTTCTGGTCGGCAACAGCTTCCGGAGCTGCACCCGACGTCATCTGTCAATACGTGCGCCAAACGCCTCCCCCCCCCCCCCCCCCCCCCTCGCCTTGGTTTTCTGCGTCGCCGTACTCCGCTGACCTTGGTATGTTTTCTGGCCCTATTTTTTACAGAAAGGGAGCTACACCTTGTAATTTTACAATGTAAAGCCCACCTGTGAAATACTCCTTTGACGGAACGCTTAGATTGCTACGTGCAGGCGCCGATTTGTACGACTCATTTTAGATCTGGCCTCGGAATTTAAGGCACCCTGCGTATTCTATTTAATATTTCGCATAAAACAGGGTTCGCTCGACAAATCTTGAAGATCACAAATACGATTCCAGTTTTTAATTGCGAGGAGAAGAAGCTCTAGGGAAAACATAGGCCTACGTGTTTACGTCACTTTGTTGTAAAATATTTGGTCAGACTGTATGATATTCAACTATCTTGAACATATAATAATTAAACCCTCCCTCCATAGATTTTTCAAGTAGATACGTGTGCAACGTACAATTAGCGCAATTCAAACATTACATATCAAAAGCTCTAGACTACATTAACCAGGTACACACAATCTTTACTTTTTAAAGCATTTTACTTTGTGCCCCGTAACCTTCCAAATATTAAAATAGCATTTATAAATGAAAAAATATGTCCAAAAGCTTACTAGAAATAACCTAAATGTCAGCGAGCAGTGGGAAGTTCTAATAATATGATATCCTCATCCTTACCCATGCGGTGACTTGTTCCTCCGCGGAATTCGCTCGGTATTTTTGGTGTTTTTAATTTTCTCTCAAAAATGACATTGCAGCAAATATTTGGCCTCTGATAAAGTTATTGGCAGACGCCTGTTTTATTTAGAGGGAAATAAATTCTTGGCAGAAGTAGGAAGTATTGCAATGCAATTAAGAGCAAATATCACAATGGTGTGTTTAAAAGAGCGCGAGTCTAAAGATTAGAAAGGATAACCATCTTACTTTTTTTAAGGAATGTATCTAAATTCTTGAAAACAAAAACGTAATGATTATAAGTTTTGGGAGGTAAATATTTTGGAGTTTATTTTACCCAGACTTTTGCTAATTCAATATGTATATTGAGCACATGGAAGTAAAACACCATTTACATTTTTTATAAAAGAATGTCAAGGATGCGTTATGAATGTGAGGAAACTATTTTATTTTTGTACCGGTAGGTCTATACTTGAGTACGCGAGAGCAATGTGGGACACGTAATACGATGATCTATTTGAAACGACTAGAATAGCCTTAAAATCAACAAGACCATTTTCCGTAAATAATATAACTTCTACCTTGTATATTAGAGATGACTGTAATGCTGTCGCGGGAATTATTGAGATCACAAAAGAAAATTACAATTGTTTTGTTTTAGCCAAATATACTGTAAGAAGACAATTAGTAAACACGACTTACTCCTGGAACCAACTTGCGTCTGGTTCCGGTGTGATCATTCTAAAACATTTATAGGGTATCGTTCTAATACAACCAGTTTTCCTCGTTTTTTTTCATCAAAACGGCTTTAGACTGGAGAATTTGGCTTGAAAAATTGGTAAAAATATTAAACATTGTATATTTCTGCGTTTTTGGCATTAAGACTGAATGGGATCTACGATAGTGTGCTGGGAACGCAGTATACATAATGTTACTGCATAAATAATTAATATATCGTCCCGCCCGCAGCTGGCCAAGTAGGCAGCGCGGCCGTGGCCTAACGGTTATCGCGCTCTCCTTCCGCGCAGAAGGCCAGGGTTCGATTCCTGGCCGCGGGTGCGCATTCTTCTGACTCTAATGTGATGTTCTGGTAAATTCGAGAACCGTTTTGGGGCTAATTCGAGGTTGGAAAGTTCTACACGCCGAAACTTCTGCGCTGATTGTTCCAAAAGCCCACGCGTGTACAAAGGGGCTCCGCGTGCCAAGCCGGAGTCACTCTCGCCCCAGCGTACGATCCTGCTGTTACGCCGCCATCGACGCTCTGCGCAGGGTTTTCATTTGTTCCCTTTTTGTTTTGGGCACAAGTGCGCCAAATTAAACGTTTAGTCTTTTCAGTTATTATGGAACCATCAATTGTCATTCGTGACAATTTAAGTACCCTTATGGGTATAAAAAAAAAATAAAGATTGGAACTATTTCTAAGTAAGCACTGAAAATAGAAAACAAATAATGGAACAAATCAAGAGTGTCGATGCCGGATGCCACCGTGCGCGGAAGAGTTTTTTCAGTCTCCAAAGGTTAGTGGTAAAATTATTCGTTCAGTTTGGTACTGAGGCCAGGATTGTGTTAGAAGCTATAACTCTTCTAAAAGGCATAGAACGCCCGTGGCAAGGTCTAGTAGTGAACTCATCTGGAGAGGAAGGCGTCTGCTCCTTGCGCAAGAGTTACGCTGACGTCACAACGACGCCGAGCTCTCATTGGCTTTGATTCAAAGCATACTAGGCAGACCTCGATGCTAAATGCCGTGAGATGTACCCACTATTTTGTTCTATCAGCCAATAAGAGCTCGGCGTTCTGACATCATCGCTACCCATGTCCAAGAATCAGAAGAGCTTGAGCTCCGCATACCGCGGCGTGAAAGTGATACAGTATAGAGATGAACAACTGCTACGGCGTGAGTAGTGTTTCATTAAGTTGAAGTGTCATTTCGCCATAAAAACGCTAATTGTTTTTTTTATAATTAAAAAAAAGACAGTTAAATTGTTATAACCGGGTAATTAGACGACGACTCTGTTATTGATCTTATACTTCACCTTGTTCTTGAAACAGGTGGATAGCCAGTATCCAAGTTTTGGGTTTAACGAAGTCCGGCACTCATTCTCAACCAAACGTGATGCGTTTTGTACGAGACAGAGGTAAAGTTTAACCTATGTGTATATTTTTTCCATTCAGTTTCGAACTATTGCAAGAGCTTACGTTTATTAAGTTAAGCTTTCACAGGAAACATGGAGATCTGCTACACACATCAAGAGCAACCGGATATAGCTATCATCACTAACATATTAGAAGAAAATGTCGCGCTAATAAAATATTTAATCGAATAATAATTAGAGTACCTCGGTTTCCACCAGATTTTAGATATTATAGTCAAATACAGCTATAGCCGATCGCGGTTTAGGAAGCGGAGGGCGTGTCGGAGTCTGGAGCATTTCGTTATTGTCCCGCACCCAATGGAGTGCGACATTAGCCCAATACAAGCTCCAAATAACAAATCACGGTGCAAAAAGAGGGACGATAATCAGTCACGGCCTGTGTTTCTTAAGCTATCAGCGATTAACGTGTGCACATGTCAACACAAAGCGCTACACTTTCCCAGCCTTCGAACATCGCAACTAACGCGATACCCTTCGCCACCAACAGTGTTGTTAAAACCCGACAGATCTGTTTAGGAGATATAGAGCTTGTTTTTTTTCGCGATTTGTAGCAACACTTGCGTTGTCTGTAGTCTAGAGAAGTACCAAATAAAGCTCCTGAAAAGCTCTCCCCCCCACCACACACACACGCACACACACACACACAGACGCTTTATCCTCAGGTGCACACGCTATTTGATCTATATATTGTGCTCATTCGCTCTCCTGCGCCGCCTGAATTATCTTGAGATAGCAAGTGTCAAGGTGTCAACTGTGTCAGTTGGTTGACATTATAAATCACGAGAAAAATATCTTCGAAAACGCGGACGACGAAAAAGAACATACACGACAGGACAATGCAGTACTCGCCACTAAAGACTTTTTATAGAAGAAACAGTCAAAGGAAACGTACGCAGTATCCTTAAGGATTGCACGAAAAATACAGGGCCACACTGGCCAAACGAGAAACGCGTCAGTAATTACATTCTTTAAGAGTTCACTACGTGACTCATTTTTTTCCGCAGGAAGGACATCTCTTTTCCTGACAGCGTCACCTATTGTTCACTGACACATAATTACCCATGGCACGAAATGTGTAAAACCTCTATGATCTCTTTCCTCACCCTATTTACGTGTGCGCCCATAATGGTGACCCTGCCTAAATCAGGCCGACACTTCTGATCGCTGCAATGAATTGGCAATAGCCCTCAAACCGTGGCTGCGAGCGAATAGGCATGATCTCTTAATCTGTCATTCAAATATCTTCCCGTTTGACCCACATAGTATCTGCTACCTAAGAAAGGGATATTATACGCAACGCACGAAACCTAAGTGACGGAAGGTTTTCTATGCACCTTGGTGCAGTCCGCCTTCGCGAGCCTTAGCAGGCGAAAATGCTTCAGCTGCGGGTACAGCATTGTCCTCTCGCGTATGTTCTGCTTCGTTGTCCGCGTTCTCTGAGGTGTTTTTCTTACCATTGAGGAAAGGGCGTGCATATACATGTTGTTAGTTTAAGTTAGAGACAGTCAAAGGATAAAAGACACCCAACAAATACACAAGCGAAAATCTAATTTCCCCGACGCTGTCTGCGTTTGATTTGAGGAGCCGCGAAAACAGACACTCAAAGAAATCTGATGAACGCCATAATGCTGCTATGTCGGCACTGCTTCATGGATGCCGTCGGTTTCTATGGGGGTAGATATTGAGGGAGGGTAGGAGATCAAAGCGTGCGGGGACGTCAGAGGGCCGAGCTCTTATTTGAATGATAATTAAAATATCCCATGATCTTTTTCTGTGCCCACAAACATCCTCGCAATCTACTGTGTGGTGCACAAAACATAGGTGGAATTTATAGACATAAAAGAAAAGACGCTTACAAATCTCTGAAATACGATATTTAAGTGCAGCTCTTGAGGTATTTTGATTTTGCGATATATATATATATATATATATATATATATTTATTTATATACAGGGTGTTTCAGAGAACTCAGGCCAAATCGCTCCTGCGAAAAATACTCATCGCAACGAAAAAAGGCTTGTGTCATTTTCGTCCCGGGCCAGGCGCCCATTTAGGAAAATTATTATAATCCGGGATATTTAACATGATAATTATTTTTGCGTGATGAACTTTTTTACTATTGTGTTCAAGGGGATGGTTTCAATAAGAAAATTGCTCAGCATCATCAAGAAACACTAATTCAACAAATTGCAGAACGACAGAAGGCACGCGAAGCATTTTACGACTTTCTGAAAAACCGCACAAAATCGACGGGTTTTTAAGTTTCGGTTTGCTATCGGAGCGCATCTCGGCCCTGGCGGCACCGAGAGATAGTGCAACCAGCCTCTGCTGCGTCGCACGATGACGGCGCAGACGAGGTTGGCTGCACTATCTCTCCACGGGGCGCGGTGCCGCCGGGGCCGAGGTGCGCTCCGATAGCAAACCGAAACTTAAAAACCCGGCGAATTTGTGCGGTCTTTCAGAAAGCCGAAAAGTGCTTCGCGTGAGTTCTATCGTTCTGCAATTTGTTGATTTACGGTTTTTTGATGATGCTGAGCAATTTTCGAATTGAAACCATGCCCTTAAACACAATATCAAAAAAGTTAATTGCGCAAAATAATTATCATGTTAAATATCCCGGACTTTAATAATTATCCTAAATGGGCCCCTGGCCCAGGACCAAAACGAAACAAGCCTTTTTTCGTTGCGATAAGTAGGTTTCGCTGGAGCGATTTGGCCTGAGTTCTCTGAAACACCCTGTATATAAATACCGGGTGTTTTATTTTATTCTTACAGAGTTGTTTTAAAAAACAAACGTGAACGCTACACTTATGCGTTTTGTGAGGAGGATATTGTGTGGGTAGCTAATTTTTGCGAGAAGTCGGCCAATTAATTAAAATTAACTAATTAAGTTTTTAATTAGTGAAAATAGACAAATGGTTAGAATTAAGAACTTGCTGAGCGTTGTCCAAAACTGCGAAATCGGTCATTTTTAGAAAGACTTTGAGCGCGTGAGACGCGCAGTAGTGGGCTGAAGTTACCACTCGTAGAGCAGGTACAAGGCTGGGGCTAGATAAGAGACGGAAAAATTGCGCGGGCGCCTTACCGCAACCGCTAGCCTTGTACCTGCTCCACGAGTGGTAACTTTAGTGCGCTACTACTCTTCTCACGCGCTCAAAGCCTTTCTGAAAATGACTGATGTAGGGGCAATGAACGACGCACAGCAAGTTTCTAATTGGAACCGTATGTCTATTTTCATTAATTCAAAAGTTAATTAGTAAATTTTAAATAATTACCCCACTTATCGCAAAGAACAGCCACCCACATAATGTCCCCCTGGGCGTATAACTCACTCTCACAAACCGCATAAGTGTAGTTTCATCGCTCTTTTTAAAACAAATCTGCAAGGATAATAAAAAAAACCTGCATATACAAATGTAGATCAATCTCTACACATACTGGTTCTGCACCCTCCACCTCTTCAGTGTCCTCTTCATCCTTCATACCCTTCTCCTTCACATCCTCCTCTCCCGTACCCTCCCCTCCTGCTACTCTGTACCCTCATTTCCTCCATACCCCCTTCCTCCTCTGAACCCCCCCCTCTTCCTGCTGCGTATCCTCTCAAGACGGAAAGTTTAATCTTGAAGTGGTATGCTCATAGACTACTTAGCAGACACACCCGTGTTCGCGATTTGTAAAGCTCTTGTAATTGCAATATTCAATTAACAAGTGTCGATCATTTTCATCTTGCGACCAGGCAACACTATCCAAGTTAGTAACACGGTGACTATAAATCGTGTGATCATGACGTGCAGTCAAACAAGATCATCCTAGGCGCCTCCGTGATTGCCCAAGCTCGCCACGCTACGATCGCACACTACGCTACTCGGCTACCGCCAATGCTACTCTCCCTTTCGCCCTTTGTCTTTTGGCCTTTCACCGCATGCACGTGGGAGATCGTCGCGGACAACAGCGAGTTCGTCCGTGACTATTTCGTCGTCGTCGCTTTAGCTGATTGCCAGCGAGTCCATGTAAAAGTGACGCTACCAACATCTCTCGCTAACGATTACTCTCATTGTTGCTGCAATCAGTGTGAATGACTTCGTCGAAAAGAGCTGTGATGTACCATGTGCGTTTCGTCCGGGCATGCCTCGAGAGGCTTCCGACCTCAGTATTCCGGAGACCCAGTCTCCCCACCCTCGCGCCATCGAGCAAGAGCTCGCGCGCCGCCGACCGAGTGGGATGTCGGGTTCCCGCTCTTCCCTGGCCATGTAATGGCTTGCAGGTGCAGGTCCAGACTCGCTGGAAGACGGGACGAACCTATGCTAGAGAAACCGGGAATTTCCGGGAGTATGGTGAAGGGGACTTTGTAGAATAGAGGGGTAGAAGAGGAAGGAAGGGCGACCAGGTGGAGCCCAGAGGTCAGCATTTTTTCGTTGAACTCACAGATAGCTAAAATAAAAAGTTAAACCTCACTCACACTCACCCTCGCGGCTGCATTCACCTTCAAGTCTTGACTCGCGGACCCATGAGCTGATGAACTCAGCGAACTCACACCCCTCACTGAACTCATGAACTCATCGAACATATGAACTTACAAACTCACGCCCCTCAACGAACTCATGAACTCACTCACTTACCGACCTCACTTACCTAAGTAGTTCCAGCCCTCACCGTAGTTGCGGCGCTGGCGTTCGTGTTGCGCGGCTTTTATTCGCAACTCCAGTGACCTATAGGGGACGCCACTATACTAGGCAAAGCAGGCGGTTGAATACAGGTCGTGCCCTGCCATGTGCCAGCTCAACGCACAACGCTGAGGTATGAGCATGAGCAAGCATTCGACTCAAAATGGTTTCCTCGCTTTTAGAGCGCAGCTCTTAGGCGCCCGTGTCTGGGGTGAACGGGGTCGCCGTCCGCGTCGCCATCGGGACTTCGGCGTTGCCGAGCGCGTTCATTATGGGAGTTTTCCCCGCTAAAGTTAGCGAGGAAATTTTTCCGCTAAATTTAGCGAAGAAATGTTTTCGCTAAATTTAGCGGAAAAATTGCCTTAGATTACTTGTGTACCCACACAAGAAATCTAAGGCAAGTGCAACAGTTAATATCTATTATGGGGGAGTAGGAAATAGGTAAGAGTTAAATATCAGCCATTGAACGCCTAAACGCTTTAACACTTTAATTGGAAATGTCAATGCTGGTTGTACTGAACGTGTTATGAAAATGTTGGATGCGGTTCATCGGAGTTGAAAGGTTGATTACTTTAATTGAAAAAGTGGGATTTACCCTCAAAAGTACTCCCGGTGCATATATATTATTAGCTGATGGGATGGTTGAACAATCAATTCGACCATGAACGCATTTATACAAAAAAAAAACGTTAGATGGCGCTAAAGTCATATCAAACTTGAAGCCCCTCTATCCTGATAAAAGTGGCGCCATTCATTGTAGTGGAACTGCTCGAGACACGTGCCGCGCGCAAGTTCTGGTAAAAACATGGCGTCTGAAATCTAGCTCAGTGCTGCGCTGTACTACCATGATCTTCCCAAGGGCTGCACGTGCCTCTTGCATCGACGCAGCTTTCGCTACTTTTAAAACATAAAATGCCTTTACTCGAGCTTAGTGTAGTACAATCACATCGTCGTAAAAGCCTGTTATACTCATAATAAACACTGCGGCCAATGTAGCCATCATAAATAATACGAAAGAAACGTCTCTGCACGTTTTTTTTTTTTTTATTTTTGCTTTGCTTGCACTACGAATACAATTAAAAAAAAAAAAAAAACAGAACTAAATTTAAGCTTGCGACGTACTGAAAAAAATACAAAATGAGTGCAGTACGACTTGAGGTCTGCTTGTCGATGTAGAATACTTCTACCTGACTATGCGAAGAGGTTAACCTCCGTGCACGTAAGCGTGCGTACGTGCTCGAGTTCCTGTGTTTGGCTGCTATACTCCGTTTCACTTTGCCATAGAGGTCAGCCGACGCGTTATCTACCCCAACCAATCCCGCGCTCTGATTGTATCACATTCAGCGCGTCGCTGCGTCTCTTTCGAAGGTCACATGACGCTCTCACAACACTGCATTGGCTTCAATGACTTGTGTCCTCTGTGGTCTATTATAAAGTTGAAAGAAGTAACAGCTGTTCTATTTAAAGATAAAAAAACAGACAAAAAAATCAAAACAAAAATTACAGAAAGATCTATTGGTAGATTTTAGGGAATACGATAGCATGACCCTTGGAAACGCCACATACTTCAACCTTTGCGAAACGCTAACATGACCCCTTCACTTTTTCCCTTTTGGATTTCTCTTTTCCTTCCTCAATTTTTCGCTGCGTTTTTTTGGCCTCGTTACGGGGTCAGTGTTAGCGTTTCCCGAAATGGGACGCGTGTGGCGCTTCCCAAGGGTCATGCGAACGGATTCCCTACGAATCCACCAATGGATCTTCCTGTAATTTATTTCACCTCTCTTTTCTCTCTGCCTGTCAGCGTACGTTGACGCCCTTGGATGCAGTCATTCATATCACTCATGGAAATCCATACCACTCGTGGAACGAATCTCACTTATATCGCTCGTGGAGTGAACCGCATCCATTGTTTTAACTACGCACGCACATCAGAGCCCACACACCTCTATACGGAAACCCAGAGCGGAGAACAAGCGACGACGGCAGAGCGGCAACTCAGCACGCCCACAAAGCCGTAGTGCTGAATGAGAAGTCGTCATCAGCGAGGGCCAACGCCGGCCAGAGATTAAACACGACGATTGTGTCAACGATCGGCTCAAACTTAACTCGAAGGCGAGTGTTGCCGCAGCATTCGTTTCAATCTGTGTTCAGCGTCGCCCTTCTATGATTAAGCTATCTCATTCAGCACTGCGGCTTTGTTATCAAGGAGGTGCTGCGGGGCGTCTCCTCCTCGCTGGTTCCGCGCTAGCTGTGCGCGTGACTTTGGCGAAAACGAAAGGGCTCGTTCTGACAAAAGCCCGGTGGTGTCTGTCAGTTAGCCTGCGCCGGGGAAAGAGGAAGAGGCTGACGCGTTCGGACGTCAGAGCATCGGATCAATGGGTGCGTCACACGCGTCGCGCTCTCCCCCTCCTTCTCCCTCTCTCGCTGGCATTGACAGACATAAGACACCGCCGGCTAGTCGTGAAAATGAGCGCTTTGATGCTAACGCATTAAAAAGATTGCCGGCTATCAGCGTGTGTGTGTTCTGCGGCGGCAAAAACTAGAGGTGAAAAGCCACGAGAGGTTCAAGTCGCGACACTGGGCCTGAGGTGCCGGTCGCCTGGACGCCACTTGCCCGGCACTCTGAACCCTTCCTGAGGAAAATATTGTTTTGTGTTTGTGTTTAGAGTGCGGCATGCCGCCCGTTCCTTTTTCTATTTTTTTTTTGTTGGAGTCAGTTTTCAATTGCTTTTTTTCTATCTTTCTAGTTTTCAACTTTGTCACGAGATGCTCGAAAGAATATTTTGCGAGTACAGTGCATGCTATATTGCCACGCGGGTCGCTGAGCGAGAGCGTACGTGGCCGAATGGTTACCGTGCTTGGCTGTCGCGCGGACGTTCTGGTTTCGATTCCAGGGAGCGGAATGTTCTTTTATTTATTCATTCTGCTTGGAGTATTCGCCAATTCGAGAATTTTTTCGTCTGATCGAGTTACGAATGTTCTACGCAGCGAACGTTCTAGGCGGAATGTTCCAGAAACCCACGCGGCTGGAAAAAGTGCTCCGCGTGGCAAGCCGGAGTCAGTCTCGCCCCTGTGTTCAATCCTGCTGCTACGCCGCCATCGACGCCCGCGACGCTCCACTATTATCGTCTGCTTCCTTTTTGTTTTGGGCACAAGTTCACCCTGTTAGACTTTCGATTTGTTTCAGTTTTCATCTCCTCATCAACTGTCATTAGTGACAATATAGTGTCAGTGTGTCACTCTGCGTGCTGACTGATTGGCTTACACGGAAGCACTATTTCTAAGCCCCTGTATGACCAAGTTATTTGTATAAAATGATGTCTGTGCTTAAGACATTTAAGATCCGAAAATTAAATATTTAAGCATATATTTGTTTGCTGTCCTTTTCTCAGCACCGCGGCTTTAGACAACTAGCTGTTTTTAAATGTTAATGCAGATGACACTTTGTTGGACACGCTTTTTCTTTCTTAATGAAAGGGAGCTTTGAACTTTTTGTTTTTGTTTTGTTTCATTGGGAAATGCACAGGTGGTAACGTTTTAAGGTAGAGTAAAGCACGGGTTTGAACTGGTTCTCGCTTGGTGAAGCTGGTAACTCAACCAATACTTAGAATGCCTCACTGAACTGGAGCCGAACCGCAACAAAATATAAAGCTACTGAATCCGAACCTGAATGGAACCGGAATAAGAACTGGTTAGACAGCCTGCATATATTATGTAACTTAAAAGTCACATGCGCTAGTAGTGTTTCAATAGGCACAGAACGGAAGAATCAATGTTCTAATATTGTTCTAAAACATAAGTTTGGCGAGTGCCGTGTTTGGGAAAACATGTAAATGCAATCACGATTTCCGTACAACGCGACTTAAGTGAATATTTATAGCTCCTCCGAAGAGGTCGGGACCTTGTTATGTGGGTTCTTATTTGTATTTATAACACGAAACTCGGAAAGGCATTCAGTGTTTCAAAACACAAGGAAACTCAAGATGCGGCTTGCTTGAGATAGGAAAGATACACCGTGTGGTTTAAAAGATTGTTTCGCTCAATCGTGATTGCATTTTACGGAATAAAACACAAGGTGCCTTCATAGATATTCGCGCTGCATGCTTTTTTTCTTTCTATTAAGTAATCAAGCATTTAAAATAACTAACGAATTTACGCTTCAATTGCCGTAATATAACCTTTATTTCATACCGTAATTCAGCGAATTCGTAATAAGCATCTCATCATGGAAATCATTCCATATACAGCATACTCGCGAAGGAATTCGCTTTAATCGAGAACTAGAAATATGCAGACAGGGGAGGTAAAACCTTGAGAAGCAGTTTAGCGCACATAATAAATGTTTCTGAGCATAAAGTACTTATTAGGGATACACAGGAACTTAAGCAACAAAAATATAAAAATATAGACATGTACAAATATCGCGTCATATGAGATTTGAAGACTTTCTTTAACATTAAGTCCCGCATGCAAAAATCGTTCTTCCAAAAAAACGGCTGTACTTACAACAAGACTGTCGTGCGATTTTATCGAAAATAATAGAACATAATTTAAACGTAAATGTTATACTTCTTTCAGTTGATGGACCACAAGATCACAAGCTTCTGTACTCTAACTACAAGAACTGTTCAATTGTAAGAATAAAGAAAAAAGAAGAAGGTAAGCCCGTGCTTGTTGCTTGATTGTAACGCACTATAAACTCGCTGTAAAGTCAAGAATGTATTGAGTTGTTCAGTTCGTTTACAATATGCAGTCAACAATTTCGCTATAGTGAAAGTTGTTGTGTGCCGAACGATGTAAATGACCAAGCAGATCGAAAATGGGAGACACATCAAAATAAAGAGAATATACACGCACTATGCGTATAAAAAGGGCTGGAAAATAAACATTAAATATATGTCTTAATGTAAAATGATGCATACAATGATGTCCTTCTAGCTTGCCTAAAACATTCAACTTCCTGGTCGAAAATTTCATCCAGGGCTTTGCCATAAACAACATCACGCTCCCCGTCTACGTCTCCTCTTAGGGCACACTGTGATCTCTTACGACGAAGGAGTAGAGCGCTCGCGCCATTTTGGAGATGACACGAACTGCATTTCTCTAAAGGAATGGCTTTGCAGTATTTCGCAGATCAAATCTACTTCCTGGTCGAAAATTTCAGCCAGGGCTTTGCCATAAACATCACGCTCACCGTCTACGTTTCCTCTTAGGGCACACTGTGACCTCTTGCGACGAGGGAGTAGAGCGCTCGCGCCATTTTGGAGATGACACGAACTGCATTTCACTAGAGGAATGGCTTTGCAGTAGTTCGCAGATCAAATGTACTTCCTGGTCGAAAATTTCAGCCAGGGCTTTGCCATAAACCACATCACGCTCCCCGTCTACGTTTCCTCTTAGGGCACACTGTGATCTCTTACGACGAGGGAGTAGAGCGCTCGCGCCATTTTGGAGATGACACGAACTGCATTTCACTAAAGGAATCGCTTTGCAGTATTTCGCAGATCAAATGTACTTCCTGGTCGAAAATTTCAGCCAGGGCTTTGCCATAAACATCACGCTCACCGTCTACGTTTCCTCTTAGGGCACACTGTGACCTCTTGCGACGAGGGAGTAGAGCGCTCGCGCCATTTTGGAGATGACACGAACTGCATTTCACTAGAGGAATGGCTTTGGAGTATTTCGCAGATCAAATGTACTTCCTGGTCGAAAATTTCAGCCAGGGCTTTGCCATAAACAACATCACGCTCCCCGTCTACGTTTCCTCTTAGGGCACACTGTGATCTCTTACGACGAGGGAGTAGAGCGCTCGCGCCATTTTGGAGATGACACGAACTGCATATCACTAGAGGAATGGCTTTGCAGTATTTCGCAGATCAAATGTACTTCCTGGTCGAAAATTTCAGCCAGGGCTTTGCCATAAACCACATCACGCTCCCCGTCTACGTTTCCTCTTAGGGCACACAGTGATCTCTTACGACGAGGGAGTAGAGCGCTCGCGCCATTTTGGAGATGACACGAACTGCATTTCACTAGAGGAATGGCTTTGCAGTATTTCGCAGATCAAATGTACTTCCTGGTCGAAAATTTCAGCCAGGGCTTTGCCATAAACAACATTACGTTCCCCGTCTACGTTTCCTCTTAGGGCACACTGTGATCTCTTACGACGATGGAGTAGAGCGCTCGCGCCATTTTGGAGACGACACGAACTGCTTTTCACTAGAGGAATGGCTTTGCAGTATTTCGCAGATCAAATGTACTTCCTGGTCGAAAATTTCAGCCAGGGCTTTGCCATAAACCACATCACGCTCCCCGTCTACGTTTCCTCTTAGGGCACACTGTGATCTCTTACGACGAGGGAGTAGAGCGCTCGCGCCATTTTGGAGATGACACGAACTGCATATCACTAGAGGAATGGCTTTGCAGTATTTCGCAGATCAAATGTACTTCCTGGTCGAAAATTTCAGCCAGGGCTTTGCCATAAACCACATCACGCTCCCCGTCTACGTTTCCTCTTAGGGCACACAGTGATCTCTTACGACGAGGGAGTAGAGCGCTCGCGCCATTTTGAAGATGACACGAACTGCATTTCACTAGAGGAATGGCTTTGCAGTATTTCGCAGATCAAATGTACTTCCTGGTCGAAAATTTCAGCCAGGGCTTTGCCATAAACCACATCACGCTCCCCGTCTACGTTTCCTCTTAGGGCACACTGTGATCTCTTACGACGAGGGAGTAGAGCGCTCGCGCCATTTTGGAGATGACACGAACTGCATTTCACTAGAGGAATGGCTTTGCAGTAGTTCGCAGATCAAATGTACTTCCTGGTCGAAAATTTCATCCAGGGCTTTGCCATAAACAACATCACGCTCCCCGTCTACGTTTCCTCTTAGGGCACACTGTGATCTCTTACGACGAGGGATTAGAGCGCTCGCGCCATTTTGGAGATGACACGAACTGCATTTCACTAGAGGAATGGCTTTGCAGTAGTTCGCAGATCAAATGTACTTCCTGGTCGAAAATTTCAGCCAGGGCTTTGCCATAAACCACATCACGCTCCCCGTCTACGTTTCCTCTTAGGGCACACAGTGATCTCTTACGACGAGGGAGTAGAGCGCTCGCGCCATTTTGGAGATGACACGAACTGCATTTCACTAGAGGAATGGCTTTGCAGTAGTTCGCAGATCAAATGTACTTCCTGGTCGAAAATTTCAGCCAGGGCTTTGCCATAAACCACATCACGCTCCCCGTCTACGTTTCCTCTTAGGGCACACTGTGATCTCTTACGACGAGGGATTAGAGCGCTCGCGCCATTTTGGAGATGACGCGAACTGCATTTCACTAGAGGAATGGCTTTGCAGTATTTCGCAGATCAAATGTACTTCCTGGTCGAAAATTTCATCCAGGGCTTTGCCATAAACCACATCACGCTCCCCGTCTACGTTTCCTCTTAGGGCACACAGTGATCTCTTACGACGAGGGAGTAGAGCGCTCGCGCCATTTTGGAGATGACACGAACTGCATTTCACTAGAGGAATGGCTTTGCAGTAGTTCGCAGATCAAATGTACTTCCTGGTCGAAAATTTCAGCCAGGGCTTTGCCATAAACCACATCACGCTCCCCGTCTACGTTTCCTCTTAGGGCACACTGTGATCTCTTACGACGAGGGATTAGAGCGCTCGCGCCATTTTGGAGATGACACGAACTGCATTTCACTAGAGGAATGGCTTTGCAGTAGTTCGCAGATCAAATGTACTTCCTGGTCGAAAATTTCAGCCAGGGCTTTGCCATAAACCACATCACGCTCCCCGTCTACGTTTCCTCTTAGGGCACACTGTGATCTCTTACGACGAGGGATTAGAGCGCTCGCGCCATTTTGGAGATGACACGAACTGCATTTCACTAGAGGAATGGCTTTGCAGTATTTCGCAGATCAAATGTACTTCCTGGTCGAAAATTTCAGCCAGGGCTTTGCCATAAACCACATCACGCTCCCCGTCTACGTTTCCTCTTAGGGCACACAGTGATCTCTTACGACGAGGGAGTAGAGCGCTCGCGCCATTTTGGAGATGACACGAACTGTATTTCACTAGAGGAATGGCTTTGCAGTAGTTCGCAGATCAAATGTACTTCCTGGTCGAAAATTTCAGCCAGGGCTTTGCCATAAACCACATCACGCTCCCCGTCTACGTTTCCTCTTAGGGCACACTGTGATCTCTTACGACGAGGGATTAGAGCGCTCGCGCCATTTTGGAGATGACGCGAACTGCATTTCACTAGAGGAATGGCTTTGCAGTATTTCGCAGATCAAATGTACTTCCTGGTCGAAAATTTCATCCAGGGCTTTGCCATAAACAACATCACGCTCCCCGTCTACGTTTCCTCTTAGGGCACACAGTGATCTCTTACGACGAGGGAGTAGAGCGCTCGCGCCATTTTGGAGATGACACGAACTGCATTTCACTAGAGGAATGGCTTTGCAGTATTTCGCAGATCAAATGTACTTCCTGGTCGAAAATTTCAGCCAGGGCTTTGCCATAAACAACATCACGCTCCCCGTCTACGTTTCCTCTTAGGGCACACTGTGATCTCTTACGACGAGGGAGTAGAGCGCTCGCGCCATTTTGGAGATGACACGAACTGCATTTCACTAGAGGAATGGCTTTGCAGTAGTTCGCAGATCAAATGTACTTCCTGGTCGAAAATTTCAGCCAGGGCTTTGCCATAAACAACATCACGCTCCCCGTCTACGTTTCCTCTTAGGGCACACTGTGATCTCTTACGACGAGGGAGTAGAGCGCTCGCGCCATTTTGGAGATGACACGAACTGCATTTCACTAGAGGAATGGCTTTGCAGTAGTTCGCAGATCAAATGTACTTCCTGGTCGAAAATTTCATCCAGGGCTTTGCCATAAACAACATCACGCTCCCCGTCTACGTTTCCTCTTAGGGCACACAGTGATCTCTTACGACGAGGGAGTAGAGCGCTCGCGCCATTTTGGAGATGACACGAACTGCATTTCACTAGAGGAATGGCTTTGCAGTATTTCGCAGATCAAATGTACTTCCTGGTCGAAAATTTCAGCCAGGGCTTTGCCATAAACAACATCACGCTCCCCGTCTACGTTTCCTCTTAGGGCACACTGTGATCTCTTACGACGAGGGAGTAGAGCGCTCGCGCCATTTTGGAGATGACACGAACTGCATTTCACTAGAGGAATGGCTTTGCAGTAGTTCGCAGATCAAATGTACTTCCTGGTCGAAAATTTCAGCCAGGGCTTTGCCATAAACAACATCACGCTCCCCGTCTACGTTTCCTCTTAGGGCACACTGTGATCTCTTACGACGAGGGAGTAGAGCGCTCGCGCCATTTTGGAGATGACACGAACTGCATTTCACTAGAGGAATGGCTTTGCAGTAGTTCGCAGATCAAATGTACTTCCTGGTCGAAAATTTCATCCAGGGCTTTGCCATAAACAACATCACGCTCCCCGTCTACGTTTCCTCTTAGGGCACACAGTGATCTCTTACGACGAGGGAGTAGAGCGCTCGCGCCATTTTGGAGATGACACGAACTGCATTTCACTAGAGGAATGGCTTTGCAGTATTTCGCAGATCAAATGTACTTCCTGGTCGAAAATTTCAGCCAGGGCTTTGCCATAAACAACATCACGCTCCCCGTCTACGTTTCCTCTTAGGGCACACTGTGATCTCTTACGACGAGGGAGTAGAGCGCTCGCGCCATTTTGGAGATGACACGAACTGCATTTCACTAGAGGAATGGCTTTGCAGTAGTTCGCAGATCAAATGTACTTCCTGGTCGAAAATTTCAGCCAGGGCTTTGCCATAAACAACATCACGCTCCCCGTCTACGTTTCCTCTTAGGGCACACAGTGATCTCTTACGACGAGGGAGTAGAGCGCTCGCGCCATTTTGGAGATGACACGAACTGCATTTCACTAGAGGAATGGCTTTGCAGTATTTCGCAGATCAAATGTACTTCCTGGTCGAAAATTTCAGCCAGGGCTTTGCCATAAACAACATCACGCTCCCCGTCTACGTTTCCTCTTAGGGCACACAGTGATCTCTTACGACGAGGGAGTAGAGCGCTCGCGCCATTTTGGAGATGACACGAACTGCATTTCACTAGAGGAATGGCTTTGCAGTATTTCGCAGATCAAATGTACTTCCTGGTCGAAAATTTCATCCAGGGCTTTGCCATAAACAACATCACGCTCCCCGTCTACGTTTCCTCTTAGGGCACACTGTGATCTCTTACGACGAGGGAGTAGAGCGCTCGCGCCATTTTGGAGATGACACGAACTGCATTTCACTAGAGGAATGGCTTTGCAGTAGTTCGCAGATCAAATGTACTTCCTGGTCGAAAATTTCATCCAGGGCTTTGCCATAAACAACATCACGCTCCCCGTCTACGTTTCCTCTTAGGGCACACAGTGATCTCTTACGACGAGGGAGTAGAGCGCTCGCGCCATTTTGGAGATGACACGAACTGCATTTCACTAGAGGAATGGCTTTGCAGTATTTCGCAGATCAAATGTACTTCCTGGTCGAAAATTTCAGCCAGGGCTTTGCCATAAACAACATCACGCTCCCCGTCTACGTTTCCTCTTAGGGCACACTGTGATCTCTTACGACGAGGGATTAGAGCGCTCGCGCCATTTTGGAGATGACGCGAACTGCATTTCACTAGAGGAATGGCTTTGCAGTATTTCGCAGATCAAATGTACTTCCTGGTCGAAAATTTCAGCCAGGGCTTTGCCATAAACAACATCACGCTCCCCGTCTACGTTTCCTCTTAGGGCACACAGTGATCTCTTACGACGAGGGAGTAGAGCGCTCGCGCCGTTTTGGAGATGACACGAACTGCATTTCACTAGAGGAATGGCTTTGCAGTATTTCGCAGATCAAATGTACTTCCTGGTCGAAAATTTCAGCCAGGGCTTTGCCATAAACAACATCACGCTCCCCGTCTACGTTTCCTCTTAGGGCACACAGTGATCTCTTACGACGAGGGAGTAGAGCGCTCGCGCCATTTTGGAGATGACACGAACTGCTTTTCACTAGAGGAATGGATTTGCAGTATTTCGCAGATCAAATGTACTTCCTGGTCGAAAATTTCAGCCAGGGCTTTGCCATAAACCACATCACGCTCCCCGTCTACGTTTCCTCTTAGGGCACACTGTGATCTCTTACGACGAGGGATTAGAGCGCTCGCGCCATTTTCGAGATGACGCGAACTGCATTTCACTAGAGGAATGGCTTTGCAGTATTTCGCAGATCAAATGTACTTCCTGGTCGAAAACTTCAGCCAGGGCTTTGCCATAAACAACATCACGCTCCCCGTCTACGTTTCCTCTTAGGGCACACAGTGATCTCTTACGACGAGGGAGTAGAGCGCTCGCGCCATTTTCGAGATGACGCGAACTGCATTTCACTAGAGGAATGGCTTTGCAGTATTTCGCAGATCAAATGTACTTCCTGGTCGAAAACTTCAGCCAGGGCTTTGCCATAAACAACATCACGCTCCCCGTCTACGTTTCCTCTTAGGGCACACAGTGATCTCTTACGACGAGGGAGTAGAGCGCTCGCGCCATTTTGGAGATGACACGAACTGCATTTCACTAGAGGAATGGCTTTTCAGTATTTCGCAGATCAAATGTACTTCCTGGTCGAAAATTTCAGCCAGGGCTTTGCCATAAACAACATCACGCTCCCCGTCTACGTTTCCTCTTAGGGCACACAGTGATCTCTTACGACGAGGGAGTAGAGCGCTCGCGCCATTTTGGAGATGACACGAACTGCTTTTCACTAGAGGAATGGATTTGCAGTATTTCGCAGATCAAATGTACTTCCTGGTCGAAAATTTCAGCCAGGGCTTTGCCATAAACCACATCACGCTCCCCGTCTACGTTTCCTCTTAGGGCACACTGTGATCTCTTACGACGAGGGATTAGAGCGCTCGCGCCATTTTCGAGATGACGCGAACTGCATTTCACTAGAGGAATGGCTTTGCAGTATTTCGCAGATCAAATGTACTTCCTAGTCGAAAATGTCATCCAGGGCTTTGCGATAAACAACATCACGCTCCCCGTCTACGTTTCCTCTTAGGGCACACAGTGATCTCTTACGACGAGGGAGTAGAGCGCTCGCGCCATTTTGGAGATGACACGAACTGCATTTCACTAGAGGAATGGCTTTGCAGTATTTCGCAGATCAAATGTACTTCCTGGTCGAAAATTTCAGCCAGGGCTTTGCCATAAACAACATCACGCTCCCCGTCTACGTTTCCTCTTAGGGCACACAGTGATCTCTTACGACGAGGGAGTAGAGCGCTCGCGCCATTTTGGAGATGACACGAACTGCATTTCACTAGAGAAATGGCTTTGCAGTATTTCGCAGATCAAATGTACTTCCTAGTCGAAAATGTCATCCAGGGCTTTGCGATAAACAACATCACGCTCCCCGTCTACGTTTCCTCTTAGGGCACACTGTGATCTCTTACGACGAGGGAGTAGAGCGCTCGCGCCATTTTGGAGATGACACGAACTGCATTTCACTAGAGGAATGGCTTTGCAGTATTTCGCAGATCAAATGTACTTCCTGGTCGAAAATTTCAGCCAGGGCTTTGCCATAAACAACATCACGCTCCCCGTCTACGTTTCCTCTTAGGGCACACAGTGATCTCTTACGACGAGGGAGTAGAGCGCTCGCGCCATTTTGGAGATGACACGAACTGCATTTCACTAGAGGAATGGCTTTGCAGTATTTCGCAGATCAAATGTACTTCCTGGTCGAAAATTTCAGCCAGGGCTTTGCCATAAACAACATCACGCTCCCCGTCTACGTTTCCTCTTAGGGCACACTGTGGTCTCTTACGACGAGGGAGTAGAGCGCTCGCGCCATTTTGGAGATGACACGAACTGCATTTCACTAGAGGAATGGCTTTGCAGTATTTCGCAGATCAAATGTACTTCCTGGTCGAAAATTTCATCCAGGGCTTTGCCATAAACAACATCACGCTCCCCGTCTACGTTTCCTCTTAGGGCACACTGTGGTCTCTTACGACGAGGGAGTAGAGCGCTCGCGCCATTTTGGAGATGACGCGAACTGCATTTCACTAGAGGAATGGCTTTGCAGTATTTCGCAGATCAAATGTACTTCCTGGTCGAAAATTTCAGCCAGGGCTTTGCCATAAACAACATCACGCTCCCCGTCTACGTTTCCTCTTAGGGCACACAGTGATCTCTTACGACGAGGGAGTAGAGCGCTCGCGCCATTTTGGAGATGACACGAACTGCATTTCACTAGAGGAATGGCTTTGCAGTATTTCGCAGATCAAATGTACTTCCTGGTCGAAAATTTCATCCAGGGCTTTGCCATAAACAACATCACGCTCCCCGTCTACGTTTCCTCTTAGGGCACACTGTGGTCTCTTACGACGAGGGAGTAGAGCGCTCGCGCCATTTTGGAGATGACGCGAACTGCATTTCACTAGAGGAATGGCTTTGCAGTATTTCGCAGATCAAATGTACTTCCTGGTCGAAAATTTCAGCCAGGGCTTTGCCATAAACAACATCACGCTCCCCGTCTACGTTTCCTCTTAGGGCACACAGTGATCTCTTACGACGAGGGAGTAGAGCGCTCGCGCCATTTTGGAGATGACACGAACTGCATTTCACTAGAGGAATGGCTTTGCAGTATTTCGCAGATCAAATGTACTTCCTGGTCGAAAATTTCAGCCAGGGCTTTGCCATAAACAACATCACGCTCCCCGTCTACGTTTCCTCTTAGGGCACACAGTGATCTCTTACGACGAGGGATTAGAGCGCTCGCGCCATTTTGGAGATGACGCGAACTGCATTTCACTAGAGGAATGGCTTTGCAGTATTTCGCAGATCAAATGTACTTCCTGGTCGAAAATTTCATCCAGGGCTTTGCCATAAACAACATCACGCTCCCCGTCTACGTTTCCTCTTAGGGCACACTGTGGTCTCTTACGACGAGGGAGTAGAGCGCTCGCGCCATTTTGGAGATGACGCGAACTGCATTTCACTAGAGGAATGGCTTTGCAGTATTTCGCAGATCAAATGTACTTCCTGGTCGAAAATTTCAGCCAGGGCTTTGCCATAAACAACATCACGCTCCCCGTCTACGTTTCCTCTTAGGGCACACAGTGATCTCTTACGACGAGGGAGTAGAGCGCTCGCGCCATTTTGGAGATGACACGAACTGCATTTCACTAGAGGAATGGTTTTGCTGTATTTCGCAGATCAAATGTACTTCCTGGTCGAAAATTTCAGCCAGGGCTTTGCCATAAACAACATCACGCTCCCCGTCTACGTTTCCTCTTAGGGCACACAGTGATCTCTTACGACGAGGGAGTAGAGCGCTCGCGCCATTTTGGAGATGACACGAACTGCATTTCACTAGAGGAATGGCTTTGCAGTATTTCGCAGATCAAATGTACTTCCTGGTCGAAAATTTCATCCAGGGCTTTGCCATAAACAACATCACGCTCCCCGTCTACGTTTCCTCTTAGGGCACACTGTGGTCTCTTACGACGAGGGAGTAGAGCGCTCGCGCCATTTTGGAGATGACGCGAACTGCATTTCACTAGAGGAATGGCTTTGCAGTATTTCGCAGATCAAATGTACTTCCTGGTCGAAAATTTCAGCCAGGGCTTTGCCATAAACAACATCACGCTCCCCGTCTACGTTTCCTCTTAGGGCACACAGTGATCTCTTACGACGAGGGAGTAGAGCGCTCGCGCCATTTTGGAGATGACACGAACTGCATTTCACTAGAGGAATGGCTTTGCAGTATTTCGCAGATCAAATGTACTTCCTGGTCGAAAATTTCATCCAGGGCTTTGCCATAAACAACATCACGCTCCCCGTCTACGTTTCCTCTTAGGGCACACTGTGGTCTCTTACGACGAGGGAGTAGAGCGCTCGCGCCATTTTGGAGATGACGCGAACTGCATTTCACTAGAGGAATGGCTTTGCAGTATTTCGCAGATCAAATGTACTTCCTGGTCGAAAATTTCAGCCAGGGCTTTGCCATAAACAACATCACGCTCCCCGTCTACGTTTCCTCTTAGGGCACACAGTGATCTCTTACGACGAGGGAGTAGAGCGCTCGCGCCATTTTGGAGATGACACGAACTGCATTTCACTAGAGGAATGGCTTTGCAGTATTTCGCAGATCAAATGTACTTCCTGGTCGAAAATTTCAGCCAGGGCTTTGCCATAAACAACATCACGCTCCCCGTCTACGTTTCCTCTTAGGGCACACAGTGATCTCTTACGACGAGGGATTAGAGCGCTCGCGCCATTTTGGAGATGACGCGAACTGCATTTCACTAGAGGAATGGCTTTGCAGTATTTCGCAGATCAAATGTACTTCCTGGTCGAAAATTTCAGCCAGGGCTTTGCCATAAACAACATCACGCTCCCCGTCTACGTTTCCTCTTAGGGCACACAGTGATCTCTTACGACGAGGGAGTAGAGCGCTCGCGCCATTTTGGAGATGACACGAACTGCATTTCACTAGAGGAATGGCTTTGCAGTATTTCGCAGATCAAATGTACTTCCTGGTCGAAAATTTCAGCCAGGGCTTTGCCATAAACAACATCACGCTCCCCGTCTACGTTTCCTCTTAGGGCACACTGTGATCTCTTACGACGAGGGATTAGAGCGCTCGCGCCATTTTCGAGATGACGCGAACTGCATTTCACTAGAGGAATGGATTTGCAGTATTTCGCAGATCAAATGTACTTCCTGGTCGAAAATTTCAGCCAGGGCTTTGCCATAAACCACATCACGCTCCCCGTCTACGTTTCCTCTTAGGGCACACTGTGATCTCTTACGACGAGGGATTAGAGCGCTCGCGCCATTTTCGAGATGACGCGAACTGCATTTTACTAGAGGAATGGCTTTGCAGTATTTCGCAGATCAAATGTACTTCCTGGTCGAAAACTTCAGCCAGGGCTTTGCCATAAACAACATCACGCTCCCCGTCTACGTTTCCTCTTAGGGCACACTGTGATCTCTTACGACGAAAGAGTAGAGCGCTCGCGCTATTTTGGAGTTGACACGAACTGCATTTCACTAGAGAAATGGCTTTGCAGTATTTCGCAGATCAAATGTACTTCCTGGTCGAAAACTTCAGCCAGGGCTTTGCCATAAACAACATCACGCTCCCCGTCTACGTTTCCTCTTAGGGCACACTGTGATCTCTTACGACGAGGGAGTAGAGCGCTCGCGCTATTTTGGAGTTGACACGAACTGCATTTCACTAGAGAAATGGCTTTGCAGTATTTCGCAGATCAAATGTACTTCCTGGTCGAAAACTTCAGCCAGGGCTTTGCCATAAACAACATCACGCTCCCCGTCTACGTTTCCTCTTAGGGCACACTGTGATCTCTTACGACGAGGGAGTAGAGCGCTCGCGCTATTTTGGAGTTGACACGAACTGCATTTCACTAGAGAAATGGCTTTGCAGTATTTCGCAGATCAAATGTACTTCCTAGTCGAAAATGTCATCCAGGGCTTTGCGATAAACAACATCACGCTCCCCGTCTACGTTTCCTCTTAGGCCACACTGTGATCTCTTACGACGAGGGAGTAGAGCGCTCGCGCCATTTTGGAGATGACACGAACTGCATTTCACTAGAGGAATGGCTTTGCAGTATTTCGCAGATCAAATGTACTTCCTGGTCGAAAATTTCAGCCAGGACTTTCCCATAAACAACATCAAGCTCCCCGTCTGCGTTTCCTCTTAGGGCACACTGTGATCTCTTACGACGAAAGAGTAGAGCGCTCGCGCCATTTTCGAGATGACACGAACTGCATTTCACTAGAGGAATGGCTTTGCAGTATTTCGCAGATCAAATGTACTTCCTGGTCGAAAACTTCAGCCAGGGCTTTGCCATAAACAACATCACGCTCCCCGTCTACGTTTCCTCTTAGGGCACACTGTGGTCTCTTACGACGAGGGAGTAGAGCGCTCGCGCCATTTTGGAGTTGACACGAACTGCATTTCACTAGAGAAATGGCTTTGCAGTATTTCGCAGATCAAATGTACTTCCTGGACGAAAATTTCGGCCAGGGCTTTGCCATAAACCACATCACGCTCCCCGTCTACGTTTCCTCTTAGGGCACACTGTGATCTCTTACGACGAGGCAGTAGAGCGCTCGTGCCATTTTGGAGATGACACGAACTGCATTTCACTAGAGGAATGGCTTTGCAGTATTTCGCAGATCAAACGTACTTCCTGGTCGAAAATTTCAGCCAGGACTTTGCCATAAACAACATCACGCTCCCCGTCTACGTTTCCTCTTAGGGCACACTGTGATCCCTTGCGACGAGGGAGTAGAGCGCTCGCGCCATTTTGGAGATGACACGAACTGCTTTTCACTAGAGGAATGGCTTTGCAGTATTTCGCAGATCAAATGTACTTCCTGGTCGAAAATTTCAGCCAGGACTTTGCCATAAACCACATCACGCTCCCCGTCTACGTTTCCTCTTAGGGCACACTGTGATCCCTTGCGACGAGGGAGTAGAGCGCTCGCGCCATTTTGGAGATGACACGAACTGCATTTCACTAGAGGAATGGCTTTGCAGTATTTCGCAGATCAAATGTACTTCCTGGTCGAAAATTTCAGCCAGGGCTTTGCCATAAACAACATCACGCTCCCCGTCTACGTTTCCTCTTAGGGCACACTGTGATCTCTTACGACGAGGGATTAGAGCGCTCGCGCCATTTTGGAGATGACACGAACTGCTTTTCACTAGAGGAATGGCTTTGCAGTATTTCGCAGATCAAATGTACTTCCTGGTCGAAAATTTCAGCCAGGGCTTTGCCATAAACATCACGCTCACCGTCTACGTTTCCTCTTAGGGCACACTGTGATCCCTTGCGACGAGGGAGTAGAGCGCTCGCGCCATTTTGGAGATGACACGAACTGCATTTCACTAGAGGAATGGCTTTGCAGTATTTCGCAGATCAAATGTACTTCCTGGTCGAAAATTTCAGCCAGGGCTTTGCCATAAACAACATCACGCTCCCCGTCTACGTTTCCTCTTAGAGCACACAGTGATCTCTTACGACGAGGGATTAGAGCGCTCGCGCCATTTTGGAGATGACACGAACTGCTTTTCACTAGAGGAATGGCTTTGCAGTATTTCGCAGATCAAATGTACTTCCTGGTCGAAAATTTCAGCCAGGGCTTTGCCATAAACAACATCACGCTCCCCGTCTACGTTTCCTCTTAGAGCACACTGTGATCTCTTACGACGAGGGATTAGAGCGCTCGCGCCATTTTGGAGATGACACGAACTGCTTTTCACTAGAGGAATGGCTTTGCAGTATTTCGCAGATCAAATGTACTTCCTGGTCGAAAATTTCAGCCAGGGCTTTGCCATAAACAACATCACGCTCCCCGTCTACGTTTCCTCTTAGAGCACACTGTGATCTCTTACGACGAGGGATTAGAGCGCTCGCGCCATTTTGGAGATGACACGAACTGCTTTTCACTAGAGGAATGGCTTTGCAGTATTTCGCAGATCAAATGTACTTCCTGGTCGAAAATTTCAGCCAGGGCTTTGCCATAAACAACATCACGCTCCCCGTCTACGTTTCCTCTTAGAGCACACAGTGATCTCTTACGACGAGGGATTAGAGCGCTCGCGCCATTTTGGAGATGACACGAACTGCTTTTCACTAGAGGAATGGCTTTGCAGTATTTCGCAGATCAAATGTACTTCCTGGTCGAAAATTTCAGCCAGGGCTTTGCCATAAACAACATCACGCTCCCCGTCTACGTTTCCTCTTAGAGCACACAGTGATCTCTTACGACGAGGGATTAGAGCGCTCGCGCCATTTTGGAGATGACACGAACTGCTTTTCACTAGAGGAATGGCTTTGCAGTATTTCGCAGATCAAATGTACTTCCTGGTCGAAAATTTCAGCCAGGGCTTTGCCATAAACAACATCACGCTCCCCGTCTACGTTTCCTCTTAGAGCACACTGTGATCTCTTACGACGAGGGATTAGAGCGCTCGCGCCATTTTGGAGATGACACGAACTGCATTTCACTAGAGGAATGGCTTTGCAGTATTTCGCAGATCAAATGTACTTCCTGGTCGAAAATTTCAGCCAGGGCTTTGCCATAAACAACATCACGCTCCCCGTCTACGTTTCCTCTTAGAGCACACTGTGATCTCTTACGACGAGGGATTAGAGCGCTCGCGCCATTTTGGAGATGACACGAACTGCTTTTCACTAGAGGAATGGCTTTGCAGTATTTCGCAGATCAAATGTACTTCCTGGTCGAAAATTTCAGCCAGGACTTTGCCATAAACCACATCACGCTCACCGTCTACGTTTCCTCTTAGGGCACACTGTGATCCCTTGCGACGAGGGAGTAGAGCGCTCGCGCCATTTTGGAGATGACACGAACTGCTTTTCACTAGAGGAATGGCTTTGCAGTATTTCGCAGATCAAATGTACTTCCTGGTCGAAAATTTCAGCCAGGGCTTTGCCATAAACATCACGCTCACCGTCTACGTTTCCTCTTAGGGCACACTGTGATCCCTTGCGACGAGGGAGTAGAGCGCTCGCGCCATTTTGGAGATGACACGAACTGCATTTCACTAGAGGAATGGCTTTGCAGTATTTCGCAGATCAAATGTACTTCCTGGTCGAAAATTTCAGCCAGGGCTTTGCCATAAACAACATCACGCTCCCCGTCTACGTTTCCTCTTAGGGCACACTGTGATCTCTTACGACGAGGGATTAGAGCGCTCGCGCCATTTTGGAGATGACACGAACTGCTTTTCACTAGAGGAATGGCTTTGCAGTATTTCGCAGATCAAATGTACTTCCTGGTCGAAAATTTCAGCCAGGACTTTGCCATAAACAACATCACGCTCCCCGTCTACGTTTCCTCTTAGGGCACACTGTGATCCCTTGCGACGAGGGAGTAGAGCGCTCGCGCCATTTTGGAGATGACACGAACTGCTTTTCACTAGAGGAATGGCTTTGCAGTATTTCGCAGATCAAATGTACTTCCTGGTCGAAAATTTCAGCCAGGACTTTGCCATAAACCACATCACGCTCCCCGTCTACGTTTCCTCTTAGGGCACACTGTGATCTCTTACGACGAGGGATTAGAGCGCTCGCGCCATTTTCGAGATGACACGAACTGCTTTTCACTAGAGGAATGGCTTTGCAGTAGTTCGCAGATCAAATGTACTTCCTGGTTGAAAATTTCATCCAGGGCTTTGCCATAAACAACATCACGCTCCCCGTCTACGTTTCCTCTTAGGGCACACTGTGATCCCTTGCGACGAGGGAGTAGAGCGCTCGCGCCATTTTGGAGATGACACGAACTGCATTTCACTAGAGGAATGGCTTTGCAGTATTTCGCAGATCAAATGTACTTCCTGGTCGAAAATTTCAGCCAGGACTTTGCCATAAACAACATCACGCTCCCCGTCTACGTTTCCTCTTAGGGCACACTGTGATCCCTTGCGACGAGGGAGTAGAGCGCTCGCGCCATTTTGGAGATGACACGAACTGCTTTTCACTAGAGGAATGGCTTTGCAGTATTTCGCAGATCAAATGTACTTCCTGGTCGAAAATTTCAGCCAGGACTTTGCCATAAACCACATCACGCTCCCCGTCTACGTTTCCTCTTAGGGCACACTGTGATCTCTTACGACGAGGGATTAGAGCGCTCGCGCCATTTTCGAGATGACGCGAACTGCATTTCACTAGAGGAATGGCTTTGCAGTATTTCGCAGATCAAATGTACTTCCTAGTCGAAAATGTCATCCAGGGCTTTGCGATAAACAACATCACGCTCCCCGTCTACGTTTCCTCTTAGGCCACACTGTGATCTCTTACGAGGAGGGAGTAGAGCGCTCGCGCCATTTTGGAGATGACACGAACTGCTTTTCACTAGAGGAATGGCTTTGCAGTATTTCGCAGATCAAATGTACTTCCTGGTCGAAAATTTCAGCCAGGACTTTGCCATAAACCACATCACGCTCCCCGTCTACGTTTCCTCTTAGGGCACACTGTGATCTCTTACGACGAGGGAGTAGAGCGCTCGCGCCATTTTGGAGTTGACACGAACTGCATTTCACTAGAGAAATGGCTTTGCAGTATTTCGCAGATCAAATGTACTTCCTAGTCGAAAATGTCATCCAGGGCTTTGCGATAAACAACATCACGCTCCCCGTCTACGTTTCCTCTTAGGCCACACTGTGATCTCTTACGACGAGGGAGTAGAGCGCTCGCGCCATTTTGGAGATGACACGAACTGCATTTCACTAGAGGAATGGCTTTGCAGTATTTCGCAGATCAAATGTACTTCCTGGTCGAAAATTTCAGCCAGGACTTTCCCATAAACAACATCAAGCTCCCCGTCTGCGTTTCCTCTTAGGGCACACTGTGATCTCTTACGACGAAAGAGTAGAGCGCTCGCGCCATTTTCGAGATGACACGAACTGCATTTCACTAGAGGAATGGCTTTGCAGTATTTCGCAGATCAAATGTACTTCCTGGTCGAAAACTTCAGCCAGGGCTTTGCCATAAACAACATCACGCTCCCCGTCTACGTTTCCTCTTAGGGCACACTGTGATCTCTTACGACGAGGGAGTAGAGCGCTCGCGCCATTTTGGAGATGACACGAACTGCATTTCACTAGAGAAATGGCTTTGCAGTATTTCGCAGATCAAATGTACTTCCTGGTCGAAAATTTCAGCCAGCACTTTCCCATAAACAACATCACGCTCCCCGTCTACGTTTCCTCTTAGGGGACACTGTGATCTCTTACGACGAGGGAGTAGAGCGCTCGCGCCATTTTGGAGATGACACGAACTGCATTTCACTAGGGGAATGGCTTTGCAGTATTTCGCAGATCAAATGTACTTCCTGGTCGAAAATTTCATTCAGGGCTTTGCCATAAACAACATCACGCTCCCCGTCTACATTTCCTCTTAGGGCACACTGTGATCTCTTACGAGGAGGGAGTAGAGCGCTCGCGCCATTTTGGAGATGACACGAACTGCATTTCCCTAGAGGAATAGCTTTGCAGTATTTCGCAGATCAAATGTACTTCCTGGTCGAAAATTTCAGCCAGGGCTTTTCCATAAACAACATCACGCTCCCCGTCTACGTTTCCTTTTAGGGCACACTGTGATCTCTTACGAGGAGGGAGTAGAGCGCTCGCGCCATTTTGGAGATGACACGAACTGCATTTCCCTAGAGGAATAGCTTTGCAGTATTTCGCAGATCAAATGTACTTCCTGGTCGAAAATTTCAGCCAGGGCTTTGCCATAAACAACATCACGCTCCCCGTCTACGTTTCCTCTTAGGGGACACTGTGATCTCTTACGATGAGGGAGTAGAGCGTTCGCGCCATTTTGGAGATGACACGAACTGCATTTCCCTAGGGGAATGGCTTTGCAGTATTTCGCAGATCAAATGTTCTTTCTGGTCGAAAATTTCATTCAGGGCTTTGCCATAAACAACATCACGCTCCCCGTCTACATTTCCTCTTAGGGCACGCTGTGATCTCTTACGACGAGGGAGTAGAGCGCTCGCGCCATTTTGGAGATGACACGAACTGCATTTCACTAGGGGAATGGCTTTGCAGTATTTCGCAGATCAAATGTACTTCCTGGTCGAAAATTTCAGCCAGGGCTTTTCCATAAACAACACCACGCTCCCCGTCTACGTTTCCTTTTAGGGCACACTGTGATCTCTTACGACGAGGGAGTAGAGCGCTCGCGCCATTTTGGAGATGACACGAACTGCATTTCACTAGAGAAATGGCTTTGCAGTATTTCGCAGATCAAATGTACTTCCTGGTCGAAAATTTCAGCCAGGGCTTTGCCATAAACAACATCACGCTCCCCGTCTACGTTTCCTCTTAGGGCACACTGTGATCTCTTACGACGAGGGAGTAGAGCGCTCGCGCCATTTTGGAGATGACACGAACTGCATTTCACTAGAGAAATGGCTTTGCAGTATTTCGCAGATCAAATGTACTTCCTGGTCGAAAATTTCAGCCAGGGCTTTGCCATAAACAACATCACGCTCCCCGTCTACGTTTCCTCTTAGGGGACACTGTGATCTCTTACGACGAGGGAGTAGAGCGCTCGCGTCATTTTGGAGATGACACGAACTGCATTTCACTAGGGGAATAGCTTTGCAGTATTTCGCAGATCAAATGTACTTCCTGGTCGAAAATTTCAGCCAGCACTTTCCCATAAACAACATCACGCTCCCCGTCTACGTTTCCTCTTAGGGCACACTGTGATCTCTTACGACGAGGGAGTAGAGCGCTCGCGCCATTTTGGAGATGACACGAACTGCATTTCACTAGAGAAATGGCTTTGCAGTATTTCGCAGATCAAATGTACTTCCTGGTCGAAAATTTCAGCCAGGGCTTTGCCATAAACAACATCACGCTCCCCGTCTACGTTTCCTCTTAGGGGACACTGTGATCTCTTACGACGAGGGAGTAGAGCGCTCGCGTCATTTTGGAGATGACACGAACTGCATTTCACTAGGGGAATAGCTTTGCAGTATTTCGCAGATCAAATGTACTTCCTGGTCGAAAATTTCATTCAGGGCTTTGCCATAAACAACATCACGCTCCCCGTCTACATTTCCTCTTAGGGCACACTGTGATCTCTTACGAGGAGGGAGTAGAGCGCTCGCGCCATTTTGGAGATGACACGAACTGCATTTCCCTAGAGGAATAGCTTTGCAGTATTTCGCAGATCAAATGTACTTCCTGGTCGAAAATTTCAGCCAGCACTTTCCCATAAACAACATCACGCTCCCCGTCTACGTTTCCTCTTAGGGGACACTGTGATCTCTTACGACGAGGGAGTAGAGCGCTCGCGCCATTTTGGAGATGACACGAACTGCATTTCACTAGGGGAATGGCTTTGCAGTATTTCGCAGATCAAATGTACTTCCTGGTCGAAAATTTCAGCCAGGGCTTTTCCATAAACAACATCACGCTCCCCGTCTACGTTTCCTTTTAGGGCACACTGTGATCTCTTACGAGGAGGGAGTAGAGCGCTCGCGCCATTTTGGAGATGACACGAACTGCATTTCCCTAGAGGAATAGCTTTGCAGTATTTCGCAGATCAAATGTACTTCCTGGTCGAAAATTTCAGCCAGGGCTTTGCCATAAACAACATCACGCTCCCCGTCTACGTTTCCTCTTAGGGGACACTGTGATCTCTTACGATGAGGGAGTAGAGCGTTCGCGCCATTTTGGAGATGACACGAACTGCATTTCCCTAGGGGAATGGCTTTGCAGTATTTCGCAGATCAAATGTTCTTTCTGGTCGAAAATTTCATTCAGGGCTTTGCCATAAACAACATCACGCTCCCCGTCTACATTTCCTCTTAGGGCACGCTGTGATCTCTTACGACGAGGGAGTAGAGCGCTCGCGCCATTTTGGAGATGACACGAACTGCATTTCACTAGGGGAATGGCTTTGCAGTATTTCGCAGATCAAATGTACTTCCTGGTCGAAAATTTCAGCCAGGGCTTTTCCATAAACAACACCACGCTCCCCGTCTACGTTTCCTTTTAGGGCACACTGTGATCTCTTACGAGGAGGGAGTAGAGCGCTCGCGCCATTTTGGAGATGACACGAACTGCATTTCACTAGAGGAATAGCTTTCTAGTATTTCGCAGATCAAATGTACTTCCTGGTCGAAAATTTCATCCAGGGCTTTGTCATAAACAACATCACGCTCCCCGTCTACGTTTCCTTTTAGGGCACACTGTGATCTCTTACGACGAGGGAGTAGAGCGCTCGCGCCATTTTGGAGATGACACGAACTGCATTCCACTAGAGGAATAGCTTTGCAGTATTTCACAGATCAAATGTACTTCCTGGTCGAAAATTTCAGCCAGGCTTTGCCATAAACAACATCACGCTCCCCGTCTACGTTTCCTTTTAGGGCACACTGTGATCTCTTACGAGGAGGGAGTAGAGCGCTCGCGCCATTTTGGAGATGACACGAACTGCATTCCACTAGAGGAATAGCTTTGCAGTATTTCACAGATCAAATGTACTTCCTGGTCGAAAATTTCAGCCAGGGCTTTTCCATAAACAACACCACGCTCCCCGTCTACGTTTCCTTTTAGGGCACACTGTGATCTCTTACGAGGAGGGAGTAGAGCGCTCGCGCCATTTTGGAGATGACACGAACTGCATTTCACTAGAGGAATAGCTTTCTAGTATTTCGCAGATCAAATGTACTTCCTGGTCGAAAATTTCAGCCAGGGCTTTGCCATAAACAACATCACGCTCCCCGTCTACGTTTCCTCTTAGGGGACACTGTGATCTCTTACGACGAGGGAGTAGAGCGCTCGCGCCATTTTGGAGATGACACGAACTGCATTCCACTAGAGGAATAGCTTTGCAGTATTTCACAGATCAAATGTACTTCCTGGTCGAAAATTTCAGCCAGGGCTTTTCCATAAACAACACCACGCTCCCCGTCTACGTTTCCTTTTAGGGCACACTGTGATCTCTTACGAGGAGGGAGTAGAGCGCTCGCGCCATTTTGGAGATGACACGAACTGCATTTCACTAGAGGAATAGCTTTCTAGTATTTCGCAGATCAAATGTACTTCCTGGTCGAAAATTTCAGCCAGGGCTTTGCCATAAACAACATCACGCTCCCCGTCTACGTTTCCTCTTAGGGGACACTGTGATCTCTTACGACGAGGGAGTAGAGCGCTCGCGCCATTTTGGAGATGACACGAACTGCATTCCACTAGAGGAATAGCTTTGCAGTATTTCACAGATCAAATGTACTTCCTGGTCGAAAATTTCATCCAGGGCTTTGTCATAAACAACATCACGCTCCCCGTCTACGTTTCCTTTTAGGGCACACTGTGATCTCTTACGACGAGGGAGTAGAGCGCTCGCGCCATTTTGGAGATGACACGAACTGCATTCCACTAGAGGAATAGCTTTGCAGTATTTCACAGATCAAATGTACTTCCTGGTCGAAAATTTCAGCCAGGGCTTTTCCATAAACAACACCACGCTCCCCGTCTACGTTTCCTTTTAGGGCACACTGTGATCTCTTACGAGGAGGGAGTAGAGCGCTCGCGCCATTTTGGAGATGACACGAACTGCATTTCACTAGAGGAATAGCTTTCTAGTATTTCGCAGATCAAATGTACTTCCTGGTCGAAAATTTCAGCCAGGGCTTTGCCATAAACAACATCACGCTCCCCGTCTACGTTTCCTCTTAGGGGACACTGTGATCTCTTACGACGAGGGAGTAGAGCGCTCGCGCCATTTTGGAGATGACACGAACTGCATTCCACTAGAGGAATAGCTTTGCAGTATTTCACAGATCAAATGTACTTCCTGGTCGAAAATTTCATCCAGGGCTTTGTCATAAACAACATCACGCTCCCCGTCTACGTTTCCTTTTAGGGCACACTGTGATCTCTTACGACGAGGGAGTAGAGCGCTCACGCCATTTTGGAGATGACACGAACTGCATTTCACTAGAGGAATGGCTTTGCAGTACTTCTGAGATCAAATGTACTCCCTGGTCGAAAGTTTCAGCAGGGGTTTCGTCATAAACAGCATCACGCTGCCCGTCTACGTTCGTGTTTAGGGCACACTCTTTGTCACTTTTGCCTAATTATCATCACTTCCGTGTTTTACTTTGTCCTCATAACAATACACAATGATCAAAAACTTTGTGAGAAATGGCTCTTAACCCTGTAAAATAATATTCGAGCCAATAAGAAAAGAGTAACGCGTGGAAGACTAATTATTTAGTTATTCTGGTTAAAGTTTAAATGACTCTTGCTAATATTATAAAAAGCTATGGACGTGTCATAAGGGACATGACACCAACTTAATGCGGGTAAAAATAAATAAAAATCTTATACATTTCTGAGGGATACAAAAGTAATCGCACCTAAAGGCGAGAGTGCATGCAGCCCAGCACACACTATCTTGTGCAAACATACAGTCTCGCGTTAATCTTTTATTTATTTATTTATTTCGGGTTACCTCGCAGCGCATGAAGGCATTATTGTAGGGGGGGGGGAGGGTACAAGGTCAAACAATCGTACAAGGGTACAAGATCAAACAAATTAGGTAGGTATTCATAATCGAAGTGAATGGGCCTCCAAACCCGTCTTGCATAAACAATACGCACCAGTCGGCGCGACACTTTTTCTAAAATACATGATTGTGTAGTTCCAGTGGCGTTCCATGCGAGTGAGCAAAACTCTAGTTTGGACAAAACCAGGGCGCGAAATAGAATTATGCTAGCGGAACTACAGCAATTCCCGTCAATCGGGAATAACGCCCCCTTGCACCTGATTCTAAGATTGTGAATAGGGATGTCGCGAACCACCCCAAGTTCGATTTCGAAAGGTTTCGATATTGGCGAAGCGAACTGAGGTTCGATTTCGAAAAATATCGATATTTTCGTACCGCCCGAGGTTCGAAATCGAAAAATTCGCAACTTTCGATCACAGTGGAGTTTCGAAATCGAAAAGTTTGAAGCTTTCACGGTTCCTAAAATTTCGAATTCAAATATTTCGAATATTTTTTTACTTCAGGTTCGATAAATTCGAAGATTTCGAAATTCTTTGGAAACAAAATTCGACAACTTCGAACGCATCGACTTTTTATAGACATGAAGTTCGAACAATTCGAAGATTTCGAATTTCTTTCTGCATGAAGTTCGAAAAGTTCGAAGGTTTCGATTCTCTTTTAACGCTAAATTCGAGAAAAAAAAATCTTTGAAGATTTTGAATTTCTTTCTAGTCCAAGTTTTCGAAGTTCGAAATCCGGTTTTCAAGTTCCTCCACAGTTTGTTTCAAATAACGTTTTCACGACTCACTGGTTTTCACAAAATGAAGTTTAGAAAAGTTAGGGTGTGATATCTAGATTCTGCGAAGTTGGTCAGGCAATTAAATGACACGAAGAGTGTCCCGGATGTGCTGGAATATTCGCCAGTGCAGAGTGACGTGTGACCATGGATCAGTAATTGTGACCGCCAGCTCGGGAGGGGGGGGGGGGGGGGTCTTTAACCTGCATCACGCAGTAGTGATCAGACGAACACACTGTTTTACGAGACTCATCTAGTTCGAAACGGCCAGGGACGAGCAGGAGGTTGAGGCTCAGAAAAACCTTGAAGCGATCTGGCAAACTACCTCGCCACCCCTTGCACGCTGATAGTAATCCGATCGAACGCCGCCCGAGTGACGCTGGCATATAGTAGGTTAAGTTTGTAATTGTCCTGGAGGTTTATTTTCTGGGACGGAGGAATGGCCTCGCAAAAAGCCGACACAACTCGACGTCGAGGAGCGTTCTACCATACAAGTGGCGTCGGAAGAGGAAAAAGGGGTGTAAGAGGGTAGCGGGGGGGGGGGGGGGGGGCTTCAGTTTTCTGCCCCCTTCCAGATATTTCGGACTGTTAAAGAAAACAATACGGGGAAAGAGGGCATGGTCGAGCTTATTTTAATCTGAAATTATTTATGCATATGTATAGCTACTGTCGCTCTTCACTGCATAAAAGATTGCATAGATGGTCATTGTTAGAAACTCGTTGTCAGAAGGCACTACTCGTCACATGCTTAGTGGTTCGGAAGTTCAAAGTTACGTTTTTTTCGGCCTAAATACCTGTGCCAATAGTGAAAAAAAAAGAGAATAAATTCGGGGATAAAAAGCTGGAGAAAATAAAAACTACAAAGAATTCGCTGGAAGTGTTGTATTCTTGCGCATTCAGGGGTTCAGAACTTCGAAACAAGTTTCTTTTACCGAAATGTGTACAGGCTAAAAGAAACACGTCCCAGGATCGTGAAGCGAAAAAAAAAGTTTTCTTTTAATGACGTGCTGAACTTGGACACTATTAAAAATCTTCTCCCATGAGTCAATTTATTCCTTAACGTGAAAAAAAATAAATACATTATTTTGTATTCTGCAGATGGCAATGATACGCACTGTCTGTGATGTTAATTTAAATGCGATACCTCAAACAACTTAGATGAAAATAAAAATCAAGTTTAGGGCATAATTGCATGTACATACATGTTTGGACATTTCTTCGAAACTCACGTTGAATAACAATAATCACATCTTAAGACGACAGTTACCTAGGCTATACATGGATCATCCTCAAAAAAGGATAACATCTCTACCACAAATAGCTTCGGCTACAGCGCGCTTCAAATCTGGCACAAACGATAATCATCAAAAACCCGTCGTCCTTCCTCGCCCTTTCAGAAATTTATTTCTTTAAAACTAAGCATGCCAGAACATTGAAACAAACGCCATTGTCTTTCGTAAGGAACGCAGCACCGCGTGTAAAAGTTCGAGAAAAAAAAACTACGAATGTACCTCACTACTTGAATTCAAATGAAACCGTCCGCTGGTCTTTCGAAGTTCGACGAGCGTCGAACTTTTACCCTCAAAGTTCGAAGTTCGTCAAAATTCTGATTTTTCAGGATTCAAAAGTTCGAAACGTTTCGAATTTTCTTGATAAATAAGTTCGAAAGTTCGAAATTCATCAAATTTTTTGGTCACTCAAGTTCGGAATTTCGACAAGCATCGACTTTGCAGCGCAATAAGTTCGAAAGTTCGAAAAAGATCGAATATCTTAGCGTAATAAGTTCGACGGTTCGAAAAGCGTCGAACTTCTTAGCTCAACAAGTTCGAAAATTCGTCTTCTGTCAAATTTTACGATGTATAAAATTAGAAAAATCGAAATCTTTCGAACCTTTCGAACCGCATGATTCGATCATCGAAACTTCGATTCGAAAAAAGTTCGCGGCATCCCTAATTGTGAATGACCCATTCACAATCTTAGAAACGTGCTCAGTAAACGAGAGCCGGCAATGAAACAGCACTGCCAGGTCACGAATAGTATTTGACCTCGTTATTGCTGAACCTAACATGGTATACAGGTATTCAATTCAGCATCTCTGGCTGGTAGGGGAAACAACATTGACCTTATGGGGGTTAAGTGTCAAATGATTTTTCAAGTACCAATATAGAACTTCCTGAACATCGCCTTGCGTCATCTAGCAGTCAGTAGTTTCATGAACTTCTCGACAAATTTTTACATCTCCAATTTGCAGCACAAAAATGTTGAATAACAGTGGTCCAAGATAAGACACCCCATGCACTCCAGTTTTTAAAACGTACAAGGTAGAAAAACACCCATCATAAAGCACTGTTTTGGTCCTCCACCAAGACAACTTGACTACCAATTGCAAAACAGGCTAGTCACGCCCAGTGCTGACAGTTTGGCAAGTAACAACGTATGATCTGCAAGATCAAAAGCTTTAGTGCAATCGTAATGAATAACGTCAACTTAAAGCAAGTAGGCAGGTGAGCTGGTTAAGGATAGACACGGCCACCCTGGAACGGGGGACAAAAAGGACGTTCAGACACGAAACTCCGGACGCAGCTAAAGAATTATTTTCCAGGCCAGATGCTTAAATAGGCCCACAAACCCTTAAGCAGGATCCAAACCAACGCCTTTTGGTGCGCGCACAGTTCGTGCGTTTCTCGGAAATTGCGTATTTTGTGACGCCGCGGTAATTCCTTCCACCTTCCGGGGGGGCATTAGAAAAATTTCAACATTTTTTTTAACGCGCACGAGAATGCGCTGTGACGTAGTAGGGCGCTCCTCAACGAGGTAGATGGGCTTAGAGCGATAAACCCGGGTTCCGGTCTGCACGCGAAAGTGGCCCCCATAAGGCGGCTGCCATGGTACGCAAAGTTGACTACTCGTCACATGACCAAACCAAATACGTGACGTCACAGGAAAGATGGCAGCGCCCATGCAGCGGCTGTCCCCAGCTGGTTCGGAGCTTGTCCGGATTCTTTGTTGGTTGTCGTTCGTCTCGGCGAGTTGATTTCAGACGCGGAAGCCGTCATATGAGGCCGGTCGAAAGCGACTTGACAATTCAGCGTGGTGTCTGACGTAGGTATAACGTGAAAACACGGAGGAACGGTGTGCATTTCGCTGGTGACCGAGGGCGATATTGCCGCGGAAGAGACAATCTGCCCTACGTTGCTCGGACCTCGAATTGATTCGGATACCGCAAGGATAAAATTTAAGGCGACGTTTCTGTGCTCTGGTTGACCATCGGAATCTTCGAGATCTGCGGTGAAGCGTGTGCGACATATTTCGACACACAGTTTAGCGACGGAAATCGCGTGAGTCATGCTTGGCAGTGGGCAGTCGTGGTGCCGCTTCGTTCAAATGACCAAAGGCTCACTTTGGTTGTGCGGCGCACCGGAGCCTTGAAGCTGGTAGTTGCCGTGCCGTGCTAAATGATGCTGTGCTGCTTCCCAAATTGTTCCGTCGTAGACGTGCACTTTCACGGAGCACAGGTGTGCGGCGTACCGAAGACCTGCTTTCAAGCGGGTAGTTCCTGTGCCATGCTTTAGGTGATTCTGTGCTGCTTCCCAAATTGTTCCGGCGTAAACGTGCACTTACACGGAGCACAAGTGTTGCAGTTGATATTGATTCCGCTGCTCTGTCGCACGCTTCGTCGACACAAAAGTTTCATCAACACTCGTTACGCGAATTGCAAACCGTATGAAGATTTCATTGCGCTTGTTACCTACCCAATCCGCCCGTTCACGCCGCTTACGACAACAGTCTGCAGTGGCTCATTACCAGAAAAGTGGTCCCAGATCTATTTCAGTTCAGTTCGCCCACGACAGTCGGCAAAACCCGAGGGAATGTATTTATTCGGACAAAATGCCACTAAAGCAATGCAGCTTCTTTAGTGGTCAGGGAAGTCTCTCTTCTGTCAGTTTTGTTATATTGTCACGGGTGCTTGCTCCAGTCCTATCTTATATCAATATTTACTATTCTGGAAAGTTCCAGGCCATGCTCACCTGTCATCGTATGTTCTGTTAGAGGTGCTGGGTACTTTACTCATAGCCCTTCACTCTGTGTGCACGTTGGCAGCTCCTCAGCCGAGTTGCCCGATAACGGGACACGGGTGGCGGACTATCCCGCGTCTTAAACCCTTGGCGAGCCGTGAAGCAATAATTATCCCTAGCCCAGCAGAAAGACCGCAAGACGAGTAAGTACCACAAGGACGAACCTCGAAAATACACCACAAAGAACCTGAAATCCGAGTTGGTCGCTGCTACCAGCATGAACCACCGGAATTCGGTCTTTTGCCAGAAACATCCGAAGCTGACTATAGCCAACAATGACAAACCTGTAGCAGTGAACCGCGTCCACTCCCACCATTCTTTGTATGCCCGTCGCACCTCACACGCCTACGCCCTTTCACGCATGGTATATGAAGATGTCCAGGGCTGGATTGAGCAACATGACCGTGTTGCCCGCCACAGTGGGTGGACAGACAACCAGCTCCTGCAGAACCTATACTTCTCGTGGAAGAAACTGTCAGGCACTTGTTTGAAAACCACGAACCCTCCTCAACGTCATGGGAAGCTTGCAAGATCAAGCTGAAGTGCACGTTCATCAGCCAACATTGACGAGAGAGAGACGAATTCCCGATTCTGTCCAGGACACGGCCGCAACAAGAGCGTCGCTGCCTTCATGGAGGATGTTTTGTGCCTGATCGAGCACCCACGCCAACCATGGTGCTACAGAAGACGAGAAAATAAGAATTCCAAGCTCCTCATGTTAGGGACAGCACCTTCAACAGCCTTGTCCGCAACCCCGCGACAACAATCGAAGGGTTCGTGTCACGGACTTCCAACATTGAATGTACACTGCAGGACGAGCCTGTCACAATCAACAACTCCCAAGCGTCTCAACACTCGAGTCGTCCAGCTGCAACTTCGACGCCAGACTCCCAGGCATCCGTAACACCATCCACATTGTTGTCCGATTGGAGATAAGGAAGCTACTTTCTGCCGTCAGTTGCCTAGCTTTTATTTTGATTGCTGAGATTGTTTCGGAACAAGTTCGACAGGCATTTCAACTGTAATCTTCTTCAAGCGAAAAGGCATCTGACGAACCGAGGGCGACGTATGCCACAAAGTCACGACGTCCACCACCGGCTGCCAGTTAATATTCAATGCTAATTCAACGAGACACCCCAACGACGAAGGATTTCAACATCGGAAAGAACCAGCGTAGGTTCTTGCTGAACAAAGTACACCAAGGAAAACGGAGGTGCTGCGAATGGTCGACCGAACACCACTCTGGTACCACTGCATGAGGCCTACCATGTCTACTGGAGGTGCCGGTATCAATGAATTGGCCTCCAAGAGTTTGTGCCGAACGACCTCCGACCACGTCTCGAGGAGCGTCCGCGGGACGTTGAGGATTACCTTCGGCGACCTTTGCCCTTGGTGCTGATATTACCCCGAAGCTCCTGATACCCATGACTTCGACAGGAGGTAAGCACGACAAAGCAGGTGAGCGGCAATGCAAGGACACTTGATTTGGTGTTGGTTGTTGTTCAAGGGCAATACCTAATAATTTGCCGACACCATTTATGTCTCCATGCAATTAAGAACACAATTTACAACTTTGACGGAGAATGCCGCTGAGTGACTTGAAGAAATAGAATGGTTGGTTGTTCTCAAAAGTGGACACCAAGCATCACCCGACTTCACCTTGCCACACGAGACTTAGACAAGTTGCAGTGGTCGCGGGATGGAGAAAAAAATCGCCATTACGAAATGGAAGCGAAATGGCTTGGATAGCAAAGGCTGTTGCCTGTTGCCAGCCATCAAGTCAACACTACAGCAAAAGGCACAGCCACGTAAGCACTACATGCCCGAGCTTGCTGCATTGACGCAGAGAACTAACAGGAAAATTTCCGGATTAGAAGCCAGCTCTGCAGCTTCAGTGCATCAAATATAAGTAGCCGCACACGACGTATGATTAAAAGACGGCATCTGTCGGTCAAAGCTGCCACTCGACCAAACTGAACACCGACGTGCCAGGAGCGTCATTCGACAACAAGGATCACAGGTACTACGACTGGTTGCCTGACACGAGACTGTCGCAGAAAGAACTCGTTATGGAGCCATTTTCTAAGAATCAATAATTATGTAATGAAATGGAAATAAACATATTTGATACACTAACCAGATAAACATAATTCCGCTCGCCTTTACGCCTTCAGAGTCTCTACACAAAGAATTATGTTCACGGGACGTGCTGAACCTTTTGAGGACACCCGCATCTCTGCCCCCTCAATATTAATTGATGGGACATACCAGACTGGCAGTCTGGTTGCATTGGGCTGCACTCGTTCCACTTCTCCTGAACATGTGGCGCTTTCGAAAACCAACTCCAGTGATCTGAAAATGTTGTTTATTAATTTATTCCCTCCAAGGGCCTCTGTAGGCATTGCAGAGAGGATACTTAAAGCTACACACGTGATAGCATCAAAGCACACCGACATTAATGAGCACAAACCAGGCCCAGCTACCGAAAATAAATATTACACTAGTAAGAAATAATTATTGCTCCAACTTGTTGAGTGCAAAAACAAAGACACCTCTGAGCATCTAGTTTAATAGTATGGATACATTGTTGTATAGCAGGACACTTCCTATACGTATGACACACTAGACCCTTTGCAGAAGCCCATCAAGCAACACAACTGTCACCATTTTTTTTCGGCGTGAAGCACATGAATGGTCCCCAGTTCACGTCGAATGCTAATGCAGTATTACAGTCAAATAGACGCTGAGCCGAGTTCACAGTGATGGCGGACATAACAATCTTGTCGAACAAATATCCAAAGTATGAAAGCCTGGGGTAATTAGAATAGTAGCTTCTGTAATTCGTTTCATCACAATTTGGCAAACAGCAAAGGCCGTTTGCCAAAGCAATTTGCACGTTGGAGAGAGTCACATGACATGTCATTCATAGAGCTTGTCTCCACAGATTTGTCACACACCTTCGCTCCGTCTCTCTGATTGGCTCGAGGGGGCTGCGGCGGTGGCCCTTTTCCAAGTTACAATGTAGGGGCGTCCAAACAGGACACTACAAAACGCACGACTCCGACAAATCGTGAAAATTGAAGCGGGCTTGAAGCGGGCGCGTCCGCTTCAATTTTCACGATTTGTCGGAGTCGTGCGTTTTGTAGTGTCCTGTTTGGACACTGATACGAAGTATGGGCAGCCACACTTTTCAAAAAAAGTCTATTGAAGAGACCGAAAGGAATGGTCAACTTTTTTCAACAAGACTGCTCTTCAGGCAAGGGATGAACACAAATGTGAATAATCTTATCCAGGTAATTAGAACAAGTAAATAATTGACCGACTAATGCAATACACTCTTGATGGAAAAAAATGAAAGCCGTTTACAAATCCCTGTAACGTCGAATTGGAGCGCAGCTCTTGAGGATGAGTAGGGAAAGGTACTGAGCGGAGGTCACGTGACCTCAGGGGAGGGGGTCACGTGACCTCGGGGGAGGGGGTCACGTGACTTCGGGAAGGGGTTCACGTGACCCTGAGGGGGGTCACGTGACCTCGGAGTGCTCACGTGACCTCGGGGGGCACGTGACCTCTAGGGGGAGGGTCACGTGACCTCTAGGGGGAGGGTCACATGACCTCTGGGGGGTCACGTGACTTGGGGAGCCACTTTACTTTGGGTGTCACGTGACCTTGGGGGTCACGTGAACCTGGGGGAGGGGTCACGTGACTTGGGGAGTCACGTGATCTTGAGGGTCACGTGACCTTGGGATGACCTTGGTGTGACCTTGGTTACGCCGACGCCGACGGCGACGGCGACGCGACGCCGCTTAAGCCGGGAATGGGCCCCTAAGAGCTGCACTCTAAAAGTATTGCTGCAATAAATTTTACAAAAGAGAAAAAGGTGCAGTTAATCTATGCATACACCAAAACAGCTGTTCTTATAGCAAGTCGAAAAGCTTTGAAGCAGGTGTCGGCAACGATTTATTCATCCCCACACTCAATAAAACGCCATCCTCGTAGCTGGAAATAATCGTGCACTTCGCACTCACAAAAAAAAAGGAAGAAAAGCGATCGAATGTAGAATCGTTGATTAGCACAAAAAGGTTAAAGATCGCAGCAGTTTCCTTGCTAAAAGTTGCTATGGTTATTCGGTTGACGTAGGGCTGAAACAAATTCCCCCGTGCCCTACATCCCACGCATACATTTCGCGTCGATTCTCAGACATTCCAACGTTCAAACAAAGCTAAGAGGATGCGAAAAGTTTATGCTAAAAGTACTCAAAATTCTATGGATCCTCGAACAGATCCCGAATCCGAGCACCTGTACGGCGATATTTCGGATGCTGTCTCACAGGTGTTAATATCCAGATGATCCAGAGCGATCTTGCGCAAAAAGGGTATACAGTCTCATTTCTTCATATTTTCACATTATACCTGCGTCAGCGAACACGAGAGCCCGAAGTTGTCGGAAAGCCGCTGCACATCACGGCTACCGCGCACCAAACAAACTCGCATCCGCCAGCTCTGGGCGCTGCCATCTTACCGGTGACGTCACGGCTCTTGGGAGGTCACGTGACGAGTAGTCACATTTGCGTAAAACATGGCGGCAACCGGGGAGGTGCCACTTCCGAACTTCCGGTTTATCACTGTAAGCCCCTCTACCTCGTTGGCGCTCCTCTCCCATATCCTCTCCCGGCCAATCGGTGGAGGGCGCCAGTTCCGGCTCCGCGTTTCTTCGCCGTCTGGCGCAGATGTTCTCCGCTCGCCCGAAAGCGCACCGCCCTAACCAACGCGCGTGCTTGTGACTCAGAAAGCGCACCGGAAACAGCAAAAAACGTCACAAAATACGCAATTTCCGGGAAGCGCACGACCTATTCGCGCACAAAAACGCGTTGGTTTGGATCGCGCTTTAGGAGACACACGCTGCCTGAGGTCACACGACCGTGGCAGATAACCACAAAATAACAAAATACCCCGGCAACCGACAAGAGGACACTAGCTTGTAGGACACCACAAAGCCCCGGAAGACTCAAAGCACACGCTAATGCCAAGCAACCAACACTAAGAAACCAACAAGATAAGCACTTCGACCACACCCTTTCCACCCGGCCGGCGGCCGACCTGAGAACACTTAGTCCAAAGAACCTAAAACATCTAACTGCTAGGAAACGTTTTAACTGGGTTGATTGGTGCAAGGAACATATTGCTGAAACAACCACTATTCCAGTAAATCATCGACGACTCCTTTACAAGACGTTTATAGGCGTCTCTTTACTTGCACAAAATCTCCGTGTCTCGCCCCACAACACTATATTCAACGCATTGGAACATGTGTTTGGCCAAGCCAAATTGCAAGCCTCTTTGCAATTTCGAACAGCTCTGTTGCGTTCACACAGTCGGTCATTGATAAACCTAGCAGATTGACCAACATAGCAAGAACCACACTTTACAGGAATTTTGTAAACTCCACCAAAATTACGACTCACCGAAGGTTCCCTATTATCCCTACTATAGAGACTCACTCCTCTCCGCCAAAAAAGAGTTAATGTGTTCAGACGAAAATCGGGTTGAAACATTACAGTAATACCGAACTTCCCTTGCAATGGCATTAAGGTTTGAGACACCTCATGGAAATACGGAAGAGAGACAATCTTTTTCTTATCAATTCGTCAGCTCTTCTGACATCACTGCGCTTTACCAACCGAAGTAAATAGAAGATATAAAATCCTTGCCATAACCAGCCAAGGACAGTCTACGTAGCTGTTTTCCCAACCCAAGATATGAAAATTGCAAGTGTTCCAGGCTACTCCATAGATGGCGCTGACGCCAGTACAAACACTACCATGTCAACTTTTTGTTGGATTAAAAGATAAATGTACTGCAGCGAAAAGTTATTTTTTTGGCGACAGCAAATATTCGGTTAACGAAACAGATCTGGGCAACGTTAGGGACTTTTAAGTGCGCGGACTTTTCGGTTCAGTCAGTTCGGTGCACGAACTTTTCGGTGTAGGACATTTCAGTGTACATTCCTAGGGCAATTCCATCAGACTTGACCAAAGAGCCAATTACTTCCTAGAACAGTTGAGAAGTTTGCTTTGTCAGATACAGTATTTCAGCTAGAGCTAATACTCTCCGAACCGGTGGATTTCCTTCGGACTCTAGAAGAAGTTAATGCTAGATGTGTGCGAACAGGGAAATTCCAGCTCGAATCGAGTTAGGATCTACTAGTGCCTAATATTGGTCAAAAAGCAAAATGACAAATCAATCAAAAATAACAAAACTTTCTTTTCGTAAAAAAATTAGCATACATAAAAAGGCGTGCTTGTTTGTTCTGCTACAGGTTACGCAGAACAAAGATGCTTGCACGAATAAAACGGTTTAATGACCACACTTAGACGGCAACGTTAAAGGAAAGCTCAAGATGTGCATAAAAACAGGAGTTATATGTGAATTCTAGCGTATTTCTGTCCCGTGAGTTTGAATATCACGAGCATTTGATGCGAACACATCAATAGGTGCGAGAAAGCCCGAAAACACACCGCTGGGCGTGACATCCTACCCAGAGGCTTCAACTGCCTTGCGCTTGCTGCTCGCAACGGAATGCTTGCAGCGTTTTTGACTCCTTGGTTCAGACGTGTGGAAGGCACGGAGATGCTGATTTATCTGCATAATACGTCAAGAGCTTCGAGGCTATTTGAAAGTGTTCTTCTGGCTACTTGGCACACCAATCGGACAGATATTTTTGATATTCGTAATCCTCGACGCCGTAGGAACACGGCTTAAGCGTTTCTTCTAAAATACAGAAGCGCTTCAGCTTCCCTTTAAGACAGAGCTGAAGTGTTCAAATCGGGTGACATCTTGCGTTACCTATCATGGCACCTCGTTCGACGCCGCGGGGAGCGACGCGTAAGCGGATGGGGCCGGTTCAGTTATAGCCGCTATTTGTGTTTTTATATTAATTTGCTATACTGTAGGCGTATAAACTTATAATGGGAATGGAATACCGAGAGGTGCGCTGCAAGTGACGCAAAATTATTGAATTCAAAATGGCAACACGCGTAGTTTTCGGGTTTTCGTCAAGCCCATTCAAGAAACTGGCAGCATCACTGCTTTGTTCGAGGAACACGAAATACGAGACACTTTTTGCCGAAATGGTTTGTTAGTCACGGCTTTTGAATGCAGGCTTGATTTAGATAAAAAAACAGGTCAGTCACGACTGTTTTACCGTTTGAACAGCGTTCCTCAATAAACCCAGATTTTTTCCTGTGGTACTGATATTCCATGTGTCTCAATATTCGAAAACCCAGATTCTAAGAATCTGGGTTTTCGAATATTGAATCGAATTATTCGGACAATCATCAGTCGGTTTTATAAATCAATATTCAACTAATCGCCCACCCCTAGTTTACCCATAGCTTTTGCCGCACGACAATATTCTAAATGCATGAATATACTATAGTCACAATTTATTCATTAAATGCAAGTAAAAGTTTCTGTATCCTACATAAGATCCACGCTTTTTTTTTTTTACATCTATGCTGCATCGAATGTACCACCAACGGTGGCACTCAGACCACGGGCTAATAAAGGGCATCGCGAAAGTTAAACTTAACAATTAGATAAATTGTGGGAACGCGCATATACCTTTAGCGATGTATAGCGTATTTGACAATGATTTAGCTCCATTTGTAATTGAGGTGAATATTCTTGTGCACAGAACAGTGGCATGTTATACATAAGAAACAAAATATACTACGGAAGTTATTTGAGTTTACTGGGAGTTTTTAGATTTTGATTTGTATTTTTACATACTAAAGATATACGTACCCTCATGATGTTCTTTATTTCTTAAATAGGCACTGACACGTCCGAAGGAGCCATTTTTTTTTTTTTAAAACGTCTGCCGATTTTCGGGCATTACCCTCCAAATTTGAAACTTAAAAATTCAATATCTTAAAAAAATAAAAGTTTAAATGCCGAGTTTGTGATTCCCGCGCTCTTCGCGCGAGTGCAGTGACGTCACATATTGATCCGCCACGCGAGTTGCCGTTTCTCTGATGCCTCCGATCCGAACCGCCGCCACTTGGTGTCGTGTTCGCCGGCGTCCCGTGAACAGCCGTCTGCTAGCAGACGTCGCTTCACTTTCGAGTTTGAAGTTCTTTTCGAACCCTTTTACCGCTCTCAAATCCTTTGAAACGGTTCGAGGTCGTAGAGAACGCGCAGTAAACTTTTGTGAGCGACGTGAGGAGCCACGTCGTGCCGTTGCGGCGTTAAAGGCCGCCCCGGCGGAATCACAACTGAAATCACGGTGCACAGATACCAAACCCAGTTGTCTTGACCGTTTGACGATTTTCTTTTTGAAGTCTCGGAGGTCGTCAAGTACCTAAAAAAGACAACTTCGTTTGATCCCTCAACTCACCGATCATCCTCTGCTACATGCGTCGGGCGCCGCCACGTTTTCCGAGCCAGGATGAAAAGCCAGGCGACGACATTCGATTTTCGGTATTTAAAAAAAAAAGGGCCATAGTGCGTTCGCAATTGCGTTAAAAGCTTGTTTTACGAATGCCGCTATTAAATGTTATAAAAATGTCGTTTACAAAGCTTCTGAATGTCATAATATTTTACGTTACAAATTAAAAGAAGCGAGGAGGTGAGGAGCGAGAGAGATAAACGCCTAAAATAAAAAGGCGTGCGCGCGGGGGAACTTTCTTTTCGTGTTTCGGTATCTTTTTTATTCTGTATGACTACAACTTGCACCGTTTTAGACATAAAAAATCACCTTTGGGCTGTTACTGCCCCTTTAAGAGACGAACGCCAACGTTTCCTTCAAAACTTGAAAACATTTCACAGGAACACTTCATTTTAGATTTCTGCTATCGGCATTTAGTTGGGAGGCTTCCTGGCACAATATGCACCCGTGCAAAAAAGAAAATCCAACATTGCAAGAAAAATGAGCTGCTAACCTTCAAATAATATTTTCAGGACTCTTCTGTGACCTGCTACTGTTAGGAAGCGCTGCAAGGTCGGAACCGCCAAGTCCTTGCAAAGAAAAGTTCGAAAAATATTGCAAAGGTGACCAGATTGAAGTTTACACTTATGATTGTGGGACCGAAGAAAAATAAACTGCCTAAAGTTGCACGTAAGGAATAATGAAAATTCTTCGCATTGCGATTATCCTTGATATAAAAGAATATGGAGAAAATATTCTCTTTCCAAGACGTTGACTCCGCGTCATCAAACACACTACACAAACATGCATACAATTAAACGAACATATATCTGTTCCGCTTCGCTCATTGTTGAATTTTGGGAAGGACCACGGTTCAAGATATTTGTATATAGGTGATGGCACACAACACGGCGAAAGCTGCGATGCGATCGGCCAGATAAAGTCCTATCGGTGCGCGCCCGAGTAGCCTCAACCGACAGCGTCTCCACCGTCCAACGAGCGCAACTAAAAAAAAAAAGTGTTTGTTTGCATGGGGCTTGGGCGCACGTTCTTTCCCCTGTGTTTGGCTGGGAGCGTCTGCTGGTAGCTTGGTGGACGCTGGCTTGAACACCGCGTGAGAGGTCTCTCCGCTTCAACGCCTTCATTAAGATTTTATTGCCGCCGTTGAGGCACGAAACTACGGTCAATGAGGAAGTAGTGTCTAAGAAACGCGCGTACTGCAAGTGTCAACTTCTAAATGACGTGGCGGAGCCAGAAACGTCTTTAGATACGAACATGTTTCTAATAGAAAAGCCTTGAAAACCGGGCCCGTGACCAGCTGCCATTCACCTCAATGCCACTTGTAAAGGTGATCGCAACTTTCGCGCGCAGCCGAGACGGCGTCTTGTTTTAGTTTATCGGTATTTTGTGGTAATGTGTGGCGATCCGTTTTGCTTGAGTGCTTACGTTTCTTAACCTCTTCCTTCTAACACGAGCGAAGCTGTATATCTCCCATGGCGGGTCATTGCCCGGGGGTCTTTCCTCTCACCCAGGGACAGGGGCATCGAGAGACAAATCTGCGCGGGCACTCGGGGCCCCGAAGTGCTGCTGTCAGCGGCTGGCGCGCCAATTCGTAAACTGGGACGAGTCTTGAGCTCGAACGCATTCGTCGAAAACCTCGGGTCAGGTTCCAGTGATTGTGACACTGACTAGACACTCGCACTTTGCAACTGCACACTTAAATGTCAACACCTATGTTCGTGTTAAGAGGGTGTTTTTTCCGAGCTCACACCCTTAATAAACCATTGTTAGACGAAGTTTGAACATTGAAGGATATACGGAAAGGCCTACACCATTCGTACATTCTTTTTACATCCTGCGGTACCGAAATTTTGTTAAAAGGGTGTTGCGGTGGTATACCCATGATTTTTAAGTCGTCAAAATCGAAAAACCACAAATATTCCAGTTAAACGCTCTGATGGCAATAGTCAAGAGGATGTTCGGTCAATGTGGCGGATTTCGTGAAGTTCACGTAAACATAATGGGCAGCTGATATCGAACCTAAGCCAACGCTCAAGCGGTTCTCAAGCCAGATGAGTGCGTAAGTTGTGTACACACCGCAGGGGTGCATGCCTGTAAAAGCAGGTGTTTGGAGAGTGGCGTCTCCACGGATCCCGAGCTCCGCAGGGGGCGCCTACACCTTAGGTGCTAGGTGCTTGGTGAGTAGCGTCACCACGGACCCCAGCCACGTGGGCCACCATACCCGAACGCAGGGGGCGCCTACTTTATAGTGGGTGCTTGGTGAGTGGCGTCACTACGAACACCGAGCCATGTGGGTTCGCCCACCCGCGTCTGGCTGTGCGTGGCTTAACCCGTGTCCGGGGAAAAGTGGACCCTGATGGTTGAGCTGAGCCTGGGGTGTGTTTGGACCCTTCGGGGCCCCCCGGGTGAGGCAATATACCGCTTCGGCCCCTGCTTCTCGTAGACGGGTGTCCTGGCTTGGCCCGACCAGGATGGTTCAGCCAGTCGCCTCTTCTTCCCTATTCTTCCTTCTTTCACTTTTCCTCCCACCTCTTTCTCTTTTCTTCTAGACTCTCTTCCTTTTTCACCTTCTTAGGCGGCAAGGGCCAATCTTGAGTGGAAACAGGTCCTGTCCCTGCAACCACACTAGGGTATAGTGCCCGGGCAGCACTGGTAGCGTAATTGCTAGCATTCTCGATCATCCGCACCGGTGCTCACCGGGGCACTGAGGTGCGCCCCTTCATCTTCGATCAAGTGCACCGGTGCGCACCGGACGTCCTCGATCAACGAAGCGCACCCTCCCGGTGCGGCTTTTCGTTGCCCCAACTCTACCCCAACGCGCACCAAGAAAATCGGTGGTGCGCCGGGGGCAGTCCCATCAGGCATTGCGGCCAGGAGCGGGAATCGAGAAGATGGCGGGAGTAGCAGACGCGCAGACTATAGAGATGGCAATCTTGCAAAAACGAACACGCCTCGCAGCTGCACTAGATGATTTCCTTGAGTCTTCTGACGGCGAGACGACGAGCTTCCCACCATCGCCGCGATTACTGGCGATTTCTGCGGTGGCAAGGAGCGCCCGAAAAGCACGAACTTCGTGGAAAGCGGCGCGAGGCGTTTCGATGACAGCGAGGTACGGCTATTATCTGGTGTTTCGTTTTCTTGAACCAATAATGATGGCCAACATATACATGTGGAATTGTCATGCACTTCGTGACCCCATCGACAGTCACGTCCACGATGTTTATTTCTGTGGGACCGTCAAATCCGCGAGTAAAAAAATAGAAGAAATTGACAACAGACGGGCACCGTGCGCTCACCTACGCAAGAAAAAACGAACAAAACGCGAAGTGACGCAAGGTGGAGCTCGCCGCGGTGCACCGGCGCGGCGCAGTTTGTCCTCGATGTTGCACCGACATCGCGCTGCACGACCGAGGAGCGCTGTGCACTGTGCTGGTTTCAGGGCGATTCCGGTGCGAGTTGATCGAAGATGCTGTGTCAGCCAAGCCTTTCTTCCTATGGCACATTACCTACCCCCTCGTTGGGCTCCGTGGTGGGCGGTGCACCCGGGCACTGAACTTCCTTTCCCATCTATATGGGTTCAAGCACAACAAGATCTCCGATCGGTCCCTGAAAAGGGTCTGCACCGAAGCTCTGTCCAATTTCCCTAGTATAAATGACTCAACAGGCCACTTTACAAAATTCTTTGTCTTGCACTCTAAAGAAAACTCCAAACCACTCTCTAAGCTTGCTCCATTCATTGTTGCTAAGGTGCTTCAAGGCATCTCGGGAGCTAAATTAAAAGCAAGAAAGCTCTTTTCAGGCGATCTCCTCGTACATATGAATGAAAAAACAGCAAGCTACGGCCTTACTCAACCTCGAAACCATCCAAGATATCAAGGTCACCGTGTCCGCCCATCGTACACTGAACACCGTACGCGGTGTGATATCAGAGGATGACGTAATGGACAGTCCTGAGAACGAAATTCTGGAGGGCCTTCAATCCCAAGGGGTTGTGGCTGCAAAACGCATTGATATCCGAAGGGACGGCAAGGAACAACCCACCAAGCACGTTGCATCGACTTTCGAAAGGAACATTTTGCCATCTTCTGTTAAGGCCGGTTACACCAACTGTAAGGTGCTGCCCTACGTCCCAAATCCCCTTCGCTGCTTTCGTTGCCAGCGGTATGGACATGCTTCGCGCACTTGCAGCGGTCGCGAGATATGCGCCAGGTGTAGCGGCACCGAGCACACTGCTGACGACTGCAACGCAGATTCCAAATGTGTAAATTGCAATGGCAACCACCCTGCCTATTCCAGAACATGTGACGAATTTAAAAAAAAAAAATCTCGCGCTTAAGGTGAAAGAAAACATATCGTTTCATGATGCAAAGCGTCGCCTCTCCGCTTTTCAGAGCGGCTCTTATGCCGAGGCGGTGTCCAGCAGAGGACCTGCACCGCGTAAGGTATCAGTGGCGACCCAGGTCTCCCTTGGGAACCCTGGGAAACCACTCCAGTCCTCGACACACAGGTTCAAGCTCTCTCTTCCTGGGCACTCCCACACGGCTGCGACAGTAGCTAAGGCACCCAGTCATGCCAAAGACTCGGGTGCAACAGAGGCGATGGGTGTAACTCCATCGCCCACTCCTCGCAGGTCGTCCTCCCCAAAGGAGCGAGCCCCCCGCTTCTCCTCTCAGAGGAGGAGTTCCTCACCAAGGAAACAGCACATTCCACGTGCAACTCCTGCAGCGTCTGCAGAACCTGACCAGAGAGGCGGATCAGTGGTTCGGCCTAGCACGTCGACCCCTCACCCTAAAGTGTTAGGCAAAGTTCGGGGTCTGCCCCCCAAAAACAGCGACTATTCGAGCTTTTCTGACAGGCTTGCTGACAAGAAGACGTCGAATACAGAAGCAACGGCAGACGGTGAAGAAGTTTCTGCCCCTGACACTGACTTCGAGGAGATGGAGGTTCAGACCCCAAAACAAAAAGCTAAAAAGCCAGTAACTCCACCCAGAGAAAACACTATAGGAGCAACGCTTTTTATACTCCTACATAACCACAGCAACAATTTATGACTGACTCCCTAATGCAGTTAAGATAGCTAAGAGCCATTATTAGCTCGGTTAATCTTATGAGCATCATACAGTGCAATTGTCGAAAACTACTCTGTAACTACGATGATGTCTACAATTTGTTGAAGGAACACAACTCCATAGCTCTTTGCCTTCAGGAGACGTACCTGAAAGAAAGCCGCTCAAACTTACTAAAGCGCTACCAACTATTCCGGGACGATAGGTCATATGGATCCCACGCTTCTGGTGGCGTTGTCATAACAGTCCAAAGATTAACTTCTTGTGTTGAGGAGCGCCGGGACACCGAACTGGAGTCAGTTGCTGCAAAAATTTTAACTGATCGTGCAATAAATATATCGTTATATATACCTCCTAATTATTCAATGAAATATAAAAAACTAGAAGCCCTTGTTAGACAACTTCCACGTCCATTTCTTATCCTCGGTGACCTAAATGCCCACAATCCCTTGTGGGGAAGTAACAGACGGGACACGCGGGCAGTAATAATAGTACGATTCCTGCTCTCATCAGATTTATGCTTGATGAATAAAATGAACCCACTCACTACAAGTTTTCGTTAGACACTTTTACATGTATTGATCTTGCGATAGCTGATCCCAGCTTATTCCCTCTTTTTACGTGGTGGGTTATACAGAACCCGTATGGAAGCGATCACTTTCCAGTTGTCCTTGAGCGTTGCCTCCCACCTCCGACACTGTCAGTAGAACCACGGTGGAAGTTCGACAAAGCTAATTGGGAAGGTTTTACCCAGTCCTCACTTCTAGCTTGCACATCACTTGACCAGCTCTCAATCCATGAGCTAAATGAACTACTTACATAACATATCCTTGCCGCGGCCACGCAGAACATACCTATAACATCCACGCGCTTCCCCAGGCCCCCGAAACCCTGGTGGAATCAGGATTGCCGCGAAGTAAAGACGAACCAAAACCGAGCGTGGGGTGAGCTTAGACGTTATCCTACTCTAAGTAATGTAATTGAATTTAAGAATATGAAAGCCCAAGCTAGATTTATCCACAGGCGATCCAAACGTCAGAGTTTTCAGAAGTATGCCTCCTCAATTAACAGTACAAAATCACCCAAGAAAATGCGGCACAGAATCCATAAAGTGAATGGCACCTATCGTGCTTTCTGTATTCTCTGCTTGACCAGAAATGGGCACTGCCCTGCAAATTTGGAGGAGCAGGCCTATATTTTGGGGGAGCACTTTCAATTTGTCTCCAGCTATCAATACTATCCAGCCGTATTCCGACATAAGCTCCAAGCAGAAATACAAATCATAAAGATATCTGGAGGTGAGAGGCAACATTACAATTCCCTTGTCACATTGCATGAACTCCAGCTGGTATTGAAAAATACTAAACTTTCAGCTGCTGGTCCTGATGGCATCCATTATGAGATGCTGAACCATTTTCACCTTTCTACACTAGAATTAATTGTATACCTTTTTAACCGAATCTGGAGGGAAGGATGTTTTCCACTTCAATGGAAGGTATCCAACATAATTCCTTTATTAAAACCTGAAAAGGACCCCTCTAAGGTAGCCAGTTATAGACCTATAGCCTTAACCAGTAGTCTCGGAAAAACCCTGGAACGAATGACCAACCGAAGGCTAACATATGTCCTTGAAGGCAAAAACTTACTGGCAAAGTATCAATGTGGTGGCCGTTCCTCAAGGTATACTCTTGACCATCTTTTTAGACTTGAAACGACTGTACGTGAGGCCTTTGTAAATAGACAGTTTTGCTTGTCAGTGTTTTTGATTTAGAAAAAGCATATGATACAAAATGGAGATATGGCATTATAAATGATCTATATAACTTCGGCATTCGTGGTCGAATGCTGGTTGCTATTCAGGACTATTTAGAAAGACGCACATTTCATGTCAAGTTGGGAACTACTCTTTCTAGAGAATTCGTGCAGGAAAATGGTGTACCCCAAGGTGATGTCCTCAGTGCTACTCTTTTTCTAATAAAAATAAATTCCATTTCGCATGTAATCCCCCTTCAGTCCAATATTCCTTGTATGTCGATGACCTTCAAATTTATGTGTCATCGTGCAATTTGTCTATTTGTGAACGCCAAGTTCAGTTAACAATTAACAATATGGTAAAGTGGGTAAATAATAACGGGTCTACGTTTTCCACTCAGAAAACATCTTTTGTCCTCTTCCCTCGAAGGCGTGGACCTGCTTCAGAGTCCGCCCTGACCATGTATGACGTCTCTACCCAGAACAAAGCGATGCAGAAATTTCTTGGCCTTACCTTTGATTGCAAATTGTCCTTCAGCTTTCATATAATCAATTTAAAAAGAAAATGTCATAAACCACTGAACGTCCTGAAGGTCCTATCTCACAAGTCATGGGGTTCTGATCGCGTATGTCATTAGAGAATCTACCGCTCACTTGTACGATCCCGACTTGATTATGGGAGTATAGTGTATGGATCGGCAAGGGCATCAACATTAAAGATGTTAGATCCTGTTCACCATAAGGAAATACGTCTAGCCACTGGTGCTTTCCGCACATCCCCGGCGTTGGGCCTATATGCTGAAGCCAATGAGCTGTCTCTTGAGAAAAGACGTTATTCTTTAGGCTTCATGTACCGAATTAGGATTCGCTCGGCACTGCAACATCCATGTCGGGGTGTCGTAGAGCAATCGCATTTCGAAAGAACTTTCCGAAATAAACCCTCAATCGTTCCTCCTTTTTCAATGAGAAATAAATCGGAAGCCGTCCGTGCAGGCCTTGACATCAACCTACCTCTTGCTTCGGTTTTAAGAACAATAGCTCCATGGCAATGTTTGCCCGTTGTAGACCTGTCTTTGACCCGATACAATAAGAAAGACACCCCCCCCCCCCCCATGAAGTTTTAAGGCAGGAATTCTTTCAACTGCAAAAGAAGTATAACAACTACATCAAGCTTTTACACTGATGGCACAAAAAGTAACTTCTCGGTCGGTTGCTCCGCAATCGGGCCTTCATATGAATGTGTGCGGAGAATGAATAGCAACGCGACAATATTAACGGCAGAGCTATATAGTTTGCTTCTCGCCACAAATCACACCACTAAAAATACCCTTCCATCCTCTATAGTTTACACTGTCTCCCTCAGTGCTTTAAAAGCAATGGCATCGCCTGAGGCAACAACAAATCCTCTTGTTACTGATTTACAGTTGAAGGCGAGTACTGCATTGGAGAACAATATTCAATGAGTCTTCTGCTGGGTTCCAGGCCATGTAGGAATTACCGGAAATGAAGAGGCTGACCGTGCTGCAAACAAACGTAGTGAAAGAAATTAGGATATTGAAAACATACCATACAGAGACTACCGTGCAGCCCTAAGGAATCACATCACATATAAATGGCAACAAGAATGGAACAGGGAAGTCAACAACAAACTCTATTCTGTAAAGCCTATTTTACAGGAGTGGTCGAGTGCCCGGCACCGGGAACGCTTCTTCGAGGTAATCTTGTGCCGGTTAAGAATTGGCCACACGCATCTCACGCATGAGTATTTGCTTGGTCAAAAGGATCCACCCCTGTGTGAGCACTGTACAGAACCCCTAAGTGTAGTGCACATTCTCCTTGAAGGCCCTGCATATGAGAATGAACTGCAATTTCACTCCTCCCAGTTTTATAGCGCCCGCCTCCCTTTACACATTGCTTTGTTGCTTGGAGACAACCTTTCATTAACCATATTCACGTTTTTAATTTCCTAAAAGACCTCGGCCTTTTACACCGACTTTAGTTTGAAGCCATAATTTTTATATTATCACTTACATAATTAAACACACCGTGTCATGTTCATTATTTTATTCGTTCATCGGCTACTTAAGCTCCTTTCCTCCTTCTAAACCTTTTCCTGCAATAGTACGATATTTGGCGCTTTAAGGCGTACGATGTCTTTGTGCCAATAAACCCCAATCAATCAATCAATCAATCGATCAATCAAGTTGTGTACAAGCTCCTTGGTTGTTTATGTGCAAGCGACCGCGAAAATTGCATCGGCTACCCGCACTCTTCTGCTCCAAATGGTAAGACCACATCGGTTCTATTATAATATACTCCGTCTTATTCTAAAAAATACTAAAGCGAGGGCTAGACGGGTGAAACGGTACGAGCTCACGGCTTTGCTAGATATTCAAGCTGCATGAGGGTTCGTGCAGTTGAACCATCTAGCGATGCTATGAGCACGTGCGGTAGCCTTCGCTTCATTGCATGCTAGGATGAGACGAAGTGTAGACGTGAATACGTTTTCTAAGTGCAGCCAATTAAAGAAAAATGGGGGGGGGGGGGGGGCGCAATCATTGGGGGATATACGACACACGATGATGCCAAGTCTGTTCGCAGGGGGCTCTCATGTTGCTTAGATTCGAGAAGAAGGGGCTTGTGAAAAATTGGCAAACGGAATATGGTTAGCGACAGCGCAAATGCAGGCTGGAAAAAGTTAAGAACGTCTATGTGCAACAACCCCAGATGTCGGAGTTAAGCAATGAGAGAATCGTTTCAAGACATATTGAGAGCTTCGGCCTTCTGTCTCCCCACACCAGTATTGAAGGCTGTTAGGATATTGCTTCCGGCTAAGCCCTCTGTCTTTAAATCAATAAACACGCATGCCCTTCCACCAGACCTTATTTCATAATCGATGTGTTCGATAATGGAAGGCGCATTTTCTTTAGATGGCCAACATATTAAAAGTGTTTTCAAACAATACTGCCATATCTATATTTTATGTTTACAGACCAGGGTCGCCCTACCTCTGGAGGGTGAAGATCCGAGCAGCCTCGAAACCCACCAACAGTGGTTGTGTACAGAGGGACGAAAACTGGCGCCTGGTGAGGACCAGATTGATCTTCACATGAATGCGACTGCCTGCAAACGGCCACATGCACTGAAATCGATAGGCGTAGAGAGTGCACATGATGCTTATCCCTACCTGATGGATTCCGAATTGCTGGCATGGCATACTGTATTCTCATCATACAATGCACCGAGTATTTGTTTGCCACTTGGCCATAAATCTTTTTCAGCTTTCCAGTTCAGCTCACCCGCGGCCCGATTTCGGTCATCAAGATATGAGCCGGCTTGCATTGAGGAAGCTAAAATACCGCTAGGAGAAACGTCGTCTGCTATCGTGAGTGAATAAGATTGAGTTTGTTTGTTACAAGGTGTCATCTTCCGACCGAAACAAAAAAAAGCACAGTCCAAGTCATCTGTGAACAGAGCCGAAAAAGGACAATCGTCTGCTAGGAATGGTATGCCGCGGAGAGTGAGATCGAAAACTGATTAAGATATAGAGCGTCGACTATTTTACGAACGCAATAGCGGTCCTGTACTTCGTCTGGCTATGCCGATTCGTTTTCTGTTCGTGTGTAACCCGACAGTCACTGGTAGCAAAACGACAGCAAGCACCCACCTTGCCGTGAGACCGATCTCACCATGCACAACAACGTGAAGAGTTCACACCAAAAAATTGCCTCGTCGACTGCGAAAAGAAATCTCATTGGTCGAGAGCGCCCGTCTGTGGCATTACATTCAATAACAGGAAGGACCTAGTGAGATCTTGATCTCGATCTCGACGATGACCAAGATGAGCTCATAAGAGCAGTTTATTTTGTCGCTCTTTGCGCTGGTCCTTTGTGTCTGTATAAGTATTTATGTATCAGAAAATATATCTATATTGAAAATAGGAAGATGAAGTTAATTGTTGAAATATTGATTTTGGGTTGGAATTAAAAAGAGTGTTCTTAGAAGCTTAGTTCTCTTATGTTTCACATTCAGTGACATACACGCAAGTATGTATGCCCATGCTCTACTTTCAGTTCCAAAAAGACTAAAACTGCCTGACAAAAATCGAGACAGTGGAGGCAGTGTCGGATGGAGTGGCATCCATCTTCAGTCTTGCCACCAGGAAGGCGGGAGTGCCAGCTGCAAGCTCATCGAGCGTTAGCTCCAAGTATTAGATTTAATTCCTGATTGCCCTTCCTACAGGGAAGAAGCCCCCGACATAAAAAAAACAACTTGAGTGTTTTTTTTATTTGCATTTTTATACTCGCAACTCATTCACTTTGCCAATTTCGTTTTTCTAGCCTGGCTCAGCTAGCAAGGTGAACAGTCAGTCTGCAGCTGTACCATTGTTGACGGCCAGACTGCCAATTAATATTTATTATTCTTCCCTTCTATTGTGATATGTTTGCACTGTACGGGCTTGCATGACAGGGGCTTGGATGGTAGCTCCTACTTCCTACACGTACGTTGGTCCTAGAAAACATTGTGTAAGTGATGGGTTGTCCTCAATCATGAGCATAAGCAAAGGGGCTTAGTGTAAGGGGTGTGAGGGCAGTTCGGGGGTGTAACTTTGAGCCATTTAACTTCGAAAAAAAAATTAGGTTTTCCCCCTCCCCCCTTCCTCTCTTTTGCTGGAAAAAGTTCTGGAGGTGCCCATGACAGCAATCTAGGTCAGCGATTCTGAAATGAGGTCCCTCGGAACCCGTCAGCGAAGGCATTTTAGGAGTCCTCAAAGCTCTTGCGGGGAGTGATTATTTTACCTTTTTCGTTGTGATTTGTAGCACTTTGAGTCGAGCCCAGTCCAGCCCTTACTCATAGAAAATATCTTTTCACTCTTTCTCCCATTTTACTCCCGGTAACGAAGTTACCATTCCCCCCGGACCCCCCCTCCCTCTCCTTTTTTTACGCTGCCTGGGGTCCCTTATCACTTCCGCCAGTCCAAAAAGGCTCCGCAGCAGACCCAATAGCCACTGATCTGGACAGTGGGGAGGACGGTGCACCGCACTGCTTTGACAGTACTGGCTCAGTGGTTCGCACCGAAATGATTTAATACTGTTGCGCAAAAATTACAAAAAAAAAATAACCGTATTTCTCGGACTAGGGAAAATAGAAAACTGCACCATTGGGCATGCATGTTTTTTTGGTTTGATATGCTACAGACATTTCAAGATAGTTTTGGAAATATATTGAGAAGGGGTGCTACTCCTTTTTCTTTGCGGTCTTACTGCATAGCCCTGATAACGAGTGCAGAAACCCTATAAATGAATAAAAAGCAATGCCCGAGCCCTAAAATTGGTTTAGACAACAGTTTCATGTGTGCCCAGCGTCTGCACTATGCACTTAGGCTTCTGTCTGGGTACCTAAGCAGAAAGGGTCATGTCCGTTTTGTTTTTCAGACAAGCTGGTAGTGGCAGCCCGTCAGATCACCTGCAGTAACGTCAAAAAGCCTGCAGCTTTCAAGGTAATCTTTGTCAATGAAGACGTAAGTGCATACCTTCCCGTGAAAAAAATAGGTGGTTATGTAAAAGGGTGCTCGCTTTGTTTATGTGGCGGAACTTCTTCACTGCTTTCTAGTATCTGAATCTAAAATGACATGAAGACTAGCTCTGCTTTTCTTTTTCAAGGAGAGCGAAAACTCAACCAGACGAATGTGACGACGACTAAACGTAAGCTTTTTTCACTCATAGTGGCGTAAATAGTAGACTTTGTGTTGGAGCTGCAATTTATATACTCAAGGCATGAACACGTTTCTTGGGAAGAGATGGGGGATAAAACCTGTCTTTACATTTATTGCAGTGGAGCTTGCAAGCACTCTTTAATAAAGCATAGCCATGGGCTCAGAGAACTCTGTGCAGTATATGCCTTATTGTGCTTTAATATGCTAAAATGAAATGAAACCGTGTTGCTGTGTAGAATAGTCATTCTGAAACCCCAAACAAAGTTTGAATACATTTTTCTTTTTCTTTAATTTCGCATTTCCTTTACCCCTTTTAGACCAAGCAAAAACTGTGTAGAAATTAGTATGTCTCATGCCTGATATGTGTTACTGCTGGTGTTACTACAGTGCAAGCAAACAGACCTTCACTCATCTCTATGCTTCATGTCGCGAATCACTCCACTGTGCTTTAACCAAGTTTTGCATATTCACGTGGCTAGGTGCATGCCCTAACTGGCAAGCATGCATCTTGCCAGGGTTCTGTGAGGCATCGCATCAGGCGGCAATAATGTCAGCTGCTGGTTGCAAGTATTGCTTAAATATCAGTAATGCACAAAATAACACTATACTTTCCTCTGCTCTTTATTTTGCGCAGTTTATTTTTTCCTGATCATGTGTTCACCTAAACGAGAAATTCTTGACATTTCTTTTTGCAGCACAACTTCTAGATAAAACTAATAGCTGTACTATTAATATTGATATCCCAGCTCAGTTACGACTCCAAGGCAACCATGTCGTCCCCGAAGGTATGCATAGCATGAACAATGCATAGGCAGAGCAATGAAGAGAAAGATGAGCGCTCGTTAATATTTGTCAAGTGCTCACCACAAAAGGTTATGGACTTCTTGCTCTTCAGTGGTCTGCCCCCCCCCCCCCCCCACCTCACATGCACATACCTATATCCTACTCTAACCTAAGAACGCAGGAGAAGTCGCTCCCTCATAACATTTTGCTTGTCATAATTGACGGTTTCTTCCTGTCCTTTCCAGAATCCCTTCTCGTAAAGTGGAAATAGCTTAGGGCGGAGCTTCTTCCCCTTGCTCTACCTTAACCTTCAACATGCAATACTCTCGGGGACAAGATAATTGTCTTGTATTTCTTCTGCAGCCAGAAATGCTATGCAGGGAGTAAGTAGCTGAGCATATTTTCAGCAGATGCTTTTGTCGCGCATTCCGCCACCGCACGTCACGATGTGTCTGCCACGAGTCGCGTCAAGCAGAGCACTTTTAAGCTGCGCACCAGCGGAGCGGACAAAACAGAGGAAGTTATTAACAGCACTGGTTAAGTCCCAATAAATCACAATTTGAATCATTGATTACTTCACAAAACTTGAGTCCATGTGTACGCGACGCGGGATAATGTAAACATACCATGATGACATAAACTTCTGTGATAGCATAACGCCCTTTTCCCAAGCAGCCGAGAGCGGGTAAATTTTACAGGCGGGCCAGCGCTATCTCTGTAGACGTTCGTACACCACCACCAGCTCTCTCACTGTTAAAGCTCCGGGCACACTCGCTCGCACATTATTCAGCAGCAAATGTAACTACACCAGACAGCGGGCGTAGGTGGCCTAGAGTTGTGTTAGACAATGTGCTTGCTGGCCTCCAGCAATGTTTGAACTCTGCCAGTACACACTTTTATAACCAAAGTCGACTTCGATACCCAGTAGGTTTCAAAGTCGGTTTCAAATTCGAAAAGCAACGCCAAAGCCGACTTCGAAACCTGGGAGATTTCGAAGTGATCTTGGGAGTTAGTTTGCGAAAGGATACGTCATATGTTTGTTGAGAACGAGAGCTAAAAGCATTTCGTGCTGAAAATCATACTCATGAGTGCAGCATTTGGTTGTTCCCCTAATGAATCAATTCTGCTTTTATATGCAGGAGGAAACCATCCCGACGACACCCTGCGTTGTCTTTTCAGGACACGACATGGAGGCAGCGAAGAGCATGAGCCTACACGTTGAAACAACTCGGCTTTTGCAAGTGCAAGATGCGGAGGACGGCTTGACTGGGGTCATGGTATCCTACTGAATTTTCGGCCCCGCCTATGGCCAGAAGACGTACTATACAAGCTGCCTTCTTGAGAGGCTTTTTGTTGCTACGGCCAGTTTCAATCAAGAAAACTCCTGTAGCCTGATTGCTGATTACATAGTGCGATCGCCGAAGTCTGGTGAAACTGCTGCCGTGATCGTTTTGAGTATAGGAACCACTAAAATTGTGTTGCTTGTTTTCCTTGAGATGGCGGCTGCAGGTTATGTGGCTCACATATCTAAGTCTGTTTTAATTCATGACCAGATCTATTTATTTATGTTCATCACATTAATCTAGTAATATTTATTGTCCCTTGTCAGCAAACTATAAGGCACCTGTTTAGACTAGCTACATTTTGTTTTTCGTTTTCATCAAAACAGTTTTGTGTCATACCATATCTGGAATTCAGCACCATTACTTCAAAATGCCAAATTATTCTTATGTTGAGCTACTTCCCTAATAATAGAGATGACTGGCATTAAAGTTTGTGTTGCTTTATCGACCCTGTTCATACTTTGAATATCAATTTAGTCAAAAGACACCACCAGTGTTCAACATTTACGTGTAAGTTAAAAGCTTTCGTTGTTAATTTTTTTCATAGCCTGTTCATGTTTTATAGGGCAGTACAATGCTATATATAAACTTCCCTGCATGGCTATACCTTTAAAACTTGTTTGAAAATCAGCTCTTTAATTTTAAGGCTTTCTTTTTTCAGAAGGAAAGACCGATTAAAATTCGAGGACACATCTGGAATAGCCAGTTGTTGCCTTTACACTCTTGTTTTATTTAGTACCTCTATATGAGATGGCCCCACCCCATGCTTGAATTTACACTAACATGTTGTGCTGTTTTGAAGTTTGAGAAGAGAGCAGTTAAGATTTCGTTAACGTTTGTCACGTTTGTTTGTACTACGTTTGTCACATTTGCTTGTACAACTGTGACAAACGTTACACGGTAACGTTCGTCACAACAACATTTGGAGGGTTAACAGAAAAAAGAAACGAGATCACAATTTTAAATGATTTAATAGAGGTGTATAGTCTGTTGCAATGCAGGAATACCAGTAGTAGCCCCGTCCCAGCACAAGGTTTTTAGCCTGGATAGAGTGAGCGTGCGCGTGCATTTTATAAGCAGCACGGAAGGTAACGAGTGGAGGCGCAGCTTCTACTGCTGTTCTTGTTTTGCAACAGACTATAGCTCTCCTCAGAGTATATCGCATTCTCAAAATCTCAGATATGCTTTCTTTTTTTAATAAAAGCCAGGCATTGTTCGGTACATTCATGGCATTGTGGTTTTCTTGTAGAATTCGGGAATTCTGAAGGTCTTGCCGCAGGCTCGCCAGGGTGACAGCGCAGTCGAAGGCGATGAGTGCGAGCTAGAACACACTCTATCGCAAGCGCTTGTTCTGCGAAAACACTTCGCAAAGTCGCTATCACGTGCCCGTAGCCTTCGCTGCCCTGCAGTGGTAATGGTAGATAACTCCGGCTGACACAAGAAATCGTCCCGTCACTGCCATACTCCGTTTCCCTTCAAGTACAAGTGAAACCCAAATGCCAGGTACGAGCATCTTGACATAATGGACACTTGCACTGCACTAGTGCACATGCCTAGCAACATTCTAAGCGCAGAGTTTGCTCTTAAAGCCTCTGCATCCTGCGTAATGCTGCAGCTCCTGGTACCGAAGCAAGGTTTTGGGCGGCCATCTTTTACGAGGAGAAACTCCACCTGCACCGCAGTGCTTCGACCGCTACTTGGTGCACTTAGTTGCTGTACTTTGGATAAAACAGAAAGACATTGAGCCATGCAAACTTCAGTTATCGTCAGTTCAAAAGTGCTCTGTTGCAGTAATTGTTTTGCTTTACATAAAAAAGGCTGCAGTATGATTAGATTCTGAGCTAGCAGGAAATTTCAACCAGAAGTGATATTGATCTTGTCATTTCACGACAAACTTAACATTATATTTGTATCCACCCGAAGGAAAAATCCATCAATGTAACCTTGTTTGGCAGTCAATGTTTTCTAGTGGATCGCTGAGTGTGCCTGACTGTACGTCAAGCACGTCTGATTGGCCAACAAGTTACTCTGACCGACAGTCAAACTCCAGTCAGACTCCACTTGTCGGCTTTCTGATGGTTTCCTGGTGGCAGTCGGCCGCCGCGAAATGCCATCAAGATGTCTTGATGGCGATTCTGATTGTACATCGATTGGCTCTGACTGTACGTCAAAAAGCTTTGACGTGCAGACAGACGTACAGTCAAAGGACGTAAAGTTCGTTCGGATACCACTATTTCGTCAAATCTATGAATACGAAAAATAATCTATGCACAAGAAAACGATTTCGGGACGTGAGCCCATAAAACCGCTGATGTTAGAGATATGACACGCAGCCGACCGACAACTTTGATCAGAAACCCGCCGAACACGCCACTTCGCTGACTTCGCTTCGCCCATAGATGCTTCGCCGAGCTTTCATGAACGATCGCTCTCGACTCGTTTTGTTTGCCCGCTTGCTCCAACCTGTCGATCCTGCCCGGGGTCTACGATGTCTTATGTTTTAGTAGTACTTCTACTCGACAAGACCCAGCCTGTTGTGAGTTCCGACGATGTACGGACTTTAGCCGTGTAGTTGAAGACGACGATGTGTACCAGGTCTACTGGGCCGGAGACGCGCGAACAAAAGTATCGTTCTACGGCGCGAAAGTACTCTACATAGCAGGTGAGTAGAACTGAAGTACGGCGAGTGATGTACGAGTGCTTTGCATAACATGCTGAAGGCTTAACTGCATTTGCAGCCAAAGCATCTCGTATAAAACGATTGGTCAAATCGTGCTTCCTAAGCGATGGCATATCATAGGGGATTCCACTTCCGGACGCCGCAGCGGACGGACGCGGAATGTCGAGTTCCGATGGAGCGGCGATAACGGCCCAGACGGGCCGTGGTGATAAGGCATCTACTGCTGAGCTGGAATATGCTGTTCATCTGCCACCCCTGCCTGCTGGATACATAGCGACGAACGCAGTGTTTCTACATTGTGACGTAAAAAAACGGCCCTACCGGATACAAGACTTCCGCGCTGAACTCGAAAAGTTGGACGTTCTGAAAGACTTGGCGTCGGCAGGTGCGTACCAGATGAATCATGTCTGGATGTTGAGACTGCACTCATTAGCTGCGAAACAAAAGCTGGTGGCAGCAAAAGAGCTAACTGTCAAGGAAGGGAGGTGCCTCGTGTTTGACCCAGCAAAGAACGAAGTCAAGATAAAGCTCCATTGGGTTTCATATGATGTTCCCAACTTTAAGGTGCAAAAGGAGCTTGAAAGGTTCAGCAAGGTATCCAGCATTACTCGGGAATGCTTCCGCGAACGAGGCTTCGAGAATGTCGAATCCAACACGAGGCTTGTGCAGCTGACCCTCAAAGGCGGTACGACGGTTGACGACATCCCCCACGAGGTACGGCTGGAAGGCTGCAAAGTTATAGTGCTGGTACCAGGGAGGGCCCCTTTGTGCCTGCGATGCAGGCGAACAGGCCATATCCGGCGGGACTGTCGCACTCCTCGATGCGCCGGCTCCCATCGTTTTGGGCACGAAACGGAAGACTGCGCGGTGACGTACGCTTCTGTTGCTCGAGACTTCAAGGATCAATAGGAGTCCGAGATGTTCATGGACGAGACCGAAGCAGAGGAAGTCATGCAAGCCGTTTCGCAGTCGACTCTGAGGGACGAAAGAAAGAAGAAGTCAAGCACAATGGCAAGCAACGACGGACGAGGAACGGCGTCTCAAGGGGGACCCTCAAAGATGTCGGCGTCCGAAAAGGAAAACGAAGGGGGATGTGAGGCCTCAGGCTCAGGAAGGACAAGGCCGCGGGAGACACCAATCTGCGATGAGGAGAACGGCGATCAAGTGGAGCAGCCAGGCGCAGCCATGGGACAAGACGACCATTTGACCGCGAGCAACCTGGCAGGCAAAAGACAGCTGGCCCCACCTGCCGACCCGGACTTTCTCGATGAAACGGAACTAAGTTCAGTGCCGTGGGAACAGCAGGGCTCCAAGAAACCCCGGCGAGTACATAAACCCGGAGTGCCCACAGACGATCGCAACGCAAAGAATACGCAGTGAGTGTTGAATAGCAAATCGTTCATGAGAATGCAGGATTTGTTTGGACACGCTTAAAAGTATGAATGCACCTTTAGAGCCTCTTCGCTTTGCGACCTTAAATGTGCGTGGACTGAACATGCGTAAGAAACAGTGTCAACTCCAGCGCCTAGTATATGAACAAGAGTTAGATATCTTCGCTGTACAAGAAACAAAAATGGAAAATAGTCAGCACATAGAACAAGCGCTAAAACCATTTCTTCGCTCTTACGAGGTGTGTGTAAGCCACTCCGTTGGAATGTCTGCTGGGTGTTTTCTGTTTCTTAAAAAGTCCAGACATATCAGTGTTGCGAACGTTATCACAGATGGTCAGGGCAGTCTTATTATTTGCGATTTAAAATGACAAAATCAAGATTTGCGGGCAATATGCCTTTATGCGCCAAATAAGATAAATGAGAGATTTATGTTTTTTTCAAAATTTAGAACGCTATTTACAGTGTGGCAAACTCGTGGTTTTAGGGGATTTCAATTGTGTATGCAGTCTAGCCGATAGGGTAACTCCCAAGAAGCATTACGATCAGAGTGCTGCATTACTAAACGAATTAATAGGCGAATATAATTTAGAGGATGTAGCCCACCTCGAAAACGCGGGGAAAGAATTCCGTTTTACACATTTTCAGCGCTCGTCCCACGCGCGATTGGATAGAGTTTATGTTTCCTCCGAGGTGAGCAATCTCGTATCGGGCTATCAAGTAAAACCGCTTTTTTTTAGCGACCACTGTCTTGTCACTGTTACGTTAGGTTGCGGCAGGAAGAGGACATCGAAAATGCAATGGGAACTACGGAAATTAAATAGCAGTTTGCAGATGGACGATAATTTTTGTAAGCGAGTAAAGGAAGCATTTCAAGCGGAATGCACAGGTAATGGCCCTAGTCGCATAGAAAAGTGGGAATACTTCAAGGACGATGTTAAGTTACGGGCAATAGAAGGGGCGTCTGTCCTAAAGGTACAAAAAACAAATGAGGAAAAAGTATTGTCGCAATATTTGAGTAACCTTCTAAAAAATGAGCAAGAATCCCCCGGTTCCAATCATTCAGCAATAAAAGAGATACAAGCCAAACTAGACAGCCTCCACCAAGAGCGTTATCGTGGTGCTATAATCAGAGCGAGAGCGGAAAAATTTCTTTTAGGGGAACAACCCACTAGTCGTGCCTTGGCTTACGAGAGGAAATATGCCTTAGAAAAAGAAATATCCGTCCTTGAGCACCAGGGTGTTATCTGCAATACTAAAGATACCATCGAACATGCTTTCGTTGAGCATTACGAGCAACTTTTTGGAGGGCACGGCTTGCCGACTACGATGACAGACATTCGAATGTTGGTTCGGGAGGCGCCTGAGCTGTCGAATGAAGGAAAAGATTGGCTCGAAGAACCGGTGACCCTGATAAAAGTAGAGAACGCTATTGACGGTTTAGCGGCAAACAAGACGCCTGGCCCAGATGGTCTGGGCGCAGAGTTTTACCAAAAATTTAAAAAAGAACTGTCCCCTTTTCTTCTTAAAGTTATACACGAAGCGTATGACCTTAAAGCGTTGCCCCCATCGTTTCTTCGATCCCACACTGTACTTATTCCCAAATCAGACGACGATAGTGTGCGACAGCGAGTTACTGGGTATCGACCCATAGCGCTATCTAATGTTGACTATAAAATTTTTGCAAGGATTCTAGCTAAACGACTTCAACATGTAATTTGTGGATTGGTCGGAGAACATCAAACCTGTGGCATTAGAGGCAGATCTATTCAGACGAATATTCACGTAGCCCGAACAACCTTAGAAAGTTCTTCTGCGGAAAGAAGCCCTGTTGCAATGCTCCAAATAGATTTAGCCAAGGCATTTGATACAGTGTGTCATGATGTATTGTGGGAGGTTTTAGAACGAGCTAACGTGGGCAAGATTGTCATCGAAGGCGTTAAAATGGCCTATAAAGGATGCACGACTAGATTAATTATAAATAATTCATTATCCCCTATAATTAAAGTCCTTTCTTCTGTACGGCAAGGCTGCCCCATGTCGCAGCTATTGTTTTCCCTTTATTTAGAACCCTTGTGTTTGAGTATTATCCGGTCGAGTCAAGTTCAGGGTTTTCGAATGGGGGAAGTAGAAACTAAGGTTTTAGCGTATGCAGATGATATTGCTGTTTTTTGTAGTAACAAAGGAAGCGTTACTAGCGTATTAGAGCACTGTAAATATTTTTGTAATGCAACAGGCGCCTCAGTAAATATCGATAAATGTATTGGCACCTGGCACGGCGACTGGGATACAACCCCTCAGTATTTTAAATGTGTTAAATGGAGTACCTCACCCAGCAAGTATCTAGGGGTCCCACTACAATACATGCGAACTAATACAGAGTATTGGGCTAGCGTTGCTGAGGAGCTGAGAGAACGGGCCGCCAAATGGTGCGGTCGAGATTTGTCTATTTTTACTAGAACAACTGTACGCAATGTATTCCTTGTTGCCAAGCTGTGGTATGTACTGCAGGTCATGCATTGTGCTCGCACCAGTATACAAAAAATGCATAGAGTGTTTGCCGTTTTTATATGGAAAAGTACCGTTGAACCAATGAGACGAGACAACCTTTTTCTTAGAGTTTCTAAGGGAGGACTTGGACTTTCACATCTGTTTGTCCGACAAGTTATTGCACGCTTCTTCTTCCTGCGATATCAAAAACACCCCTTTTTACAAGTCATGTTTCAAACTAGAATAGCACCCCACTTACCGTCTCTTCTTGTCTCTTCCGCTAGTGGCACCCCCGCTAATCTGGTTGGGTTTTTAAAGAGTTGTGCACGCGCGTGAATTTTTGATGGTACGTTACTCGCGGGAGTACTTGTTTACTGTCTCCAGAAAAAAAGCTGACCAGGGATCTGATTGATAGCCTCTTTCCTGCTCCATTGTATAGATCTTTGTTTACTGACATGCCTGGAGGCAATGTTCTGGTCCGCCTGAAAAAGATGTACATCCCCCCAGCCGCAAAATCGTTCTTTTTCCGGCTGCATAGCGACACGTTGCCTGTAAAAGTGTGGTTAGATGGGAGGGGAATATTTGTACCATGGGGTGTGAACTGTCTACTGTGTAAACAACCGGAAACAATTGAGCATGTGTTTATTAATTGCTGGGATGCTGTTATGTTCTCGGACGTCCTGAAGCGCACTATAAAAAAGACAGAAATAACAACAGATACCATTCGTTTTCTCCCTATTGAGAAAAATGAAAGTGTCCCACTTGATATGATTATGGTGCCTGGTTTGTTTTCGGTATGGAAATCTCGTATGGATGTAAGACACGCAGCGGCGAAACCAAAGTCAGCGCCGCAATACTTCACGGAGCTTGTTTGCCAAGTGAAGAGTGTTTTTGAATTTACCGACAATACGCCAGACTGGGCGGACCTGTTGCATGACCTGTTATGTATGAAGAAATTTTAATTCAGTATCTGCCCACAAGATCTGGGTAGACTGATTTTATGCACTGAATAAAGAAAAAAAAAAAGATGGCATAGCATAGGGGTTAAGGTGTCCGATTTGTATGGAAGTGGTCGCAAGTTCGATCCGCGGTGGTCCTGCTTTTTTTTCTTTTTTTTTCTCGAACATTTTGTTTTATAGAGGCATTTGGCAATATTTATGAGTGCGTATAGCTTTATTCTTATATAAATGCTGCCCTTGTTGATGAGATTCCTTTGGCAGTGGCAGTCAGACGTCATCTGATGGTTCATCAGATGACGTCTGATGGTCCATTACGTTCCACCAAGGCTGCTGACTGGCAGTCAGTGTCCCAAATTACGTATCTTGATGGAATTTTCTATAGGGCAATATTGCTTTTCTAATTATATTAAGCAGATCCTTGCGCACGAAGTTTGATTTTCGCTCTAACAATTCACGCCAGCTTCCACATGACACGAAAAGACTCACATCAACATTAGTTTTGAGCAAAACGATACGGTTCTGACGTTACTTCCACATTACTGTCGCATGTTATATATGATAGAAAATACAGTTGCGAAGATGTTTTATAAACTTCCAGAAAAAAGTATCTTAAGTGTACGAGACTAAATTGGGATTACAAGAGTAGGTGCAAAAGTGCGAACTTTCTTGTAAAGAAAGACGCTTTCCATCTGACAGTACAAATTAGTGGAGCGCTAAAAAAATCTAATGACGGCACTCATTATTGTGACACCACAGTGCCGAGAATCATGGTATTGCGCGTATAATGAAATTACTTGAAACAGTTGCACCCCTTATTGAAACAAAGTGCAACATTGTACTTATGGCCTGAAACATTCGTGAGGCGAGTTCAATAGTGCAGCAGACAGTACAGTTGTTTTTGAGCCGTATTGACATGTGTTCCACTTTGTCTAGGCGGACATAAGTTCTCGGCAGTGGCATCGACGGGAACCTCCTCTCGCTTGCCCGGATGGGCACGTTCAGCTTACAGCTGGGTCTCGCAGTGCGCTTCCTCTCGTGCGGCGTTCCAGTTTTGCGCAGTGCCGCTGCAGCAGATACCACTTCTCTAAATGAATTTCGGATCAATAACCCAGCATCAAGTCTAAGAGAGCCGCTCTGCCCATGTGCATATAATGAACAAGCACGACGTTTGGACACGCACGATCTTTTGCATTTTGAATTTCGCGAAGTAACAATTGACTTCACCTGCAGCTTTAATTTGGCAAATGTGGACTGGATGGTGGCTGTCTTGTTGTCACGCCACACTGATGATGATAATCTTATTCCGGACACCTGGCACACCCTTTCTCCACACGTTCCTCTGTCTCTCAACTCGCTTTCTTATGGAAGCGTGCAGCCAGGTGGTCGTTTTCCGCACGGTGCCGAAACAGTGGACTCTCTCATTCTCTAAAAATACTTGCAGATGAACAGAAGTAAACCAGCTGTCAAAGTACAGCTGGTGGCGAATGTGCTTTGGGGTGGTGAGGGCCAGCCTCACGACCGCGTCACTGCTGGCATTCATCAGGTTACGTTCACCTCAGAGCTGCTAGATGTCCACGGCAATGCTGACACCTCAAAGTCATAGCCGAAGTTAAATTATCCACGAGGTGACAAAACCTCGTAGCCCAGCGATGTGGCCTCTTGGCGTTGTAGAGTTTCACCAGGCTACGTTCCTTGAAGGGCATGGCATGTTCTACAAAGCACTTCTTTTCTTCTTTTGACACTCAGCTTAACTGCTGACGTAAAACTCAAGAAGTAGTCTCATGTTTCGCCACTTATCATTCCCAACTTCATCCGGAGGTACAAAATTGTCGTTATTGTTGAAGTGGAGAAACCGCTTCAATTCCCTTCAATGGTTCTGGTTCATCACTTGAGAACATTTGTCGTGTCCAATGCCAGACCTCTAGTAGTGACAGGTGCCTGAGAGCTGAATAATTGATATTAAGAGATACAAGCCGAGGGATCCTTTCAAGCCCATCTACATTTGTTGAGAGAGGCTTTTCAGGGAAGAAAAGGAGGAAAAGAAAAAAAAAACTTTATAGCATAAAAAGAAACTTATTCTAGGTGGGCTCTCTTTCCGCTAGTCTTGGCCGCTCCACCAAATATCGCTGGTTTTGAGTCGACATAACAATCAGCACAGCTTCCCAGGTCTCGCGCGAAGGATCAGGGATGGGAGCCAGTGAGGGGTTAGTTGGCAGGCCCACACAGCGTGGGAAAGAGTCAGGAAACTCTCCGTAGTGCGGTCACCTATCCGGTTGTCTGTCTGGGTAAAATATATGTATATTAGTTAGGTGTGTGCCTGTGCCTGTGTCTATCTGACACCAGGTTGCGACCTCCTCTCGAAAAGGGACCGGTCGGGCGGGGGAACAACTGCCTCCGGCCGCGGAGGGGGGCGAATATTTCGGAGTACTGGTTCGGGACCGGGTGTGATCCGTCTTTGCGTGACGGCGCTCAAGGGATGCAGGTTTGGGCTACTGCGTGTGCTTGCCGGTTTCCGTCGATAGACTCGTGGTCAGGGATCAAGACCAGTTCCACGCCGGGGACCTTGGGGCTCTTCAATAGGATGCAAAAGGCTCGCGGGGGGACTCTCCCTTCACAAGAAAAACTAATGGCCTCTTGCGAGTCTGAACGGATGGTCACGTGGTCTTACTTCGTGGGGAGACGATTGCCAGGGCGATCCCGACCTCCTCCGTCACTACCGGATGGATGGTGCGGACCGCGGCCGCGACGTCTGTGTCGAAGTCGCTGTCGATCACACACCGCCGCAGCGGCTTAACTCTTACAAAAAGGGGTATCGATAGTCCTTCCTCAGGGGAGGAACGGTCTTGTAACCTATGTTTTTTCAGAAAGGGAGAAACTTTCGTCCCTGAAGCAGGGCAGCAAATAATTCCTCCGTCGCCTGCATCTCATTATGGCGGCACTGAACCGGGCAAATCGAGCTCAATAAGGCTTAACGAGGACGTTACGCTTCTTGCACGGGACGAGAGGAGCAGCAAATAAAAGCGTAACACGAGCTTCGCGCGAACTGTGTTTATTTCCGAAGCTAGATTCCCCCTGCAAGTACAGAACCTTGCGTTTCAAAAACGGTTACTCAGTCTTCTCGTCGTCAGCACTGCGACGTTAAACGGAGACAACGGACACCCAGTTACTTCGCGCACTTTACGTCTTACCTTTGCTGTTCCTCGAGTCACAATTCCTTGGTCAACCGCACATCACGGAGGAATGGCGAACCAATCCGCGAAACAAAAAACTGCTCTCAGAAGAACAAACTCGAAGCCGCTGTTCACCGCGTAGCGTGAAAGAAAGTTAAATCGCTTGCCACCAGATGGCAGGGTTATGCAGAGTAATTGGAAGTAGCTAGACTAGGTGGAGCTAGGTGCCGCCCAATTCATGTTCTACAAAAAAGATTTTTATTTCCTCAGGCGACTATGGCGCTTCGGGAACCTCTACTGTACACACATGTAGACACATTACGCATACTACAAGCATCAGGCGAACATGCATTGAGCGCATACAAATACATGGCACATAGAAACATCAATACAACGGCATACTAACCCAAACACTACACCCCAGCTTCGCGTTTCCGTCTTTTATACTGGTCGTTTTAAACGTACGGAAGTTCTCGGTGACTGCCTAAGCAATAAAAAAAAATATTATCAGCGTGTTGATATTTTTTCAGCAATGTCATACATCTGAGAGTATTTTAAATGGGTCAGGGGATGAATATGTTATTAAAAAGTAAACGCTCGAACATGCCGTATTATTTGAAAGCCAATAAATCAGGCCGCTCCAATGCGGTTCGAAGCCATGAGTTTGTTTCCCCGCACGGCACGTCGTAACCTGTATTTCTATTGTAGTGTTTGTCTTTCTATTTGTGCTGTTCGCGCACTGCTGCAATTGCCGTCTTGAATTAATCTCTGTAGAGCGGATATTCACTCAGCTCAAGTGATGCTTCATGGGTAGAGAAATCGCTTTTCGATCAACTCAAATGCAGTCGAAGCCGCTACTTGGGGCAGGTGTTAAAGGCCGACGTACAACCTCGGTTTTTTGCAGGGAACATAATCCTCTTAGCGCTCCCCTCCCCTAAGCTGCGAGGGGAGCCATGTAGGGGCAAACTAAAAAGTGGAGAGGATACGGGAAAGGGGGAGGCGGGCAAAAGTGAAAAGCGCGAAGTGTACGTCGGCCTTTAAGTGTACAGAGCTACGCCGTGGCGACCTCGAAAACTTCTAGCACTCATCCCAGCGCCCCACTTGGACGCCGTTTCTCCAGGAACCGTAGTATATTTAAACAGCAAAATAAAGGGTAGCTTTTTTTATTTTACCTACTATTCTTTTTTAATACTAAACTTTCACACTGTAAATATACGTACTTTCCGTCATAATTTCGTGCTGTTCAGTCCTTTCCACAGAGCGCAATTGCTCTCTGGGAGGAAACAACCGACAGTCACATTGGCCACTGTACGATAGACGCTTACTGTTCATACCAGCGTTCCAACATGACTATCCGCACGTAGATCGATTGCACCTAATCCCTCAAGTGGTCTTAAACTTTTTAATTTAAATCGGTATGTCAACCTGCGACACCCCCCCGCCCCCGATCACGGTCCGACCAGCGACATCAATGCCCGACAGTTTACGTCATCTCATCTTCTTGTTACGCCACTGATACGCGAACACACGGTCACATCGGCGATAATTTCAATCATATGTTCACAACCCACAACACTGCCATCACGATGTTGCTGCTATGTTGCTGACACACAGAAATACAGAACCACGTTGAAGGCCGGCTGCCATTCGGCATAGGAAAACCGAACCAAACTCAACACGGAAGGCACCCAGGCAGCCGGCCTCGAAACCGGCCTGTCTTGGACGCAGTTCCTGAGATTTCCATAACGTCTAAAACGTCAGCACAGTTCCGCGTGGTTTCGCTACTGTGGTTCCGCGTGGATCCCGCAATCCGGAGACGACCGTCTTGCCCAGTGTGCGTAGCGCTGCTGGCACTGCTCCGGAACTTCGCTGTTTCTAGCGGCTTCGTTTGCTCGCTTGATAAAATTAGTGATAAAAACTTCAATGCAAGCGAAATGTTTTGCACGATTGGACTAGAAGACGGAATTACAGGCGGCCTTTGCTGCCACTGAAGCTCCATCAACTCAACAACATGTATTCGACAACGTGCGCGACGTGCTCGAAAAGCGAAACCGAAAGAATATGAGTCGGGAGGGCGAAAGCTTTCTCCCGTCTGCCTGCAGAAAGAGAAAAACATTTCGTTCCTCCTCTTTTCTCGTGTCCGCTTGGGGGCGCGTCAGTAGAAGCGAGGAAGACGCGTCGTTGCTACCTTTTTCCCACATTTTCCTTAGAGTGCTGGCCGGTGTAGATTGCCGCTTCCGTGTAGAGGACGTTGTCCCGGTAGCCGTAAGTTCGTCGCAGACCCCTGGCCAGAGCCGTCCGGCGACCATGATGAAGGGATAGGTTCATGTACCGCGGGATTGGTGCCACCCAGATCTTGTGCCGAAGGGCGAGCAGTATCTGGATCGTCTCGCATTGCGATATTGCCGCGCGCGCAGCTGGCCAAGTAGGCAGCGCGCGCGTGGCCTAACGGTTATCGCGCGTGCTTTCCACGCTGAAAGCCAGGGTTCGATTCCTGGCCGCGGAGGCGCATTTTTGTTGACTCTCTAAAGTAATGTTCTGGTAAATTCGAGAACCATGTTGCTTGTTCGAGGTCAGAATGTTCTACTAATGCCGCGCATTAGGACCCGCAACGTTTTCTCTTCGGGAGCGTTTGGGTCGGCGCGGTTCATGAGGCGGAGAACGTCTTCGACGAAGCGTGTGACGCTCTCGTTTGGCCCTTGGTGTCTTGCTTGGAGGAGTTCTTCGGCACGCTGTCGTCGCTGCTGGTTGGCAAAGGTGCGTCGCAGCTCGGCCTGGAACTCTTCCCACGTAGAAATCGACGCTTCGTGGTTCTCGAACCATGTGCGCGCCGTGCCTTCCAGAGCGAAGTAGACGTTCTGAAGGCACTGCTCTGGTGTCCACTGGTTATGGCGGGCCACTCGTTCGTAATGCTGTAGCCAATCCTCCACATCCTCATGGGCCTCACCATGGAACGGCGTCAGGTTGCGTGGGACGACGGGCAGGTATACGACGCTGGCGGTGGACGGGTTCTGGGACGACTGGCTGTCCATCGTTGGCCTCGTTGGCTGCTTAGTCTTGGGCGGTAGAGGTCCGAATTCCGGGTGTAGACCTTGGGTGCGACGACTGAACCGGATCTCGGAAGTGCTTTCGTCGGTTCTTCGTGGGCTAGGCGCCGGACTTGCACTGCGGGCCCTCGGAGGTTTCTGGATCGTTCGGCGTAGAAGGTTCGGCGCGTAGAACTTTCTGACCTCGAACAAGCAACATGGCTCTCGAATTTACCAGAACATTACTTTACAGAGTCAACAAAAATGCGCCTCCGCGGCCAGGGATCGAACCCTGGCTTTCAGCGTGGAAAGCACGCGCGATAACCGTTAGGCCACGCGCGCGCTGCCTACTTGGCCAGCTGCGCGCGCGGCAATATGTGAATGGGGAGGCCGAACGAGCCCAGACGTATCGGGGGCGCACTGGAAGTTGCCGGCCTCGAGGTAGTTCTGCACCGTCTCGAGGGACTTTTGGAGCGAGTCTAGCTTTTTTTCGTTCAATGCCGACGTAGTTTAAATCGTCAACGTCGTCTGCATAGAGGGTGCGGATGTACTCGACGCTGATGGTGGCCATGCGGTTGCTCAGGAAGTGCCGCACGGAATCGTACATTCATGGTCCGCACCCGGTCGAGGCCAGGTTTTCGAGCTCCATCGTATGGCTGACGTTGTCGAAGGCGCCCTTGATGTCCAGGGCCAGGACCGCCTACGTCGTCGTACGAGAGATTCAGTCGAGGATGTTTTCCTTGATCTGGATCAGGACATCCCGCGTGGATAGGTGAGACTGAAACCTGAATATGGTGTTCAGGGTGGCATTGAGTTGAAAACAGGATGGTCCCCTCAAACGTCACTCTGGACACGTCATAAGGGGAGGGGCATTAAAAAAACTGGAATGAAGTATCCAGGCCCGTGACACTCTGTGGTGGCTCTTGATTCCTGTTGAACTCTTTTTCTTTTGAATCCTTTTCAAGGGAGCACTTTTTTTCACTTTGAGGCACTTTTCTTGTCTCTGGCACTCACTTCTGCAGGAACCTGCTTCATCCTCACTTTCGTCTTTGCTTTCACAGCACTCACTTACCGTTAATGTGGAAAGGAATTTGCCGGATCACAGTCTTCGTCCCTCCGTCAAATCTCCTGGCGTCCAATAGTTACTATAAAAAAGGGTACATAAGATAATGACCAAGCGTGTAAACGCCATGTGATGCCTGCATTATTATTTTTCAGTGAGCAAAAGTGAGCAGCAACATATCATGCCAATGCTTTCCCTAACTGCACGCTATATCGCACAGCGCACGTTGAATGCTTGCCGAGCTGGAAACACCGCAGTAGAGTGATAGTGTCCCAAGGTATCAGATAACGCTCTAAAATCAGCCGGGAAAATCGGCGCCTGCACGCAACGGGCATCATTTCCTCAGCAGTGTATATTGTGGTGCACTTTACCTTGTTTAATTTCAAGGCGCTTCGCTCTTTTGCAAAGTTAGAACATCCTTGAAAGTAGTAAAAATGCCTTCGCCAGGGACGACCAAGCTCATCGCAGGCAAACGCTGCCGTCTGCATTGAATTACGCAGGAACGGAGGTGAGCCTGACTCTTCACAGGAACGACGTCACGCCTTGAATGTTCACAAGGTAAAATGCTCCAATAAAATAGTACACCCTGGGCGCGGTGGCGGACCCTCGCGCACCCTCCCCCCCCCCCCCCCCCCCCCCTTCGCCCTAAGCGTCAGGCATCTACATGAGCGTATCGTCGTCGTTGTTGTTGGGAGGAGGTTGTCGTTGCAGGAGGTGTGGACGGCGGCGCAGTATGAGAGCTGTGGTGCGCTCAAAGTCGCGGTCCCCGGTACGATTTATCCGGGCGATCCGCTCCGCGTCTGTCGCTCTTCGAACACCATTAGAAGGAGTGGCCACACTATTCCGGTTTTCCTCGCCCCACCCCTTCTTGGTTTTAAATATATTTCAACGCTTAAAACAACAACAGCTCTTCGAAGAGGATTAATTGGAGGTGGGCCGACCGTCATATCTCAGGAACCGCACAGAGCGGGCGAAGGAGGCGTGTCTCCTCCTAAGTGTAGTGCGCCGCCGGCCTGTGCGGTGGCGTTCCTCCAACGTTTGTTTGTCCCCGGAACGGTTCAGGTGCTGCAGCAGCGGGGCCGGCGCGCTCTGGCCGGGGTTGGTCACTCCAGCTCAAGTACGATGCCCAACCTCGGAACGCGTCCCAAACAAGGGCTGTCCAGGTCGTGACCGTCCTTTGCGGCCGTTGCCTGCATCGCCGGTAGAGGCCGTTTTCGTTGGCCGCCAATGGGCTCGTCTTGCCTGCTGGCCGCGCTTCCATTGGGTGGACCTGGCCGGTTGCCGCCCTCGGTGACTGGGACCGTCACGTGTCACAGACCCCTGCAGTCCAGATGACCGGGACTGCTGGCGGCATTGACTATGATCCATCTTCGTTGTTCAGAAGAAGACATTGATGTTGGTTACTTTTATGTGTAACCATTCGTTCTATAATGCACAAAAACAAATTAAGGATCTGGTTTGGGCACATAATCGAGCAGGATTTCCTCCTCAAAAAGGCGACCAGATCCGTGTGGTAATATACGACGTACAACTCTAGAAACTCAAAATAAAGAAAAATAAAAGGAATATTGCCTACCGCTGCATGACTTCTCCTTCAGCCATCACCTACGTCGCAGGTTGCATGTACGGCGGTGAGAAAGAGGGGAGGGGAGGGGGAGGGCATCGTCGGCATCGGTTCGATCCTGCGAAAAACGATCTTCCGGGATGTTCAATTGTTGTTGAAAGGAGTTGGTCCTGTGGACTCACCACTGGAATGGTGAATTAGCGTGTATATAAACGGGGAAAGCTTTTTTGCCTACACGGAATGGACCATCCCAACTATTGGACAGTGAGGCCGTAAAGCCTTTTGCCGCGTCACTTAAGGGGTGAATCCGCCTGAGAATTAAGCCTCCCATTTCGAAATGCAGGTTTTGGCCTCCCTGGTTGTACTGGTCGGACTGCTACAGTCTGGCAAAGTCGAGGTTCTCCCGGGCTTCTTCCAGGTTGTTAGTGACACACTTTCGCAGTTTGTCTGCGAAGTTGGTATAGTTGCGGTCCTGTGCCCTGGGCTCTGTCGAACGGAGAGTGTTAGTAAGAGGAAAAGCAAGTTCTTCGCCAAAATTGAGCTGGGCAGCAATGAGCCCAGTGGACCGGTTAACCGTTGTGCAGGTGGCGAAAGCCATTTCTGGTAGCTACGCATCTCACTCTTTGGGGCGCTCCGTACGAGCAACAGGCATCATCTTCAGGTTTCGATTTACTCCTTCATTTATATGTGCCTGTGGAAGATACAGCGAAGTCCGTTTATGTTGGATTCCCAGAACCGCGCGTGCATCGACGAACAATTTGCAAGTAAAATATGACGGATTATCCGGAATTAGGCTTGCCGGGAAACCGAAACGTGGGAATAATTGAACCAGACAGTCCTATATATTTCGTGAGTCCAACTTTTGTAAAGGAGACAGCTCTACCCACTTTGTGAAATGCCGTATTTACTCGATTCTAAGCACTCCTTTTTTCACACCCGCGTGTTCAAAGAGGGGGGGGGGGGGTTATATACGGAACATGCCCCGAAAATACGAAATTTGCACAATAAATATGAATTTATTACGATCAAAATAAAGAATAAATGTTCTAAATGAAATAAAGTAAAGACTGGAGAGTAGCCCGTTTGTCACCAGTTTGCACCACGGTCGACTAGTCACTCTCACGACTAGTCTTTTGAGGATGATGTAGGGCGCAAGTTTCCAACCACCGCCTGTGATGCACAGTATTACGGTCACCTTTTGCTTCTCATAGCCAGTCGTAAGCACTTTTACTTCTCAGGCGCCTACTTCATTCACGGTGCACGTCCTTGGCATCTCTATGTACACAGGGTACGGATGCGAAAGTGGAAAAGTGTGGGGGGGGGGGGGGGGGTGCTTAGAATCGGAGGGTGCTTAGAATCGGGAAAATACGGTAGTTTTTTACTACGAACAAGTACTGGTTTCCACGTGGGCTACGTGCAAAGGAAGCCATGACCTCTCAACAACAGATCTGCGAAGGGCTCTGGCTCACGTTCGGTTGCATGAGGCCATGGGGTTGACCACCACGTGCCTTCGCTTTCTGTCATGATGGGCAACTATGCGCGTGCCTCAAAACATCTTGCCGCATGCCGGGCCAAGTCGCAATCTGGGACAACTTGTCGTAAATGTTGCTCCCACTGCTGTGTCCGGCCAGGGAAAAGCTGGGCATGTATATGATGGACTTCCGTAACTTCTGAGGTATCACTGTTTGAAACGCAGAACTCCTCAGGTAATCACCAGCCTGAGGGATTTAGCGCAATAGGAGTTCGTCACTGCTTAATAAAAAGAAGTCGAACAATTCATCGCCCTTGGTGTTGAACGGGTTGGTTGCTGAAAGCCAGACAGTCACTTGTTGGCAGAGCCCATCGTCGTGCGGGGCCTTGAGAAGATTTTTCCTTGAAACCAATGTTTCCCACCGTGAGTCAGATAGTCCCTTTGTTGTATTAACGACTGCAACCAGTTAGACATATAAAATAGCGCAAAAAAGACAAGGACAAGAAGTATACAAGACAAGCGCTTTTCCTGTATACTTCTTGCTCTTGTCTTTTTTTGCGCTATTTTAATTGTTTAACTAAGATGAACCAACTAGCCCAACAAAGTACCCTACTATGCAGCAACCAGACCTGGAACTTCCTGCACGTGCTCTTCAGGAAAAGGGGTGGGGGGGGGGGGGTTGAAAAGTGCATCAGCAGTTTGGTTATTAGCACCCGGCCTGTACAGAATAGTGTAGTCGTAGTGCTGTTGCGTAAGTGGCCAACGAGCGAGGCGACCAGCGGGGTTCCGAAGTCTGTTCAGCCATGCGCTAAGTGGTCACATTGAAATTAGATTGTCGCGCCGTTTAAATACATGTCAGATCGTTTTAACACATAGACTATGGCTAAGCATTCTCTTTCTGCAACAATGTAGTTATACTTTGCTAAATTGAGAGTCTGATTTGCGAAAGCAACCTGCCGAAGTATACCGTCATGTTCCTGCAGTAGAACAGCTCTGACGCCACTGCGTCCTGCAAAACGAATGGTTGGTTAAGGTCAAGAAGTTGCAGACACGCGTTTTCTCTCACTGCCTTTGATAAGGCTATGAATGCGCTTTGTTGACGTTCGCTCCAATACCACTTGACTCTTTTGTGAAAAAGGTGATTAAGCGGCTCAGAAATCTCGTAGCAGTAAGGAATGAACTCCCTATAGAATGTAATCAGTTCGAGATATCGCTGATTTCATTCATTCGCGCAGCGTGCCTGTACCGACAACAAATCCGAGGAGGTTAATTTTGGGCTCGGGCAACAGAACTCTCCCTGGTTGATTGTTAGGCCCGCGTCCCGCATCCGCTCAAGCACGACAGTCAAGTGTTCGAGATGCTCCTCGAAGGTACGCGGGAAGAAAAACAACGTCACCAATGTATGTTATCGCGCATTCGTACTTTGCGCTTCCGAGCACAACGTCCATCAAATGCTAAACTCTCGCTGGCGAGTTGGACTAACCAAACGGCAAGCGAGTAAACTCGTACAGCCCTTTGTGGAAAATGAAAGTGGTCTTTTCCACGTGTAGCGGATACACCTCGACCCGAGAGAATCCACGGCCGCAGTTTTTCGTAATGAACACCGTCTGATTACCAAGTGCGTACATTATAGAGGAAATGCTGGGACAAGAGTAACTGTCCCGTACTGACACTTCGTTGAGCCGTCTGTAATCTACGCAGAGTCCGGCAGTTCTATATTTTTTTTTCGCAGCGAGAACGGCAGGAAATGCTCAAGTGCTTTTTGACTCACGTACAGCACCGGTGTCAAGAATGTCCTGAAAAGCTGCATACAGGAGTTCTCTTTTGTGCACACTGATCGGGCGTACATTGCACCTCCAAAACGGTGACTCACCACTTCCAGTGTCATGCAGCAGGATGTTTTATTTTCCTCGTCGTTAAGTGAACATCGAATAAAACGGTCCCAGGGCGTGTTCCAGCTGCCTCTTTTGGAAGTTTTTGCCTTGTACTTGTGCAGGGTATCGGAGATTTCGGATGGTAGGACAGCTGCAGGCGTTGTGAAGTGGGCTTAGAGGGTTGGGCCAGTGATGCAGTTCTCTCGTCAGGCAAACGAAGTCAGGTCCGCCTGGTTTCCCTGCCGATAGCCGCCACCAAAGAGGACGAGCGCCATGTATTCGCCTGCAATAAGATCTCTATCCAGGATCACGGGTACGGCGAGTTTCGGCAGAAAAAAAAGCGCTGACGACAATTCTTCTCATTAAATAAAATGTTGAGCCTTAGGGCTCGCCCGCCGATTTTGTTCGACCGGAGGTTAGCTGCAGCCGTGTGTCTGACGAACGAAAGGCTATATTTTCATTTTTGCATAGTTCATAGGCAGCGTCTCTTATAAGCGAGAGAGCAGCCCCGGTATCCAAAAGCGATGCAAAAGGAAAACCGAGCAGAGTGATTGACATTCGTGGCTCCATCATTTCGATGTTAGGCTGAATGCGACATATCGATGGAACAAGTGTCGCTGCGTGCGTGATCCCGGCTGTGATAGTCGCCACCGGCGGCTCTGCAGTGGGGTTCATCGGCGCCGGCTGCAATAGTCTCCCGATTAAGTTGCCAGTGACCCCCAGGATCTTCAAGGCACATAGGCGCGCGAGGGTTGAGCGGACCTTTACAATTCTTCCGCTGACTTCCAGCCCTTCCACCATTTGTTTCGTTCTGCCTCTGGTTTGTATTTGGGCACACTCTTTGGAAGTGGCCGCGCTGTCCACAGTTTTGGCATTGGTCCGAACACCTATTTGAGTCGCCTGCACCAGGGCGCCCTTCGGACGTCCTCCAGTGGCCCCGCATTAAACCAAAACTGGAGCGCCTCCGGCTGCTTTGATTGGGCACTCTGTGCCCGTCCCGTGGAGCTCTTGGCGCCGGGATTGCATCGCGCCCTGCCAAGCACATGCAGGTGCGAAAGAGCTTGCGGCCAAAGGCGGTGGAAGGCAATCTTTTGTAAATATATCAGCTTGAACTTTAGAAATAACTAGAACACAAAGACAAAAAGGACAGGATATGACACAAAGCTGACTACCAACGATGATTTAGAGTAAACTTCTTCCTTGCGCTTTTGCTCCTTCCTTATGAGTCCCAAGTGGAGCGCGATAAACCTATTATATAAATTGCCCTATTCCACTTTTAAAGATCCCTTCCGATATTTACACTTATACAAAAATTTACAAATCATTTACACAGTATTCCTAGCAAATTACTGTTTCTGAACTAACCCGCCACATGTTCGTGCTGTTGTTATTTGGGGCGTGACATTCCGTAGGTATTGTCTTTCTTTCTTGTGTATGGTGATTGATGGCGTGCTGACACAATCCTTGGCGTGCTCCTCGATGGCGAGCGCCTCGAGCATTTCGCGTGCATGAGGATTGTTGTTTTTTGCGAGAATGATGGTACTGTTCAAAGCTACACTGCACTGGCATGTCCTCCAATGAGCCGCCAGATGTCCTGCCGCTGTTCCCTTTAGAGACGCTGCATGCTCGTTGATACATCGGCCTGTTTGGCCGATGTAGCATTTCCCGCAAGACAGGGGAATGTGGTACACCACTCCTGTTGTGCATGGGAGGTACTGCGTTCTGTGGGCCGTGGTGCAGAATGTTTTCTTACTTTTTCGGTTTACTTCACTGCACATATAGTATGATTTGTTGGGCGCGGAGCATTCTACTTGTACGTCATTTCTTGCTGCAATCTTTTTCAATTTGTGGGTAATTCCATGAATGTACGGTAGCACCACGATCTTCCGTCGAGTTGTGTCTTCGTCTCCGTTCTCCTGCCTTGTATGCTTCAATTTTTTGCAGATGTTCTCACAGACTGGCACCATAAGACTAGTTGGATATCCCGAATCTCGCAGGCGGCACATCTCTGTTTCAAAACTTTGCCCTATTTGATGCTCACACGATTTGTGTAGGGCAGAGATTAGAGCCGTGCTAGCGACACTCCTCTTGATGGTTCTTGAATGTCCAGATGTGAGCGGCAGAATGTTTCAAAACTTTGCCCTATTTGATGCTCACACGATTTGTGTAGGGCAGAGATTAGAGCCGTGCTAGCGACACTCGTCTTGATGGTTCTTGAATGTCCAGATGTGAACGGCAGAATGTGGTTCACATCTGCCGTTCACATCCCGGTCTAGCTCTTCAATGGCCTCAAAGGTGCGGCCGTGTAGGTCCACGTGGCACTTTGGGCGACATTGTCTGAGGATCCGAGCTCTAATCTCCTACTCGAAGGCACTAGGTTGCGCTCTTCGTCTGACCTCTTTTAACGCGCGAACATATTTAACCCGGCCATCGTTCGGATGTTGCGTTCGGAGCTCGAGTTCTCTCAAGATTTGTAACTCGTAACCAGGTGGCAGGAACGCTGCTCGGAATTACTGCTCGAACTCTGCTAGGCTTGTGAATGGGGGTTGCGGCCTTAAGCAGGACGCAGCGCTAGACTGTAGAGCGAGCTACTAGTATTCGGCTTGTCACGAGTGAATCCAACGCGCCTGACGCGGCATTGTAGACTTCGAGCTCACCCAGGAAGTCGGTGATTAACTTGGCGTCGTCGTAGCCAGTGAGACCGGCACCGTCAGCTTGGAACGCAGCTCCGGCTCACGTGAATGCTACATGGCAAGACGTTGCGTGACCGCATCACACAAGGCTGCCACCTTCGGTAGCCATTCGGCTTGCGCACCCGCCGAGTCTGCTTCGGGGTTCACTGTTGCTCCGGGCTCCTCGCCATCGTTCATCTCGGACCGTAGATTACAAGGCATGGTGAAAAATTTCAGAAACGTCAAGCAGAGAAGAAAAACGCGTGCGGTAAGAGGCGTTAACTTGACTCGAGAAAAATAAACGCGCCCCGAAGTGGTCACACGAGTGACTAAGCAATACTTTCAGGCTCCAATTCAACGAGCAATCGCGCTGTCGCGAATACACAACGTACGACACGGTGCACTACTACGAAAGGGAACACCGAGCTTGAAAAAAACTTACCGAAAGAAGAAACCCAGCCCCGTGTCGCTCTGACAGAACGGCAGCAAAAGTACGTTGGGCGCTATATGGAAGGATTGCCTTGCTGCATGCCCATCCCGTAGGAAAAACACGACGCGGGGTTTTAATAACAAGAACTACATTTATCAATATAACAGGAATGGTTTGACAGCAGTAAGGTACAACGCAGCCATGGCATTCACCTACACGTCTCCGTGCTCCCGGTTCGTCTCCTTAGTTCCGTGGGCGTGCCCCCTTTTATAGCGTCCCGCGCCTGTTCTTCATGCGCTGTGCCACGCTTCGGACTTTGTCGACTTTGGGCGGTCGGTGGCGGCCCCTGACCGCGGCGGCGGACCCTCGTCCCCACAACCCCTTGTTACGTTCAAGCGCAGCTTTTTCCGGTTGCTTTCCTATCCCTGAGCCACACAAAACCACCGCGCGCCCTCGTAATTTTTTTTCAGAACGGCATTAAGGCAGGTTTATAATTGTTTTGCTAATTCACCAACTTTGTGCGCGAAACGCGCCATGTTGCGCTGCCTGCCGCACGCGCGTTTTAGAAGTAATTGAGTTGACAGTTCCCTCCGAAAATGAAGCCACTGAAGCCACGGGACGGGAATTTGGATTTAAATTTGTGGGCTGTTATCTTTTTAACGGGCGGAAACTTAATTACGGACAGCTTCCGTGTGCTCCCCAGCCTTATATTGCTTTCAGCAATGCCCAGCTCCTGCCCACTCGCGGGATTTCTTTCTCCAGGCCTTTAGTCGACGCTTTGTTTTCTCGAACGCTTTCGCGGTGCTCACAGTGCACTCCGCCACTGCCGCACCAGCTGTGCCCGCACCGAGAGCGTCACCGACTCCTCTGGCAACCACACCGCTGCTCTGGTTGCGAGGCAGATTACCAAATATTTTTTTTTCACTCACGCCGTGTTACAAGTTAGGCGCGTATCATAGATTATACACAATGCGGTAAGAAGTTATTAAGGGGTGTGTGTACTTCCCTAAGATAAATGCAGGGAAATATTATTGAGAAATAATATTTGCTTAATCTCTTCATATTTATGTTAAGACTCGCGTGGTCACTAGGCTAATTGATGCGCAAAAAGGGACGGTATATATACCGATCGGGGCACTGCTTAGTTTTTATAGACGTTTTTCGTTTCCTTTAGTCCTCGGTTACGTAGGTTTCGCATCTGGTGTGCGGGACGAAAAAATAATGAAAACTTCACCCTGAAATATGCGAGGAATTAGCGCTGTGTCTGTCTTCCTTTCTGTCCGTTGTGCTGTTGCGCTTTTTAACCGTTATGAATCACCAACTCGCCCAACAGTCCACCCTCGTGAGAAAATATAGGTTATGCAAAACAAGAATGTGTGAGGAGCACGCACTTTTCGTGGACATCTTCGAGCGGCAGGCAGAGATGAAAACGGAGTTTTAACGCATATCAGAAGTGACGATATTCAAGGCGGCTGCGCCCTTGTGGAAAAGGTGTATAGGTGGGAATACTGGCGTGTTACTGTTTTGTACTGCTTGTATCCACGTGTATGTGTATGTGCAGTGTTACGTGATTTGTGAATGCTGTTTTTGTGACGTGACTGATCATGTGATCGTGCAGGCAGTCAAAGTTGTTGCGATTTTACTTAAATATTCAGCACTTCCCTTTCCTGTCCCTAGAGGGGGGTCATCACCGCCCAATATTGCAAGTTTAGTGGTTGCTGATCTATGATTATTAGAGGGCCGGAAATTGATCATCAGAGATTCCATTCATCCATCCGTCGCGATGATCGCTTTGATCCCATTGGTAGCCCTGCCCTGTTAAAGTGCATGATTGTAACAAAAGAAGGTTAGGCGGCTTTCCCAGTGCATGTTCTATGTAATGAAAGCCGCGGTTCTCGCACAAACGTATATGAGTAATTAACACACGTTAACAGAGGTGAGCACGGACATTAGTTGATCGAGAGCCACACAGAGAGCGTCAGTATGATACCTCCTAGCCGCTGTCGACAGAAAGTGTCGGAGCGATTCGTTGTCGCTCATGGCAAGCGGATGTTGTGTTGAATAAAGCCAGCAAGCCAGTGTTTGCAAAACGATCGATTGTTTACAAACTTCCCTGATGCGATGAAAATACGACCGGTATTGAGCCGGCCGAGCGAGACTAAGTCAGTGACGATCTTGGCTATTCAGCCTCCAGCGCTTTCGGCCTTACTTGTGTTACGTGCGTCGTTGACGCTTTTAAGGCAATTGTTTGGAAAGTGTTTTCGCTCCTACAGATGACATTAAGCGAGCGTACGAGCCGTATGCTCTCGCTCCGGCGAGAAGCCGCGTACAAATCACTAAGCCTTAATCACATGGCTCGCCTGTCGCATACTGGCCGCCAGATTGTTTTTAAGATGTAAGCAGTTAGACGATTTTTCTAGGTCCACTAGCTAGCATTGTTAAACGAGTAAGGAGTTTAGCCAGAGGACAAGTCATTTACGCGAATAAAGGTGTTGAAATATTAAATGTGTGGGGTATACGCGCCGGCGTGGACCCAGCATCGTGGGGTTCTCCACGAAACGGCTTCCCAAGACGCACAGATGTGCCTGGCGCGCCTTTCGTTTACTTTGAGGCTCCCACACGCGCTCCGTAATGAGAGGACATTTGCTAATGAGGCACGACTTGACGAGTCTCGCCGAAAGCGAGAATGAGTCTCTCCGGAACATCAACATATCAAAGCCGGTTTCTCGGTGTTTAGACTCTCAACCTGCAGATCCCGATCGTAATGCCCCCCCCCCCCCCCCCCGCCCCCCCGCGCCCCTCGGAAGTCTTTGGGGTTATGTTCGCGGGCGGTACGGTTGTCATGGCAAAGACAACCTACGTTGCAAGTGAGTGCTCACAACGCCTTCACTTGATTGCAACATTATAATTATAGCATTTTTAATAAAATAACGAAAACTTATTATGGTGTCGTTCTGATAGGGGAATGTGTGTACACGATTGAAGACAGCCAGTGCACTTTCCTACTAACTGACCAAGAAACCGCATCAAATGCTGCCAAGTTGTCAATACCATCAAACATTTAGGTGGGAGATTATTATCTATTTATCGATTTGTGCGTTGGCAAAACTATGAATGCTTTTATTGCGGTAGCATTAGTGCTCTGTTACATGCGCTGACTTCTGACTGGTTTGGACTAACCAAAGTTCGCAACGTCGCTACAGGATGGTGACTGCAGCCGCACTTGATGCGGGAACAGGCGATAGGAAACACTTTCTGCAAGCTCCGACAGATGGCTGAAGGGATGTAGATGTAGCCCCTCTATCCTTGGAAAAGTGGCGCCATTCTTTGAACAAGCCGCCGCGAACACTATTGGTCAGTCGTCTGGTGACATCCTGCTTTCGTTTTGGGACTTCAGGTCGCCATTACTTTCCCGAGCTGTTACTATACGCCGGAACGCCGCAGCTAACGGGCTGCCGCGCCTGTGGAAATGTCGGCCGGAGTGCCTTTTAGTGTTTCCTCTGCAACGGACAATGAGCTCAGAGGACGGTCTTGCTTCACCAAATCGGTCGGAGAGATTTCAACCTAACAAGAGCCGCAAATTTATGCGATGTAGGGGCTCTGTATAAAGCCCGCCAGAATGCAAAGAGACACCTGTTTAGAGCGAGTTACGCACTTCATTCCACCGTAAGCGTAAGCGACCCAAGAGCGATCACACCACTGCCGACTTGGCATGCACGGACGTCCGTGCCGTGGAGGAAGCGTCGTTCATAACGGCCTACTCCTGCTGGCGCTTTGAACATCGGCATCGCCCCCATTTACGGGTTCTTGCGGAGGTGCGGAATACACTCGCTCGTGAAGTGTGGCGTACGTCCTCGCGTGCCATGTTTTGTTTCGCACAAAGTTCATAAGCTTGCAACGCTCTCGCGGTTGCGGATGCCAGCATGTGGATGTATCTATTCCCCGATTCAACATAAATGCGAGCGAAACCGGTGCGACAAGCACAAGTACGCTTTCTCAGCATATTAAAAATGAGTAGTAAAACATCTGAAATCGTGAGCAGATGATTAAAATTGGACGGTTTAATATGTCAAAGCAAAAGCTTTGCGATTCCTCTGAAGCCGAAGGAGCGGACAGGTACCGACAAGCCACTGACCCATACTGCAAGTCGGTAGGAATTATTCGGGAGATTATCTAAAGCACTTTTGGGATCCACGAATGGACGAACAGATCTAGAGCGGCTCGAGGGCGATCGGATGTGATGAGGGCTGTAAATGAGGCCATTGCCACACTTATATGACGGGAAACATCCACACGACCGGCATCGCGCGCCGCTCCAGCTGACCGAGACGTCGAGAGTCTTCGCAACATCCAGAGGGCGGCTCCGTCGGAAGCCGGAGAGTTACTGGTGGGGTAAGGATTAGTTTTTGGAGGAGAAGAGAAGATATGGCGCCACTTTTTCTATATATTGGAGCTCTAGGATGCAACAGAGCCGTATTCGCGCATCCAATTCACTATAGGAGGCGCCACGCGTTTTCCAAGATGGCGTTTAAAACGTGGGTCGGAGATGCCTGCCGGTATTCTAGCTGCTGAGCATGTCTACTCTGCTGGCTTCACTGAGCGACACAAATTATTTAAGCTTAATAAATTTGTTTAAAAAAAAATCAGGAAAGCTACGTTGAAACGGTTTCTGCCGTTGAGTTATACGGCCACGCGGCCCTAGTACAGGGGCCTAATTGTAACGATCAGTCGGCTGATTAATTAAAATATGTTAATGGAAGCTTTAATTATTGAGAATAAACATATGTTCTTAATTAGAAACTTGCTTAACGTAATCGAAAACCACTTGACCAGAAACTATTAGAGAAAAACCTGGAATACGCGAGAAGCAGGGTGGAGCTCTACAATTACCACTCGTGCTGCAGGAACAAGACTACAGGTGCGAAAGCTAACCCGCGCGGTTTCGGCGACTGTTATCAACCATGTTTTCTCACCCTAGCCTTGTGCGTGTTGCACGAGTGGTAACTTGAGCGCACTCAGGCATTCCCACGCCCTCAGTCTTCCTAAACTTTACTTAGCGGATTTCGATGACGTTCAGCAACTTTAAATTTGGAACCATGTGCCTACTTTTACTCATCAAAAAGTTATCCACAAAGAGTAGTTAATTATTCGACCAGTCTTTTTACACGTTCCTCAAGAAGAGGAACGAAAGCTCGTTCCTTGTTTCTTCAGATTCTTCGAACGCGTCCCCGTTACAAGTCCATCTGAAAGAACTAACTCTTTCCCGCTATTGTTTAAAAAATTTAAACTATCGTTACTTATACCTTACATTTTTATTTCGATAATTACCATAATTAGTTAAATCCAATTTTTTTTATATAGCCCATTTATCCTTCAGTTTGGAAGGATGAGCTTTCTGAAAGAACTGTAAGAAATGATGCTACGAAATGACTACTCCACATTAGAGGTTATTTATTCCTGAACCCCGGCCAAAATAACCCACTGCACACACAAAAATAAAAATAAAAAAGCTCATAGTGTATCGTTCCCTGCGACATGAACTATAAATGATTGTAAACACCGCTCGGGATCAGCAAGTTTCAATTAGACACTTTCTGGAAACCATACGAAAGAGCAAAATCACTTCTATTTTAGCAATGTGGTAATCTCGTAATTTCGTGCAAAATTTCGGTGAACGATATTTTAGTCCCCGCTTAGGATTCCCCTAACTTAAAAAAAAAAAAAAACGTGTAGTAAACAAATTCATAAATCGGTAACAACTGACCCTATCGATAAAAATCTGCAGCTTTAAAAGTGAAAAAAAAGTCGGAACAGCCCAAACAAAACCACTAACGCAAGAGCAACTTTAAAAATGCACTTACGTATTTGAAAAGCAAGCACTGTCGAAAAGGGCACTGACATGAATGTAAAATAACAAACCCTTAACCTAGACATGGAATTCAGAACTCCCTAGAGTTGCCGAGCATGAAAAAAAAAAATAAGTAAACCTTACAAGAACATGTTTTTGTCTTTTGTTTTTTAAAGCTGACCGGCAGCGGTCTTGGAGGATCCGCTCGTCTTGCTTGACGGTAGGGACAATCCACTTGGACGTCGACAATCATTGCGGCAGTTACACAAAAAAAAATCCCACGATGCCGCCCCGTGAACGGGCATATACTTACCACCATTGCATTGAGAGCATATAGTGTGAGAGCATATATTGCTGAACCTGGGCACATTTTCCGAAGGACACCGGATGGCATTTTAGTTGCCATCGATAGGGAGTTTTCGTAGACCGCGTTTCTCCTCCGCTAAGCCCCCCGCAACGAAGAGGCCGCTACTGCGCCTGCGCGCCGATGGCCTTGGCTGTCGAGTTCCGGGTACCGTAGCGGGTTGCGGAGAACGTTACGGGACGGCAAAAATGATCTACGAAAGCTCCCTAATGCGTCCTGTTAACGAAAGTTGTTTTAGCTGAATAAGCGAGGGCGTAGGGGTTCGATATGGCAATACAGTTACGCCGTTCCGAACAGCACGGTTGGCACATATGCTTTGGCAACTAACTGTAAACGTTAAAATAAACGGCACGCTAAAGGTAGCTTCATATCAACAAATTCCTGAGCTTGAGGTACGGGAAAATTAGATAGGGAATCTTGGTCGCATGCTTAGCTGACATTGTCCTAGTGTGCTGC